>NC_091437.1:88519835-88867571 GCF_964237555.1 Oryctolagus cuniculus
CATATCAGAGTGCCTAGGATAAATTCCTCTGGCTTCTGACTCCAGTTTCCTATCATGCAACCCCTGGAAGGAGACCTGCATTGAATTCCCAGTTGCTTTCATCTAAGCCCAACCCCAGCCTTTGTGGGCATTTGTAGAGTGAAACAGCAGACAGAAAATATCTCTCTTGCTTGCTTGCTCATCCTCTCTCTTTCTCCCTCCCTGCCATTCAAAAAAAAAAATTATTGGCACTGAGCAAAGATTTTGCATGATTATTCTTAATTAAATAAAACTGAAAATTAATTTTGTCCCTCCTTTCTTTTGCCAACTTAATCTATTGAGAATACACTGATCGCAATGCAAAGTGAAGCACTAGCTTTACTCTATCTGTCCCTGAGACACACAATAATCTGACACAGTCAATATGTTGGAAATGAAAATTCTACCTCAAAAGATGTTTCTGACCTCAGATTATATAGAAGTGACTTCATTAAATTTGCTTTCCAAAAGTCTTCCCAAACACTATGTCTCCATAAATGGTTGTGTTAAAGCCTCTAATGAAGACTTACATGAGCTGATAAGCACTAACTGTGCCTGAATCTGTTTTTGCCATTTTGCTGATTAGCAATAAAAGAAGTCTGGGTGTCCTCAGTTAATGCAATACTTCAGAGCTCTTTAATTAAACAAGTCTTTCCAGAATAAAATGTCCTGAGGAATAACTAGCTGAAGCAATATCCTTGGGTTGGGCAATGTTACAGAGCAAGCATCTCTGGAGGTGAGACGTGTTGGTTGTATGACAGCAGTTGCCACTTAAGATGACACCATGTCCTGTCCACACCCTTGTTCCTTCTTCCCCTAGTCTTTCTTTTATTCCCTCCCTTTCCTTCCTCCCATACCAGAACATTCTGCATTTCTCATGCTTGGGGATCCCTGTTTCCATGTTATTTTAGTCCTCAGTTCCAGCATTCATTCATTCCATATTTTTTAATCAGCGAAGCTTCCTAGAGCCTAAATTTCCTTATCCATAAAAAGAGGCAGGCCCTGGTACCATCTGATTGCTAAATTTAGAAAATGTGTGGAAAATAGATATCACAGGCTATGATTTTTTTCTTTTTTAACTTTTATTTAGTAAATAGAATAATTTGTTTATCTCCCACTCTTGTGATTTTCTTACACATTGGTAAAATTCTAATACTTCAAATACTCACTATAATGGGAAAACATACCAAATGCACAAAACTATTTGTTATGGCAGAGTTTGCTACTGGTTGATCATATTCCATTTCTGTTTCTTTTGAATCAGAACAAGATTCCAGATTTCTGCTTCCCTTGCTGTTTGGTGGAGTCCTGTGATGATGTTCTGGCCTGGATCTAACAAAATGCACATGCAACAGTTTCTATTCTTTATTTCTCCTTTTTTTTTCTTTTTGCACAAGAAGGAGCTAAAAGGCTCCAAAGCCAGACCTAGAATAAAGTTGAGTCTCTGCATTCTTCATGAAGAAATATTTCCGATTATGCCATCATTACTGGAGGCTAGTTCTTTTCTTAGATTGGAGGTAGCGCTAACATCCAGGTATTTATGTGCCTTTGGGTAGGAAGACATGAGGCAGATGTGAGATTCAGCCTCACTAAACAATCTGCCTCAGTTTAAAGAAAAATCCTGCATTTAATTACTCAAGAGGTCAAGTAATTCTTTTTGAGTTCCCTTGAAATAAAAATAAAACAGAATTTTTTCATGCTAGTATATATTTCTGAGTATCTTAAACTCTATTCAGGGGGCTATCAGCCCTTGAAACCCACCTGCCACAGCTGCAGTGAATGAAAGCTATGGGAATAACTTGCTGATGGGGCCACAAGAGGAGAAAAAGGAAGGTAAAAAGGTTGGGATGGGTGAGGGAAGACTCAGATTTGTAGGGGACTTATCAATATATCATAGCCTGTTAGAAATGTGCCAGGGGATTCCAATGCAATCCCATAAAGGTTGCATGTACCAATGCCATCTCACTAGTACAAGTGATCAATTTTAGTTCACAATTGATCATACTGATAGGTCTAAGAGTCAAAGGGATCACACAAACAAGACTAGTGTCTGCGAGTACTAATTGGTAGAATAAAAAAGGGAGAGAATGATCCAACATGGGAAGCAGGTTACACAGCAGACTCAGAATGGCAGATGTCCTAAACAGCACTCTGGCCTCAGAATCAGCCCTTAAGGCATTCAGATCTGGCTGAAGAGCCCATGAGAGTATTTTAGTCATGGAAAGCCAAGACACTCTGGCAAAAAAAAAAAAAAAAGACCTAAATGAAAGATCTCTGCGAGTGAGATCCCAGTAGAAGGAACAGGCCATCAAAGAAGGAGGTACCTTTCTCTGAAGGGAGAACTTCCACTTTGACCATGACCTTGTCTAAATAAGATCAAAGTCGGCAAACTCAAAAGGCTTCCATAGCCTTGGCAACTCATGACTAGAGCCTAGGGAGATTACTGACACCATAAACAAGAGTATCAAATTGTTAAGTCAACAACAGGAGTCACTGTGTACTTACTCCTCATGTAGGATCTCTATCCTTAATGTGTTGTCCAATGTGAATTAATGCTATAACTAGTACTGAAACAGTATTTTACACTTTGTGTTTCTGTGTGGGTGCAAACTGATGAAATCTTTACTTAATATATACTCAATCCTGGGTACTCTAAATTCCCATAGAATTATAGCGACTGTTCTAATCTCAATATTTCTATGCATCCTACAAAAGTCTTATAGGCCAATGAAAAGAGTAAAGGATGCCATCCACACTTTGACATTATATATAGAAACAGCCTTGGTACATTTCTGTTCCTTGAGTTATATTACCTAAGGCAAGCTCTAGCTTAGAGAAGTGGAAGAGAGTGAGGCAGGCGAGGGGAGAAGAAACTACGGCTCTACTTCACTGAGTTTTTTTCTGCTCTCTTCAAGCAAGTTGAGAGCTAGGAAGAAAAGCAGTTCTCTAATGGATCACAAACTAACGAACAGGAAGCCATAAACCATGTTCTAGAACTTCAGAACTGGTTATTTCCATATATTTTCCAGATCCTTTTCTAAACCCTGATATAAATGCATTACTTATGTGAATGGGATGAGTTGTAAATTACAGTATCATTAGTGTAAAGTTGGAACTATGCGTTAACATTAAAGATGCACATTTCCTTTGACCCAGCAACATTTATAAATTTGCCCTACAGATATGCTCATACATTTGAGAAAAAAAGTCATTCATTTTTTCCCTGAAGCATTTTGATAGTAAGAAAAGATTAGAAACATCCTGAATGTCCAGCTGTAGGAATCCACCTGAATGTAGTTTGGTACAGCCAAATGCAATGTGTCATCATGCGGCTACCAGCAAAGAATGAGGAACTCTGTAGAACTGGGGGTTTCCAAGGCAGATTAAGCCACATGCAGAAATGTGTACACTATACCACCAGGTCCATGAAAACAAGAAAGGGTTTCTGATCATTTGTCTAAGTATAGAAAGGATAGAAAAGATACCAGTTATGTGGTTCATCTCCAGGAAGGAGTACTGGGTAACAGGAACATAGACCAAGGAATGAACCTTTTTATTCTATTTTAACTGAAACATGTATATAGTTACGGGGTACCAAATTATGTTTAAGGGTGGAGAAGACAGAAATTTAACATAGTAGTTAAAATGCCATGGCTTAGGATACCTGCATCCCAAAATAGAGTTTCTGGATTCAAGTCTCAGCTCCACTCCAGATTCCAGCTTCCTGTTAATTCACACCCTGGGAGGTAGCTGGTGATGTCTCCAGTATGTGAGTTCCCTGCCCCCATGTGAGAGATCTGGATTGAGTTCCTGGCTCCCTACTTCAGCCCAGTCCAGCCATGGCTTTCCACTGTTGCAGATATTTGGGAGTAAACCAGCACATGGGGAAAAAAAATCTCTGTATTTCTCTTTTCCCCTCTCCATCTTTTGGGTGAATAGAATAAATAACTAATATTTTAGACTTTCCTTATATAATCTATTCAGGAAAATTCAAGGTAATGAATATTAAATATTCTTGATTTAAACCACAGTGCCAGAAACTGAGGGTAGGGTCCTGGTTCTTCATATGAGCTAGAACCTTGGAACCAGTTTGACTGACACATCACCTGGAAGAAGTGTAGAAGCTTTGTGGTCCACACTTCTTTTGTCCCCATTTGAGAGTCCATTTCACATGCCAACTTAGGAAAATCTATATCTTTTTACTATGGAAGGTGGCATTTTATTTCAGGGACAATAAGTCTCTGCTTTCTGATAGTTTTTTCAGCTTGGCTAAAGCCTGGGAAAGTAAACAGCAAAAATAGGTGAACCATAAAATTAAGCCTACGTCATCAGAGTGTTAGCTAAGGCCATTAAGTTTGTCATTTGGGATCTAAATTTGGAGTAGGATTTTGATGATATTGTGAAATTTTACCTAAACTAGACTAACCCAAAATAATAAATATAGCAAATTGCATGATTGAAAAATTACTCAAGCTTTCCAATTGATATTTACATTAGCACAATCCCATCCTTAATGGCATAAAGTGAAATAGCTTTACAGATGCTTAATGAATCAGGGTTCAGTGAATCTGGAAGAAAATCAGATGGCTTATGTATATATGAGAGCATTTTAATATTAAACAAATAAACCACAATTAGATGGATGTGCAAAGGCGTATACTGTTTCATGCTTAATGGTGGCAATTGGATATTTCAGATATTTGTCATCCATATTCTAGAGGAGTTCATTCAAAAAGATGCAGGGCAAGTACATTCACCAGCTTTTCACTGCTTCATAAAAAATACCTGAGAGGAGATTCTTAAGAAAGAAGGAATCTATTTCAGTTCATGGTTTTAGAGGTTCACAGTCCAAAATCAATTCATCCCATTGGTCTGCCTCTGATGAGAAAGGCAGATGGCAATGGTGGAGTGTGTGCAGAGGAACAATCACAGGTGGAACCAGAAATCAGAGAGACAAGGAGCCCTCTTACTCCTTATAAAGCCACCTTGATGAACCATGGGGCCTCCACCCTAGCAACTTAATCCAGTATAATTATTTCCCAAAGGCCCTACCTTCAGACACCATAATTTGTTCAAGATCCAACCAGTCTGTGATTTTGGCATGAACTGAGGAGTCAAATCCTCTTCAAACTGCAACACAAGGGCTGGAGAAGCTGAACAAGTTAAGGGAGACAGCAGAAAAGAGAACTCACCTGTGCACAGATGAATGCTGCATATGCCTGAGAGGGAAAGGAGCTCTATGAGTCTCACTGCTCAGCCTCTGCTGTGTGTTGAGAGTACACCTTGGGGTGTCACTGCACTAAAACCCAAGACCAACCAAACTGCTCTGGATAAGAAATGTCATGGAGCTCCATGGCAGAAAGAAGGTGGGGGAACTGGGACAGATGAGGAGGAAGAAGGAAAGGTAGGTTGAAGAGTTTACAGAGACAGAAAGGAAAGAAGTGACAAATCTTTAAAGAAGGAACAATTGTTTACAATATGTACATATATCACATCAATTCCTATTCATTAGTGATAGCTCAACAAGGCACAAAGATGTTTTCTAAGATTAAGAGCCTATGTTGTAGCAGAGTGAGCCTGCAAAACTGGCATCCCACATCAGAGCAACTGTGAGTCCTGGTTCCAAAGCCTCAGATCAAGCTCCCTGCTAGTGTACCTGGGAAAGAAGCAGAGGATAGTTCAAATACTTTGACCCATGGCACCCACGTGAGAGATACAAATGTTCTGGTCTGCTGGCTTCAGCCTGGACACCACCCACTGCCATAGTGGACATTTATTGAGTGAACCAAATATACTCTATTCATTCTCTCTCTCTCTCTCTCTCTCTCTCTCTCTCTCTTCCTGCACAGCTTTTCAATCAATAAATAAATCTTTTTTAAAAAAGAACAAAGCCAGTTGAGATAATTTTTAAAAAGATTAGAATGGATATAAACGAATGTAAAAGTGTGGTCCTCAGATCAAGGTCATCAGCATCACCTGGAAAGCTGCTTCAAAGAAAAATGAATCAGAAACTATGGGCAGGCCCAGCAGCCTGTGTTTTAACAAGCACCCCTACCCTGCCCTGGGTGTTTCTGATGCCTGCTACAGTTTGAGAACCATTGGCTCAAACCTTCTATTTAACGTCATATCCAAGTTGATCTATTTTATAAATATCCACACTGAACAGGAAGGTGGGTAAGAAAAGAGAAATGAACAGAAAAAATTGGGATTTGTTTAAATTAGAAAGTGAAAAGGAAAATAATTTAGAGTTGATGATTCAAGCAAAGATCACCTTGGTGATGGTGCAGTATAATGAGGTGGGAGGCACCTGTGGTTTTAGTTCTATAGCCATCCTACGATGTTGCAGATCTACCAGCTGAAAATTGCTGGATAATTCATAACATTGGGGATTTACATGTTTTCAGTTGTTCTTATTTTACTGTACTGTAGAGGAAGTATAGATAACACATATAAAGTGTTCAATTATGGCTTTTACTAATTTTTAACTTACCAAGTAAATGAACTTCTTTCTTTGAAAAAAGGGGTAGAGAGAAGAGAAAAAGCAGTTAGAAAGAAAGAGGTTGAGGAAGAGGAGAAGACCCCCAAAAAAGGAATGACAACTACAGAATGCATTAAGAAATCTTAGCGTGTTGACTATATAATTGTCTCCACCTTAACAATCTCTTTTAAAAAATAAAATAGGGGGGCAGGCGCCGTGGCTTACTTGGTTAATCCTCTGCTTGTGGCACCAGCATCCCATATGGGCACCGGTTCTAGTCCCAGTTTCTTCTTTTCCAGTCCGGCTCTCTGCTGTTGCCCGGAAGGGCAGTGGAGGATGGCCCAAGTGCTTGGGCCCCTGCACCTGCATGGGGAGACCAGGAGGAAGCACCTGGCTCCTGGCTTCGGATCGGCACAGCGCCGGTCATGGCAGCCATTTGGGGAACCAACGGAAGGAAGACCTTTCTCTCTGTCTCTCTCTCTCTCTCATTATCTATAACTCTACCTGTCGAATAAAAAAATTTTTTTAAATAAAATAAAATAGAAGTTTCAAATATGGTGGATTAGAGAATGATATACTGTGTTAGGCTAAGGATAAACAGTAGGAAAATAAGTGTAGAAGTGCACTCTCAGAGGCAAATTGGAGATAAAACTGCACTGGAAATCCTAAAAGCAGAACAGGAACTCCATGGACCTGTGTAGAGGGTATGGACACATAGCACAAACATGAACACTATGTGCAACTGCAACAGCTGAGAGCCGGAGCAGGAGACAGCTTGGAGACATAGGTAACACCAGAGTGCAACAACCTATGGTGATAGAGCTGGAGAGAATGTGGCATGAGTCTGGATTGGAGCCCTGAGGGCCAGTGGTTGCCAGCGGTTGACTACGGACCTACTGAAAGTAGAGGGGGAATGTTTATCTCTTCCTACAGCACTTGATGCCCAGCTGAGAAACAGAAGGCACTATTTGGGGTTAGGGCAGTAGCTGTAGAAGACTTTATGCCCACGCATAGCAACTGACTGAGCTTTGATGCCATATTCTTGGTAATACTGCCTGCAATGGTTGGAAGAGAGAAACATTCAGCCATTGTGGACACATGTGACCCAGGGATTCTAGCACAGGGAACAACAAGAACAAGCCACAGTCCCCACTGACTTTGAGCCTGCCTAGGAGGTGGCTGGGCAACAATGGAAAACTGTAAGGCATCTGCAGCCTCCCAAGAACAAGATGCATAGGTGGAGCTATCTTGGGAATATCCACCTCTCTGTTAACTGGACAAGCTGGCAGGGCAGAGAGAAACCTCTGCACACAATGACTGTGGGAGCCTAGTGTGCTGAGACCATGTGGAAATGAGAAAGTGCAGGGTATATCTGAGACTCTGGGAAATCTCTGGTGAGGCTCCACACAGAGTTCCTTTCTTGCCTAGAACAAGTCATTGCAGTGGAAACTGCTTACAATGAAGACTGAACAGATCGTTTGTGCAATTCATACAGTGGTGCAAAACACACTGGGGGCTAACACCTGGGCATTGAGATCTACCTCGCTCAACTTTGGTGTTATCCTTGATACTCACCCCACCCCCAAGCACTGACCAGAACTCCCTGGCCACAACCACCACACACATCTTGGTATTCACTGAAAGTGCAGATATTCCACTAAGCCACAGAGGAATAGGTCAGAGATAAATGAAATCAGAGGAAAAAAAGCTAAAATCAATTCCACAAATGCCTAAAAACAAATGCAGAAATTCAAGAAAAAATAATAAAGGAGACACAATGAACCGACAAAGGAACACAGTAACATTTCAGTATTAGAATGTGAAGAAGATGTTATGGAAATGCCAGAAAGGGAATTCAAAAAATTATCTATAGGATGACTCAAAAGCAATCAGAAGCAAATCCACAAACTAAAGAAAACCATACATGACATGAATGAAAAGCTTTCCCATGAAATTGAGATTTTTAAAGAAAAAAATCAAAATGAAATATTATAAATGAAGAATTTAGTAACTCAAATAAAAAATGTGATGGAAAGCCTTAACAGTAGACTTGGAAAGGCAGAAAAAAGATTATCTGAACTGGAATACAAATCTTTGAAAATCTTAACAGTCATATCAAAAAAAAAAAAAAGAAGAAAATAGAAAACTTAAAAACAATCTTAGAGATTTATGGGATACTGTCAAACGACCCAACATACAGGTCTTAGAAGCCCTTAAAAGTGTGGAGAGAGAGAATGGACTTGAATGCCTGTTTAGTAAAATAATTACAGAAAACTTAGGCAATTTGGGGAAAGAAAGAAACAACTAAGTAGAGGAAGCACAAAGAACTCACAGACATGACCAGAAAAGATGTTCACCACAACGCTTTAGTAAACAACAGTAAAGCATAAAGAAAAGATTCTAAAATGTGCATGAGAGAAATGCCAATTTGCTTTCAGAGGATCTCCAATTAGACTCACAGCTCACTTCTTGTCAAAAACCCTACAGTCTAGAAGGGAAAGGGAAGCTATAGTAAAGTCTTAAAAGAAAGACATCGTCAACCCAGAATACTATAACCTGCAAAGCTCTCATTTATGAATGAAGGTGAAATAAAGACTTCCATAGCAAATTGAAATTGAAATTGAAAGAATATATCACCACTAGTCTAGCTAACCAAAAGAAGATTTTTAATGTAGTACACACAGAAACACAGAAAGATAACCATCATTATGAAAGAATGTGAATGTAGAAAATCCATCAGCAAAAGTACAAAAGAAATCCAAAGTAAACAATAGGAATATGTATGGAAAAATGGCAGGACCAAGTCGTTACTTATATATAGTCACCTTGAATGTAAATGGCCTCAACTTTCCATTTAAAAGATATGACATACTGAATTGATTAAAAAACAAGACCCATCTATTTGCTGCCTACAGGAAACACACCTCACCAATAAAGACACACAGACTAAAAATGAAATGATGGAAAAGCCTCTTCCATGCTAATAGAAAGCAAAAAAGGGCAGGTGTTGCCATCCTAATATCAGATAAAATAGACTTTAACACAAAAATTGTTAAAAGATGAAGGGTACTATGCAATGATTAAGGGAACAATTCAACAGGAAGATGTGACTATAATAAATGTATATGCATCCAATTACAGGTCACCTGGCTATTTAAAAGAAATGTTAATGAATATAAAGGGAGACACTGACTCCAAAACAATAGTAATGTGGGACTTCAACACTCCATTTTCTTCAATGGACAGATCAACTAGACAGAAAATCACAAAGAAACAAAAGAGCTAATAGGCATTGTGGACCAAATGGACCTAACTGATATTTGCAGAACTTTTCACCCTACAGCAGCAGAATACACATTATTCTCATCAATGCATGGAACTTTCTCTAGGATACACCATATGCTAGGCCATAAAGTAAGTTTCAGTAAATTCAAAAAATTCAAAATCATCCTACACATTTTCTGTAACCACAATGAAATGAAGCTGGAAATCAACAATTCAAGAATCACTAGATAATTTGCAAAAACATAGAGACTGAACATCATGTTTCTGAATGAACAATGGGTCATAGAAGAAATCAAAAGAGAAATAAAAAAATTTCTATAAACAAATGAAAGCGACAATACATCATATCAAAATGCATGGGATACAGAAAAAGCAGTGTTAAGAGGGAAGTTTATAGTAATCAGTGCCTACATGAAGAAATTGGAAAGATACCAAATAAATGAGTATCAATACATCTCAAGAACCTAGAAAAACAACGACAAACTAAAGCCCAAATTAACATAAGGGAAGAAATAATTAAAATTAGACAAGAAAAAAAACAAAATTGAAACCAAAATATACAAAAGGTCACTGAAACGAAGACCTAGGTTTTTTTTGAAAAACATAAAAAAAATTGATACACCATTTGCCCAACTAATCAAAAAAAGTAGGTGCAAGACAAAAATGAATAAAATCAGAGATGAAAAAGGAAATGTAACAGCAGATATCACAGCAATAAAAATAATCATCAGGAATTACTACACAGAGTTGTATGTTAATAAATTGGGAACCTAGACATATACAATCTACCAAAATTGAATCACAAAGACATAGAAAACATAAACATACCAATAACAAAGACAGAAATTAAATCAGTAATAAAGATCCTCCCAAAAAAGAAAAGTCCAGGACAGGACAATTTCACTGCTGAATTCCATCAGACATTTAACTAATTCCTATTCTACTCAAGCTAGTCAAAACAATTGAAAGGGAAAGAATCCTTCAAAACACCTTCTTTTTTTTTTTTTTTTTTTTTTTTTTTTGACAGACAGAGTAGACAGTGTGAGAGAGAGACAGAGAGAAAGGTCTTCCTTTGCCATTGGTTCACCCTCCAATGGCTGCCGTGGCCTGCGTGCTGCAGCCAGCAAACCGTGCTGATCTGAAGCCAGGATCCAGGTAATTATCCTGGTCTCCCATGGGGTGCAGGGCCCAAACACTTGGGCCATCCTCCACTGCACTCCCTGGCCACAGCAGAGAGCTGGCCTGGAAGAGGGGCAACCAGGACAGAATCCGGTTCCCCGACCGGGACTAGAACCCGGTGTGCCGGTGCCACAGGCAGAGGATTAGCCTATTGAGCCATGGCGCCGGCCCAAAACACCTTCTATGAAGCCTGTATCACCTTAATTCCAAAGACAGAAAAAAATACAGCAGAGAAAGAGAACTATAGAACAATAACCCTGATGAACATAGGTGCAAAAATCCTCAGCAAAATATTAGCTATTCAAATCCAGCAACACATCAGAAAGATCATTCACCTAGGTCAATTAAGATTTATCACTGGTACACATGGATGGTTCAACATTACAATTCAGGGTGATACATCACATTAGCAAACTGCAGAAGAAAAACCATCTGATTATCTCAATAGATGCAGAGAAAGCATTTGATAATATACAAAACCCTTTCATAATGAAAACTCTAATCAAACTGGGTACAGAAGGAATATTCCTCATCACACTAGAGGCAATTTGTGACAAAACACAGCCTGCATCCTATTGAATGAAGAAAAGTTGGAAGCATTCCCACTGAGATCTAGGATGAGACAAGGATGCCCAATCTCAACACTGCTATTTAGTATAGTTCTGGAAGTTTTAACCAGAGCCATTAGGCAAGAAAAAGAAATCAAAGGGATAGAAATTGAGAATGAGGAAGTCAAACTATCCCTATTTGCATATGACATGATTCTATATATAGGGGATCAAAAAACTCCACTGAAGGCCATTGGAACTCATAGAAGAGTTTGGTAAAGTAGCAGAATATAAAGCCAATACACAAAAACAACAGCTTTTGTATACACAGACAATGTTACAGCTGAAAAAGAACTTCTAAGATCAATTCCATTCACAATAGCTACAAAAAAATCAAATACCTTGTAATAAATGAACAAAGATGTCAAAGATCTCTACAATGAGAATTACAAAACATTAAAGAAAAAAATAGAAGAAGATACAAAATGGAAAAATATTCCACATTCATGAATTGGAAGAATTAATATCATCAAAATGTCCATTCTTCTGAAAGTACTCTAATGATTCAATGCAATACCAATCAAAATATCAAAGACATTCTTCTCAGATCTGGAAAAAAATGATGCTGAAAATCATATGGAAACAGAGGAGATATCGAATAGCTAACACAATCTTATACAACACAAACAAAGCTGGAGGCATCACAATACCAGATTTTAAGACATACTACAAGAGAGTTATAATCAAAATGGCCTGATACTGGTATAAAAGGAGATGGATAGCAGTGTAACAGATTAGAAATGCCAGAAATCAATCCAAGCATCTACAACCAACTTATATTTGATGTAGGAGCTAAAATCAATCCCTGGAGTAAAAACAGTCTCTTCAACGAAAGTTGCCAGGAAAACTGGATTTTCACATGCAGGAGTATGAAGCAGGTCCCCTAGATTACACCTTACATGAAAATACATTCAAAGACCTAAATCTATGACCTGATGCAATCAAATTACTAGAGAACATTGGAGAAATTATGCAGGACATTGGCAAAGAGTTCTTGGAAAAGACCCCAGAGGCACAGCCAATCAAAGGCAAAATCAACAGAGGAGATTAATGTCAAATTGAGAAATTTTTGTACTGCAAAAGAAACACTCAGGAAACTGAAGAGGCAACCAACAGAATGGGAGAAATTATTTGCAAACTACACAACGGATAAAAGATTAATAACAAAATATATAAAGAGATCAAGTATCACCACAACAACAAAACAAACAACCCAGTTAAGAAATGGGCAAAGGACTCAAACAGACATTTTTCAAAACAGGAAGTCCAAATGGACAATAGACACATGAGAAAATGCTCAGGATCACTAGCCATCAGGGAAATGCAAATCAAAACCACAATGAGGTTTCACCTCACCAGTTAGAATGGCTTTCAGCAGAAATCAACAAACAAAAATGCTGATGAGGATGTGGGGAAAAAATATTCCACTGTTGGTGGGAATGCAAACTGGTAAAATCACTATGAAAATCAATTTGGAGGCTGGCGCCGCAGCTCACTAGGCTAATCCTCTGCCTTGCAGTGCCGGCACACCGGGTTCTAGTCCCGGTCGGGGTGCCAGATTCTGTCCCGGTGCCCCTCTTCCAGGCCAGCTCTCTGCTGTGGCCAGGGAGTACAGTGGAGGATGGCCCAAGTCCTTGGGCCCTGCACCCCATGGGAGACCAGGATAAGTACCTGGCTCCTACCATCGGATCAGCACGGTTCACCGGCCGCAGGGCGCAGGCCACGGTGGCCATTGGAGGGTGAACCAATGGCAAAGGAAGACCTTTCTCTCTGTCTCTCTCTCTCACTGTCTACTCTGCCTATCAAAAAAAAAAAAAAAAAAAAAAAAAGAAAAAAAAAGAAAATCCATTTTGAAATACCAGAGATGTTAATATAAACCTACTATATGACCCAACTTTCCCACTCCTGGGAATTCACCAAAGGGAAATGAAATCACAAATTTTAAAAGAGTTATCTGCACCCCCACGTTTATTGAAGCTCAATTTAAAATAGCTAAGACATGGAATCAACCTAAAATGCCCATCAATTGAAAGCTGGATGATGGAAAGAATCACTATATTCCTAAAGTTGTACTAATGAAATTTGTACTCATTAAGTAAATGGTTTCTTTGGAAAGAAATAAATTGATAATAAATTTTTAAAAAGACATAATATGGGGCAGTTATCATCAAAACAGCCTGCTACTGACAAAAATCAACATCTAGACCAATGGAACAGAATGAACAGAATAGAAACTCCAGAAATCAATACACACATCTATAAGCAACTTATCTTTTACAAAGGAACTAAAATCAATCCTCAGGGAAAGGACTGTCTCTTCAACAGTGAAAACTGGATCTCTGTATTCAGAAATATAAAACTATACCCATACCTTACACCTTACACAAAAATCCACTCAAAATGGATGAAAGATCAAATCTAAAACCTGTTATCAGCAAATTACTAGAGAACTTTGGGGAAACTCTGCAAGACTTCTGCTTGGCAAAGACTTCTTGGAAAAGACCCCAGAAACACAGACGAACAAAGCCAAAATTAATAAATAGGTTATATCAAGAAGAGAAGCTTCTGCACTGCAACAGAAACACTCAGCAAAGCAAAGAGGCAACTGACAGAATGGGAGAAAATATTTACAAACTATGCAACTGATAAGGTTTAGCATCCAGAATCTATAAAGAGCTCACGAAACTCAACAACAACAAAACAAACAATCCTGTTAAGAAATGGGCAAGGATCCTGAACAGGCATTTTTCAAATGCAGAAACTCAAATGGCCAATAGACACTTGAGAAATGTTAGAACAGCTCTAAAACAGAAATCAACAAGTGGCAAACTCTGGCAAGGATGTGGGGAAAAATGTACCCTGATCGACTGTTGGTAGGAATGTAAACTGGTTACAGCCACTGTGGAAGACAATATGGAAATACCTCAGAAATCTGAATATAGACTTACCATATGATCTAGCCATCCCATGCCTGGTAATTTACCCAAACCAAAATAAATCAGCATATGAAAGAGTTATCTGTACCCCCTGGTTTACAGCAGCACAATTCACAGCAGCTAAGATATGGAATCGACCCAATTTCCATCAATGTTGACTGCATAAAGAAATTATGGTGTCTCTCTCTATATATATGCACTGTGGAGTACCACTCAGCCATGAAAAAAAAATGAAATCCTGTCTTTTGCAGCAAAGTGGACACAACTGGAAACCATTATACTTAGTGAAATAAGTCAGTTCCAAAAAGATAGATATCATATGTTTTCCCTGATCTTAGGTAACTAATAGAGAATCTGAAATGTAATGTATTGGAGTGACATAGACATTTTGAGATCTGATGATTGTTTACAGTCCTTATCTCTTCCATTGAGGAAGAGTGTTTATTTTTCTTCATACATATTTGTTGATCTATTTTATTTAAAGTTAACTATATGATCATTAAGTAAACTGAAAATAGATCTTTGTGAAAATTAAGAGTAGTAATGGAGAGGGAAGTGTGGGGAGCAACTCGGACTAGACCAAGTTACTGGAATTAAGACTTATTCTATGCATCTGCTTTCCCACAATATGGCGCTGAGAAGGGAAACAGCTTCTACACAGCTGCCTCCAGTTCAACCAATAAACTGTGGGACCTGCTCCTGATTGGAGGAGAGCAGCGTACTCGGTGTGTGGGTAGCAGAGTTGGGATTGGTGGAAGAGGACTATAAAGGAGGAGAGAGACGGCATGCACCAGGAACATCTAAGGGGAACATCTATCTGAAGGAACACCTGTGCAGCCCCCGAGAGAGCCGGCTGGCGGTGTGCCGCTCC
The DNA here is from genome assembly GCF_964237555.1 of Oryctolagus cuniculus. NCBI lineage: Eukaryota > Metazoa > Chordata > Mammalia > Lagomorpha > Leporidae > Oryctolagus > Oryctolagus cuniculus. The sequence goes on from NC_091437.1 coordinate 88,535,211, forward strand.
CCCGCGGAAGTGGGGAAAGTGGCCAGGGGGAACCGCCCTTCCACGGAGGTGGAAGGGACGGTAGCCAACCCGGGAAGAACCAGCAGCAAACCCGGGGAGGGCCGAGCAGACAAAAGAACAGCGCAGGGTCCTGTGTCGTTCCTCCACGAAGAGGGGGAGCGACAGGAAGAAGAGAAAGTGTTGGAGCATGGCAGAAGGGAGGATGGAAGGGAAGTGTCACTCTGTTCCTAAATCTGCATATATGAAATACATAAAACTTGTATAACTTAAATAAAATTCTTAAAACATAAAATAAAAACTTCATTTAGGGGAATGCATTGTGGCACAGCATGTTAATCCATCACTTGCAGCACCGTAACCCATATCAGTGTGCTGATTCGAGTCCCAAATACTCCACTTCAGATTCAGTGTTCTATTAATGTGCTTGGGAAGGTAGCAGATGATGAACCAAGTAATTGGGTTTCTGCCACCGAGGTGAATGATGTGGACAAAGTTTTAAGCTCCTGACTTCAGCCTTGCCCAGCCCTGGCTATTGCAGCCATTTGGGTAGTGAAACAGTAGATGCAATATATATTGAGCCCAGCAGATTATTTCAGTATATTTGATGTTTGGGATCACTGATGTCAGTGCTTACTGACTGTGGAGCAGTGGGTTAAAGTCCTGGCCCACAGCATTGTCATCCCATATGGACACTGGTTCAAGCCCCAGCTGCTCCACTTCTTATCCAGCTCCCTAATAATGCACCTGGGAAATCAGCAGAGGATGGCCCAGGTCCTTGGGCCCCTGCACCCACATGGGATATCCAGAAGAAACTCCTGACTCTTGGTTTCAGATCGGCTCAGCTCCTGCCAATGTTGCCATTTGGGAAGAGAACCGGTTGGTGGAAGACTTCTCTTTCTCTCTGTGTCTCTACCTCTGTCTGCAACTTTGTCTTCCAAATAAATAAAATAAATCTTTAAAAATCTCTCTCTCATCACTTCTCAGCATTTTGGCTAAGATCAAGTGTAAAAGTCTCTCTCTCTCTCTCTCTCTCTCTCTCTCTCTCTTCCCCTCCCCTCCTCACTCCATCATTCTGCCTTTCAAATAAATACATAAAAAACACTTTAAAATAAATGAGGAACACTGCTAGATGGTAGCATGTGATTTAAAAAAATTAAAACACTATAATTCACCCTTCAAGTACAATGCTCATGAACCTGACTGTATACACCTCTTCAGCCCAATCAGGAGTTTCTCTGGCATTGAATGCACAGCTTTTCCTCAGTTACTCAAGCAGCACCTGCTGCACACAGGCAGGGATGTAGAACAGAGTGAAGCCTTTGACTTTGTGTTAATTGCATTCTGGGTAAGCAGGCAGCAAATAATTACATGGGCAAATAAATGAAATCATATCATATAGTTCTGTGTGCTGTGGAGAGAAATAAGGCAGGGGAAGGGGAGCACAACGCCAAGACTGGTGACTCCTTTGTGTACAGTGATAAGAAAGGGCCTTGTTGAAGGGGTAACACTTAAATACTGGAATGAAGGCAGAACTGAGCTGTGCAGCAAACTTCCTCCAACGTAGTTGAAGTTTTTTTAAGATTTTATTTATTTCTATTTGAAAAGCAGAGTCACCAAGAAAGGGAGAGTCACAGAGAGAGATCTTTCATCCACTGGTTCACTCCCCCAAACAGCCACAAGGCTGGGGCTGGGCCAGGCCAGAGCCAGGAGCCAGGAGTTTCTTCCAGGTCTCCCACGTGGCTACAGGGGCTCAAGCACTTGACCCATCTGCTGCTGCTTTCCCAGGCACATTAGCAACGAGCTGGATGGAAATTGGAGCAGCAAAGACTCATATTGGTCTCCATATAGGATGCTGACACTACAGATGGAGGCTTAACCTGCTACTCCACAGCACCGGCCCCAGGTAGTATAATTTTAAAAATAAGAAAGTGAAGGCCAGTGCCATGGCTCAATAGGCTAATCCTCCGCCTGCGGCACCGGCACCTCGGGTTCTAGTCCTGGTCGGGGTGCCAGATTCTGTCCCGGTTGCTCCTCTTCCAGTCCAGCTCTCTGCTGTAGCCCAGGAGTGCAGTGGACGATGGCCCAAGTCCTTGGGTCCTGCACCCGCATGGGAGACCAGGAGAAGCACCTGTCTCCTGGCTTTGGATCAGCGCGGTGTGCCGGCTGCAGCGGCCATTGTGGGGTGAACCAACGGAAAAGGAAGACCTTTCTCTCTGTCTCTCTCTTTCACTGTCCACTCTGCCTGTCAAAAAAAAAAAAAAAAAAGAAAGAAAAAAAAAGAAAAAGAAAAAAAAGAAAAAGAAAGAAAGAAATTTATAAAAAAAAAAAAAAGAAAGAAAGTGAAAAGATTATTCAGGAAGCTCTATACCTCTAGCTCTGTGGCACCCTGCTCTGACAACATCTTTCAGAATTCCCTTTCCCTAACCCACCCACCCCATTCCCCATGCTCCACTCCCTGAATCTTTCCTGGTCCTGGCTCCTGAGCTTTTGTCCTGTTCAGTGTGGTTTCTGGTTTCAGTATTCTCCCTTAGGGTGATATTGTGAATGTATAGAAGTTTAGTTTGAGAGAATTTCAGGGCGTAAGCCTCCAAAGCCTTCCATTCCACTCCCCAGTCTGCATGCAGTTGTTTTTATACACCTGCAGCTTGGAAACAGGAGAGGACTTCTGCTCACCGGAGTGACTGACACCTCTGTTTATGGACAAGTGCTTTTTGTTGATATTTGTTCCTTGTAACCTGTAGGGCCTGTCATGTTTACTTTTCATTTTTCTATCACTCCCACCATACAAATCCTTCTCCAGTCCTATTTCTGGTTTGGTCTTGAGTGGCATGTCTGAATTCTGTGATTTATAAAGATTTTATGTCATCCTATTTTCTCAGGGACATTTTTTGTGGACATTTTTTCCTTTCCTGGTTGGTCTATTTCAATGATAATTTGAAAGATGTTTGAAAAACTACCACTGCAACACAATCCAACTATCTGAAATCAGATGGAATTTACTACTGGATAACCCAAATGGGGAGGCTATAAAGTAGCAGGTAGTGAGATCAGGAAAGAGTCAAGGTTATAGCTTCTAGTCTAACAGATATAACATTATATCTAGTTGTGGCTTTAATGTTCATTTCCCTAATGGGTGATGTTGAGCACTTTTTATGAATCTATTGACCTCTTACATTTCTTTTGAGAAATGTCTGTTCAGGTCCCTTGCTCATTTTAAAACCAGGTTATTTCCTTATTATTAAGTTGTTTGAATTCCCTAGATATTTTGGATACCAACCCTTTTTTTGGTGGAATTATTTTGCTTTTGTTGCCTGTAGTTCCTAGTTCCTATCCAAAGAATAACTACCCATATCAATGTCATGAAGTTTTTCCCCTGTTTTTCTTCTAGTAGTTTTATAGTCTTATATTAAGTCTTTAATTTACTTTGAGTTGATTTTTACATATAGGGTAAAGTACAGATCCAATTTCAATCATCCACATATGGATACCTACTTTTCACATTTATGGAAGAGACTGTCCTTTCCCCCAATGTGTGTTCTTCACACCTTTGTTGAAAATCAGCTGACTATAAATGTTTGGGTTTCTTTCTGGTGTTTGCAAGGGTCTGGAGAAAAGAGAGCCCTTGCACACTGATGATTGGAATATAAATTAGCACAGCCATTATGGAAAATGGCATGAGTATTCCCCAAAAACTGAACAAAGAACTAGTATATGAATCAACAATCCAATTTCTTTGTTATATATCCAGAAGAATTAAACTCTAAGTCAAAGAAGTACCTGCACTCCCATATTTGTTGCTGTGTTATTGATAATAGCCAAGATATGAAATCAATCCAGGTGTCTTTTAATGGATGAAGAAATATGGAATATGTATATATTATAAAAATGGAATATTACTCAGCTTTAAAGGAAAGTCTGTGACTTGAAACAACATGGATAAACCTGAGAAACATTATGCTAAATGAAATGAGCCAGACATAGAAACACAAATACTGCATGATCTCACTTATATGAGAATCTAAAAAAATTAACTCATAAGAGAACAAAATAAAATAATGGTTACTAGAGGGTGTGGGAATGGGGAAAGGGAATGGGGAGATGTTGGTGAAAAGCTATAAAGTTTCAAGCAGACACGAAGGATAAATGTTTGAGATCTATCAAAAAGCAAAGTGACTTTAGTCAATAATATGTGTTATATATTTCAAAACAGCTAAGAGAAGAAATTTCAAATGTCTCATCAGAAGTAAGTAAATAAAGTGATGGGTGTCTTAGTCCACTTTGTGCTACTATAACAGAATACTGTAAAGTAGGTAGTTTATAAAAAAGCAGAGATTTATTTCCTACAGTTCCAGAGACTGGGAAGTTCATGCTCAAGAAGATGCACAGGGCCAGAGCTGTGGCGCAGTAAGTTAATCTGCCTGCGGTGCCGGCATCTCATGTAGACTCCGGTTCTAGTCCTGGCTGCTCCTCTTCCAATCCAGCTCTCTGTTATGGCCTGGGAAATCAGTGGAAGACAGCCCAAGTGCTTGGGCCCCAACATCCACATGGGAGACCTGGAAAAAACTCCTGGCTCCTAGCTTCAGATCAGTGCAGCTCTGGCTGTTACAGCCATCTGGGGAGAGAATCAGCAGAAGGAAGGTCTTTCTTTCTGTCTCTCCCTCTCACTGTCTGTGACTCTACCTCTCCAATAAATTAATTTTAAAAATCTTAAAAAAAAAAAAGCTTAACATGGTAAGGCTTTTTTATTGCACTATAACGTGACTAAAAGCATTTCGTAAAGAGAGAGAGCAAGGCCTCAAGCCCTTTTAGAATCAGCATTAATCCACTCATGAAGGTGGTGCCCTCTTGACCTAAATTCCTCCCACCATTACTGCACTGGGGATTTACATTTTTTTCATGGCATAATTTTTAAAATTTTTTTATTTATATGAGGTGAACAAATTTCATGTATTTCATATATACAGATTTAGGAACACAGCAATACTCCCGCCCTACCCTCCTTCCTGCCCACACTCCCACCCTCTATCCTCTCTTATTTTTTCTTCTAATTTTTACGATAACATACTTTCAGTTTATTTTATAATTGCAACATTAACCCTCTCCTAAGAAAAGAATTCGACAAACAGTAGGTATTGTTCCTTAACAATAGAAACAAGATGTATAAACCATAATCAATTCTCAAAATGTCAATTTTGCTCATATACATTACATTTTTTGTACTCTGTTAACTACCACAGATCAGGGAAAACATACAGTATTCGTCTTTTAGAGACTAGTTTAGTTTACTAAGTATAATGGTTCACAGTTACATCCATCTTGTTGCAAAGACATGATTTCATTCTTTTTCACAGATGAGTATACACACCAAATTTTCTTTATCCAGTCATCAATCTACAGACATCTGGGTTGATTCTATGTCTTAGCCATCGTGAATTGAGCTGCAACAAACATGGGGCACAGGTAACTCTTTCATATTCTGATTTCATTTCCTTTGGGTAAATTTCAAGGTGTGGGATGGGTGGGTCATAAAGTATATCTCTTTTCAGCTTTCTGAAGCATCTCCACATTGTCTTCCACAATGGCTGTACTAGTTTACATTCCCACCAACAATTGATTAGGGTACCTTTTTCCCCTCATCCTCATGAGCTCTTATATTTGTTTACTTCTGCATGATACCCATTATAACTGGGGTGAGGTGAAACCTCATTGTGGTTTTTATTTGCGTTTCCCTAATGGCCAGTGATCCTGAGCATTTTTTCATGTGCCTGTTGGCCATTTGAATTTCTTCTTTAGAAAAAATGCCTGTTCTAGTCCATTGTCCATTTCTTAACTGGATTGTTTGTTTTGCCATTGAATTTCTTGAGCTCTTTATAGATTCTGGATACTAACCTTTTACCAGTTGCATAGTTTGCAAATATTTTCTCCAATTCTGTCAGTTGCCTCTTCCCTTTGCTGAATGTTTCTTTTGCAGTGCAAAAGCTTCTTGATATAGGGGATTAATTTTTTTCAAAAACTGCTTCTTGGATGACACATTCAAATCACAGCAATGGAAGCGTTGGTTAACTTGATTTAGTCTTTCCTCAATGCAAATATATATCAGAAGATCACATTGTGCTCTACAAATGTACATAATTATGGCTTACAAATTAAAACTATTGTTAATATTTTTTGTTGATTTGTTTAAGAAACAGAGAGATACAAACAGACAAATAGAGAGAGGGAGAGCTCCTATCTGCTTGTTCACTTCCCAAATGCCTAAAGTGACCAAGGCTAGGCCAGCTAAAGCCGGGAGCTGGAAACGCAATCCAGGTCTCCCACATGGGTGGCGGGAATCCAACTGCTGGAGCCATCACTGTTGCTTCCCAGGATGCACATTAGCAGGAAGCTTGAATCAGGAGCTGGATATGTGTACTGAACCCAGGCATTCTGATATGGGATGCAGACATCATAACCAGTGTTTTAACCAGTAGGCTAAATGCCTATCCAAATAATTTTTTAATATAGTGATTCTTCCTGGTTCCAAGTGAAGACAGTGTTTTCAGAAGGAAAGAGGAACATTAACACCAAGTGATGCTTATAGAGGAAGTTAGGTTAGGACTCAGGACAAATGATTTAGCCACATAGATCATTGGTAACCTTGACAAAAGTAGTTTCTATGGAACGTGAAGGTGAAAACACCCATGTTGAGTGGAATGGATTTGAAAGAGGATGGGAGGAGAGAAATTGAAGACATAAAGCGTAAATAATCATTCAAGATGTTTTATTGGAAAGTGTTACAGCAAAATAAGAAAATAAGGAGATAGTTTTTATAATAAAGAAGTTTTTAAAGAAGGAGGCATATGGCCGGCGCCGTGGCTCACTAGGCTAATCCTCCGCCTTGTGGCGTCAGCACACTGGGTTCTAGTCCCGGTCGGGGCACCGGATTCTGTCCCAGTTGCCCCTCTTCCAGGCCAGCTCTCTGCTGTGGCCAGGGAGTGCAGTGGAGGATGGCCCAAGTCCTTGGGCCCTGCACCCCATGGGAGACCAGGATAAGCACCTGGCTCCTGCCATCGGATCAGCACGGTTCACCGGCCGCAGGGTGCAGGCCGCGGCGGCCATTGGAGGGTGAACCAACATCAAAGGAAGACCTTTCTCTTTGTCTCTCACTGTCCACCTCTGCCTGTCAAAAAAAAAAAAGGAGTCATATGGTATGTATTTGTTACAGTGGGATTGACTCTGGAAAAAGGGAAATGCTGATGATGTAGGAGAAGGGGTTCTACTGGCTAGTGAGCAGGGGTAAAGGCAAAGTATCTGGCTCCTAGGCCAGGAGCTCGTTACAGATGTAAATAAGTGATTGACCAGAGCGACAGGCAGGGAAAGCAGAGCACATGTGTGAAGATGAGGGTGTGGGGAGAGCTGAACACTGGAGGTCTATAGAAGTTCTCTTCTAATCCTTTCCCCATCTCTGTGTTAAAAGAAGGAAGTTACACAGCTCACAAGGTAAAAAAAGGAAAGATGTTGGAGGTTTGAGAAGAGTAATGGGAAATAGTTTAATAGAATAGTGAAAGAGGAAAGAGACTAGGAAAGTGTATTCTGATTGTGCATCTTCTCAAAGAATGAGTATGGCAGTGCCAAGTCCAGCTTGATTCTCTTCAGATAAGCCCCAAATGAAATCATTACTTTGTTTTTAGGGACTATATTACACACAAAACATGGTATTTTATTTTTCACATCATTGCATGTTTTTTGATTGTTTACAGTTAAGTTTGAGAAATTAAGTGTTCATATGATGATATCCACTGACCTTAATTTATTCACTCACCTAAGGATTCTGTATCCACACCCACACATAGTATTAGTCTCAAAATAATCTTGCTAAGATTAATATCCAGGATCTATAAACAACTCAAGAAACTTAACAACAACAAAACAAATAATCCAGTTAAAAAATGGGCAAAGGACATGAACAGGTATTTTTCAAAGGATAAGATTCAAATGGCCAAGAGGCACATAAAAAAATGCTCAGGATCACTGGCCATTAGGGAAATGCAAATAAAAACCACAATGAGGTTGCACTTCACTCCAGTTAGAATGGCTATCATCCAAAAATAAAAAAAATAACAAATGCTGGTGAGGATATGGGGGAAAATGTTCCCCAGTTCACTGTTGGAGGCCATGTAAGCTAGTGCAAACATTATGGAAGACAGTATAGAGATTCCTCAGAAATATAAAAACAGATCTACCATATGATCCAGCCATCTCATTCCTGGGAATTTGCTCATATAAAATGAAATCACAATATGAAAGTTATCCATATTCCCAGCTTAATTCACAATAGCTAATACATGCAATCAACATAAATATCCATCAGCTGATTTCTGGGTAAAGCAAATGTGGTAAATAACACTGTGGAATATTACTCAGCAGTAAAAAAAACAATGAAATCCTGTCTTCTGCAACAAAATGGATACAACTGGAAACCATTATACTTAGTGAAAAAAAAGACCAGTCTCAAAAACATAAACATTGTATGTTTTCTCCGACATGTAGTAGTTAATACAGAATACAAAAAAGTATAGTAATGAAATGAATATCTTGTGATATGACTGTTGCTTTTAGTCCTTGTTTATTCCCCTGTTGAACTGTGATCTTCCTACATTGTACTTGATGAATATTAAGATTAGTAGCAAATTAAATCTGTGATTAAAGAGTGGATTAAAATTATGTCTTTGCAAAAACTAAAGAAAAAAGAGAAAGGAAGGGGGGAATTGAGGGAGAAAAAAGGGGAGGGAGGGAAGTATGGCTATCTTCTCAGAACTCGATTTACAAATACATGAAATCGCTTCTGTTTATATTAATAAAATTTTAAAAATAAACAAATCATCTTTTTTTTTTTTTTTTTTTTTTTTTTTTTTTATCTTTTATTTAATGAATATAAATTTCCAAAGTACGACTCATGGGTTACAATGGCTTCCCCCCCCATACCGTCCCTCCCACCAACAACCCTCCCCTTTCCCACTCCCTCTCCCCTCCCATTCACATCAAGATTCATTTTCGATTATCTTAATATACAGAAGATCAGCTTAGTATACCTTAAGTAAGTATTTCAACAGTTTGCTCCCACACAGAAACATAAAGTGAAAAATAATAGATGATTTTTTTTAAATGATGATGAAATCAGATCAGACCTATTGTCATGTTTAATCCCAGTGAGAGTCAAGTTGGGAATTGAAAATTTCTTTCTTTTTTTTTTTTTTTTTTTTTTTTTTTTTACAGAAGATCAGTTTAGTGTACATTAAGTAAAGATTTCAGTCGTTTGCACCCCCATAGAAACACAAAGTGAAATATACTGTTTGAGTACTCGTTATAGCATTAAGCCTCAGTGTACAGCACGTTAAGGACAGAGATCCTACATGAGGAGTAAGTGCACAGTGACTCCTGTTGTTGACTTTACCAATTGACACTCCTGTTTATGGCATCAGTAATCTCCCTATGCACCAGTTATGAGTTTCCAAGGCTATGGAAGCCCCTTGAGTTCTCCGACTCTTATCTTGTTTAGACACGGTCATAGTCAAAGTGGAGGTTCTCTCCTCCCTTCAGAGAAAGGCACCTCCCTCTTTGAAGACCTGTTCTTTCCACTGGGATCTCACTCACAGAGATCTTTTTGCCAGAGTGTCTTGGCTTTCCATGCCTGAAATACTCTCATGGGCTTTTCAGCCAGATCCGAGTGCCTTTAGGGCTGTAAACAAATCATCTTGCTCTCAGCAGCCTAAGTGCACAGATGAATGGAAAAGTGTGTAAAAACTTAACCATTTATACTTCTGTTGGTTGACACTTAAGTAGGACAGGTATTGGAGAAGAAGAGATAGACTTGAATTTCCCTGGAGTAGGCAACATTTCTCCCATAAGTTTCACAAACGTTCACAAGTGAGAAAAGTCATATAAGACTTGGTCCTTGGTCTAATTTGTCCCTTGAAAATGATCCATCACTTCTTTACAATTTACAAGGTAGAGATTTTTTTAAAAAACTTTTATTTAATGAATATAAATTTCCAAAGTACAGCTTATGGACTACAATGGCTTCCCCCCCATGACATCCCTCCCACCCGCAACCCTCTCCTTTTCCACTCCCTCTCCCCTTCCATTCAAATTAAGATTCATTTTCTATTCTCTTTATATACAGATCAGTTTAGCATACATTAAGTAAAGATTTCAACAGTTTGCTCCCACACAGAAACATAAAGTGAAAAATAATGTTTGAGTACTAGTTATAGCATTAAATCTCAATGTACAGCACACTAAGGACAAAGATCCTACATGAGGAGTAAGTGCACAATGACTCCTGTTGTTGACTTAACAAATTGACACTCTTGTTTATGGCATCAGTAATCACCCTAGGCTCTTGTCATGAGCTGCCAAGGCTATGGAAACCCCCTGAGTTCACTGACTCTGATAATATTTAGACAAGGCCATGGTCAAAGTGGAAATTCTCTCCTCCCTTCAGAGAAAGGTACCTCCTTCTTTGATGATCCGTTCTTTCCACTAGCATCTCACTCACGGAGATCTTTCATTTAGGTCATTTTTTTTGCCAGAGTGTCTTGGCTTTCCAAGCCTGAAATACTCTCATGGGCTTTTCAGCCAGATCCGCATGCCTTAAGGGCTGATTCTGAGGACAGAGTGCTGTTTAGGACATCTGCCATTCTATGGGTCTGCTGTGTATCTCACTTCCCATGTTGGATCATTCTCTCCCTTTTTGATTCTATCAGCTAGTATTTGCAGACACTATTCTTGTTTATGTGATCCCTTTGGTTCTTAGTCCTATCATTATGATCAATTGTGAACAGAATTGAAGGAGAGTGCATGCCACACAGACAACAGCGGGGAGACTTGGGACGCTCAGGGCTCCGAGTCCACACATCGGCGCTGGAAGGGGAGGTGAGCTCAATAACCCGAGACATTGGTGGGGAAACGGGGGTCAGAATCTAGAGGGGGGCCGGAAAGTGCAGCAAACTCACTACTGGAAAGAAGGGAAAAAAAAAAAAAAAAGCTTCGTGGTTTCTCTTCCCCCTAACCTTGCAAAGGTTACAAGGCTGCAAGGCTTGAAGAATTCCCAAGAGACAAAGAGCAGGCCTCCTCTCTGGATTTACATATCAATGGGGGAGAGCTAAGGAACTGAGTCACTACAATTCAGTAGCCTAGGCAACCCAGTGGGAGTCCAGAGGAGCCAAAGACTGTTCTACTTAATATGACTGGTTTAGTTCTGTAATTGATGCACAGTTATTCTTAAGTGTTGAAAATTAACTGAAATGTGATCCCTGTTGAACATGGGAGTGGGAATGGGAGAGGGAAGAGATGTATAATTTGGGACATGCTCAGGCTGACTTGCCCCAAGTGGTGGAGTTGGAAGCATACCAGGGGATTCCAATTCAATCCCATCGAGGTGGCATGTACCAATGCCATTTCACTGTTCCAGGTGATCAGTTTCAGTTCACAGTTGGTCATGGTGGAGGGACTGGGAGTCAAAGGGAGCACATAGACAAGTCTAGTACCTGCTAATGCTAACCAATGGAGTAAATAAAGGGGAGAGTGATCCAACATGGGAAGTGAGATACTCAGCAGACTCATAGAATGGCAGATGTCCTAAATAGCACTCTGGCCTCAGAATCAGCCCTAAAGGCATTCGGAGCTGGCTGAAAAGCTCATGAGAGTATTTCAGGCATGGAAAGCCAAGACACTTTGGCAAAAGATCTCTGTGAGTGAGATCCCAGTGGAAAGAACAGGTCATCAAAGAAGGAGGTACCTTTCTCTGAAGGGAGGAGAGAACCTCCACTTTGACTATGACCTTGTCTAAACAAGATAAGAGTCGGAGAACTCAGAGGGCTTCCATAGCCTTGGAAACTCATGACTGGTGCATAGGGAGATTACTGATGCCATAGACAGGAGTGTCAATTGGTAAAGTCAACAACAGGAGTCACTGTGCACTTACTCCTCGTGTAGGATCTCTATCCTTAATGTGCTGTACATGGAGATTTAATGCTATAACGAGTACTCAAACAATATATTTCACTTTGTGTTTCTATGGGGGTGCAAACTGTTGAAATCCTTACTTAATGCATACTAAACTGATCCTCTGTAAAAAAAAAAAAAAAAAAAAAAAAAGAAATTATCAATTCCCAACTTGACTCTCACTGGGATTAAACATGACAATAGGTCTGCTCTGATTTCATCATCATTTAAAAAAAATCATCTATTATTTTTCACTTTATGTTTCTGTGTGGGAGCAAACTGTTGAAATCCATACTTGATGTATACTAAGCCGATCTTCTGTATATTAAGATAATCGAAAATGAATCTTGATGTGAATGGAAGGGGAGAGGGAGTGGGAAAGGGGAGGGTTGTGGGTGGGAAGGACGGTATGGGGGGGAAGCCATTGTAACCCATGAGTCATACTTTGGAAATTTATATTCATTAAATAAAAGTTTAAAAAAATAAAAAATAAAATAAAAAAAAAAAAGAAAATAATCTCAAGAACTGGAAAAAAAAAAAAAAAAAGACTGGAAGCTAAATACCATCAATTCTGCACAGCCGTGCCCTGCGGTGTTACTTACCCCCTGAATAAATAAAATAAATAAATAAATAAAAAGAGAGAGATTTACCACGCATAACCTGAGGATGTCACCTTTGCACACCCTTAACCAGGAAGAACCAAGGCAGAGCTCTCAGGCCGCACCCATCTCAAGCCTCCAAGGCTCCTCCAACAGCAGGCAGTCCACTTAACATGGACACAGTATTAAAAAAAGAAAAAAGAAAAAAAAAACGCACAGTGACGCAAGAAGAATTAACTATGCCGAGTAACAAACACAGAAATAGAGGGAGCAAGATCAACAATGACACTATGATGCCTCCAAATAAGCAAAACACCCCAAGCCAAGAGTATGAAGATGATGAGATAGAAGAAATGCAAGATACGGATTTCAAAAAATTTATGATAAGAACATTTAGAAGTTTTCAAAAGCAAATCCTTGAACTACAGAAATCCTTAATGGACAAGATTGAAAATCTCTCTCGTGACAATGAAATTTTAAGGAAGAGTCAAAATGAAACTCAGAAACTAGTAGAACAGGAAAGTGTAATAGTGAAGAGAAATCAAAATGAAATGAAGAGCTCAATAGATCAAATGACAAACACATTAGAAAGCCTTAAAAACAGAATGGGTGAAGCAGAAGAGAGAATATCGGACTTAGAAGATAGAGCACAGGAAAACATACAGTCAAACCAAAGAAAAGAAGAGGAAATTAGAAATCTAAAAAATATTGTTGGGAATCTACAGGATACTATTAAAAAAACCAACATTCGAGTTCTAGGAGTTCCTGAAGGCATGGAGAGAGAGAAAGGATTGGAAGGCCTTTTTAGTGAGATACTAGCAGAGAACTTTCCAGGTTTGGAGAAGGACAGAGATATCCTAGTACAGGAAGCTCATAGAACCCCCAATAAACATGACCAAAAGAGATCCTCACCACGACACGTGGTAATTAAACTTACCACAGTGAAACATAAAGAAAAGATCCTAAAATGTGCAAGAGAGAAACGTCAGATTACTCTCAGAGGATCTCCAATCAGACTCACAGCTGACTTCTCATCAGAAACCCTACAAGCTAGGAGGGAATGGCGAGACATAGCACAGGTGCTAAGAGAGAAAAATTGCCAGCCCAGAATATTATATCCTGCCAAGCTCTCATTTGTGAATGAAGGTGAAATAAAGACCTTTCATAGCAAACAGAAATTGAAAGACTTTGTGGCCACTCGTCCGGCCCTGCAAAAGATACTTAAAGATGTGCTACACTCAGAAACACAGAAACACGGCCATCAATATGAAAGAAGGGAAAGGAAGAACACCTACCAGTAAAAGAGCATGGGAAGCTCAAAGCATATACTAGAAAATATTTCCGGGAAAATGGCAGGGCAAAGTCACTACGTATCAATAGTCACATTGAACATTAATGGTCTGAATTCTTCAGTTAAAAGACACCGTTTGGCTGACTGGCTCACAGAACACAACCCAACTATTTGTTGCCTACAAGAAACACATCTCTCTAACAAAGAGGCATGCAGACTGAAAGTGAAAGGTTGGAAAAAGATATTCCATGCCAACAGAAACCAAAAAAAAGCAGGTGTAGCCATATTAATATCAGACAAAATAAACTCTAATACAAAAACTATTAAGAGAGACAAAGAGGGACACTATATAATGATTAAGGGTTCAATTCAACAGGAAGATGTAACTATTATAAATGTATATGCACCTAATTACAGGGCACCGGTCTATTTAAAAGATATGTTAAGGGACTTAAAGGGAGATTTAGATTCCAATACAATAGTACTGGGGGACTTCAATACTCTACTCTCAGAAATAGACAGATCATCCGGACAGAAGATCAACAAGGAAACAGCAGATTTAATTGACACTATTGCCCAAATGGATCTAACAGATATCTACAGAACTTTCAACCCTACATCTACAGACTTCACATTCTTCTCAGCAGTGCATGGAACCTTCTCTAGGATTGATCACATACTAGGCCATAAAGCAAGTCTCAGCAAATTTAAAAGAATTAGAATCATACCATGCAGCTTCTCAGACCACAGCGGAATGAAGCTGGAAATTAGCAACTCAGGAAACCCCAGAAAGTATGCAAACACATGGAGACTGAACAACATGCTCCTGAATGAACACTGGGTCATTCAAGAAATCAAAAGAGAAATCAAAAACTTTCTGGAAGTAAATGAAGACAACAACACAACATATCAAAACTTATGGGATACAGCAAAAGCAGTATTGAGAGGCAACTTTATAGCAATAGGTGCCTATATCAAGAAATTGGAAAGGTACCAAATAAATGAGCTTTCAGCGCACCTCAAGGACCTAGAAAAACTGCAGCAAACCAAACCCAAATCTAGTAGGAGAAGAGAAATAATTAAAACCAGAGAAGAAATTAACAGGATTGAATCCAAAAAAACATTACAAAAAATCAGCCAAGCGAGAAGCTGGTTTTTTGAAAAAATAAACAAAATTGACACCCCATTGGCCCAACTAACTAAAAAAAGAAGAGAAAAGACCCAAATCAATAAAATCAGAGATGAAAAAGGAAACGTAACAACAGACACCACAGAAATAAAAAGAATCATCAGAAATTACTACAAGGACCTGTATGCCAGCAAACAGGAAAACCTATCAGAAATGGATAGATTCCTGGACACATGCAATCTACCAAAATTGAACCATGAAGACATCGAAAACCTAAATAGACCCATAACTGAAACAGAAATTGAAACAGTAATAAAGGCCCTCCCAACAAAGAAAAGCCCAGGACCAGATGGATTCACTGCTGAATTCTACCAGACATTTAAAGAAGAACTAATCCCATTTCTTCTCAAACTATTCAGAACAATCGAAAAAGAGGGAATCCTCCCAAATTCTTTCTATGAAGCCAGCATCACCTTAATCCCTAAGCCAGAGAAAGATGCAGCACTGAAAGAAAATTACAGACCAATATCCCTGATGAACATAGATGCAAAAATCCTCAATAAAATTCTGGCCAATAGAATACAACAACACATCAGGAAAATCATCCACCCAGACCAAGTGGGATTTATCCCTGGTATGCAGGGATGGTTCAACATTCGCAAATCAATCAATGTGATTCACCACATTAACAGACTGCAGAAGAAAAACCATATGATTATCTCAATTGATGCAGAGAAAGCATTTGATAAAATTCAACACCCTTTCATGATGAAAACTCTAAGCAAATTGGGTATAGAAGGAACATTCCTCAATATAATCAAAGCAATTTATAAAAAACCCACAGCCAGCATCCTATTGAATGGGGAAAAGTTGGAAGCATTTCCACTGAAATCTGGCACCAGGCAGGGATGCCCACTCTCACCACTGCTATTTAACATAGTTCTGGAAGTTTTAGCCAGAGCCATCAGACAAGAAAAAGAAATCAAAGGAATACAAATCAAGAAGGAAGAAGTCAAACTATCCCTCTTTGCAGACGATATGATTCTGTACTTAGAGGATCCAAAGAACTCTACTAAGAGACTATTGGAACTCATAGAGGAGTTTGGCAAAGTGGCAGGATATAAAATCAATGCACAAAAATCAACAGCCTTTGTATACACAAGCAATGCCATGACTGAGAAAGAACTGCTAAGATCAATCCCATTCACAATAGCTACAAAAACAATCAAATACCTTGGAGTAAACTTAACCAAGGACGTTAAAGATCTCTACGATGAAAATTACAAAACCTTAAAGAAAGAAATAGAAGAGGATACCAAAAAATGGAAAAATCTTCCATGCTCATGGATTGGAAGAATCAACATCATCAAAATGTCCATTCTCCCAAAAGCAATTTATAGATTCAATGCAATACCAATCAAGATACCAAAGACATTCTTCTCAGATCTGGAAAAAATGATGCTGAAATTCATATGGAGGCACAAGAGACCTCGAATAGCTAAAGCAATCTTGTACAACAAAAACAAAGCCGGAGGCATCACAATACCAGACTTCAGGACATACTACAGGGCAGTTGTAATCAAAACAGCATGGTACTGGTACAGAAACAGATGGATAGACCAATGGAACAGAATTGAAACACCAGAAATCAACACAAACATCTACAGCCAACTTATATTTGATCAAGGATCTAAAACTAATTCCTGGAGCAAGGACAGTCTATTCAATAAATGGTGCTGGGAAAACTGGATTTCCACGTGCAGAAGCATGAAGCAAGACCCCTACCTTACACCTTACACAAAAATCCACTCAACGTGGATTAAAGACCTAAATCTACGTCCTGACACCATTAAGTTATTAGAGAACATTGGAGAAACCCTTCAAGATATTGGCACAGGCAAAGAATTTCTGGAAAAGACCCAGGAGGCACAGGCAGTCAAAGCCAAAATCAACTATTGGGATTGCATCAAATTGAGAAGTTTCTGTACTGCAAAAGAAACGGTCAGGAGAGTGAAGAGACAACCGACAGAATGGGAAAAAATATTTGCAAACTATGCAACAGATAAAGGGTTAATAACCAGAATCTACAAAGAGATCAAGAAACTCCACAAAAACAAAACCAACAACCCACTTAAGAGATGGGCCAAGGACCTCAATAGACATTTTTCAAAAGAGGAAATCCAAATGGCCAACAGGCACATGAAAAAATGTTCAAGGTCACTAGCAATCAGGGAAATGCAAATCAAAAGCACAATGAGGTTTCACCTCACCCCGGTTAGAATGGCTCACATACAGAAATCTACCAACAACAGATGCTGGCGAGGATGTGGGGAAAAAGGGACACTAACCCACTGTTGGTGGGAATGCAAACTGGTCAAGCCACTATGGAAATCAGTCTGGAGATTCCTCAGAAACCTGAATATAACCCTACCGTTCGACCCAGCCATCCCACTCCTTGGAATTTACCCAAAGGAGTTTAAATTGATAAACAAAAAAGCGGTCTGCACCCTAATGTTTATTGCAGCACAATTCACAATAGCCAAGACCTGGAACCAACCTAAATGCCCATCAATGGTAGACTGGATAAAGAAATTATGGGATATGTATTCTTTAGAATACTATACCGCAGTAAGAAACAATGAAATCCAGTCATTTGCAACAAAATGGAGGAATCTGGAACACATCATGCTGAGTGAAGTAAGCCAGTCCCAAAGGGACAAATACCATATGTTCTCCCTGATCGGTGACAACTGACTGAACACCAAAAAGGAAATCTCCTGAAGTGAAATGGACACTATGAGAAATGGTGACTTGATCAGCATAGCCCTGACTGCTAATGGACAACTTAATATGTTATCCCTCATAGTATTTTTTTTGTCTGTTCTACTTAATATGACTGGTTTAATTCTGTAATTATCACACAGTTATTCTTAAGTGTTGAAAATTAACTGAAATGTGATCCCTGTTAAACATAAGAGTGGGAATAAGAGAGGGAAGAGATGTATAATTTGGGGCATGCTCGGGCTGACTTGCCCCAATTGGTAGAGTTGGAAACATACCAGGGGATTCCAGTTCAATCCCATCAAGGTGGCATGTGCCAATGCCATCTCACTATTCCAAGTGATCAATTTCAGTTCACAATTGATCATAATGAAAGGACTAAGAGTCAAAGGGAGCACATAAACAAGTCTAGTATCTGCTAACACTAACCGATAGAATAAATAAAGGGGAGAGTGATCCAACATGGGAAGTGAGATACTCAGCAGACTCATAGAATGGCGGATGTCCTAAATAGCACTCTGGCCTCAGAATCAGCCCTAAAGGCACTCGGATCTGGCTGAAAAGCCCATGAGAGTATTTCAGGCATGGAAAGCCAAGACACTCTGGCAAAAAGATCTCTGTGAGTGAGATCCCAGTGGAAAGAACAGGTCTTCAAAGAGGGAGGTGCCTTTCTCTGAAGGGAGGAGAGAACCTCCACTTTGACTATGACCGTGTCTAAACAAGATAAGAGTCGGAGAACTCAAGGGGCTTCCATAGCCTTGGAAACTCATGACTGGTGCATAGGGAGATTACTGATGCCATAAACAGGAGTGTCAATTTGTAAAGTCAACAACAGGAGTCACTGTGCACTTACTCCTCATGTAGGATCTCTATCCTTAATGTGCTGTACACTGAGGCTTAATGCTATAACGAATACTCAAACAGTATATTTCACTTTGTGTTTCTATGGGGGTGCAAACGATTGAAATCTTTACTTAATGTACACTAAACTGATCTTCTGTAAAAAAAAAAAAAAAAAAAAAAAAGAAATTATCAATTCCCAACTTGACTCTCACTGGGATTAAACATGACAATAGGTCTGATCTGATTTCATCATCATTTAAAAAAAATCATCTATTATTTTTCACTTTATATTTCTGTGTGGGAGCAAACTGTTGAAATCCTTACTTAAGGTATACTAAGCTGATCTTCTGTATATTAAGATAATCGAAAATGAATCTTGATGTGAATGGAAGGGGAGAGGGAGTGGGAAAGGGGAGGGTTGTAGGTGGGAGGGACGGTATGGGGGGGAAGCCATTGTAACCCATGAGTCGTACTTTGGAAATTTATATTCATTAAATAAAAGATAAAAAAAAATTGTGAACAGAATTGATCACTGGGACTAGTGAGATGGCATTGGTACATGCCACCTCAATGGGATTGAATTGGAATCACCTGGTATGTTTCTAACTCTACCGTTTGAGGTAAGTCAGCTTGAGCATGTCCCGAATTGCACAGCTCCAGGGCAAGCAGAATGCATAGTGTTCAAAATGGAGTGCACGAACATCAGTTCATAAGATGCATTTTTTATTCCTCTTAGACCTAATAAATTCAAATGATCTCATTCAAGAAATAAAGTTTAAGTTCTAGGCTTTGCTTTAGACACAGGGGCTCCAAAGTACTGATGCTAACTCACAGTACAGTGGAAAAGAAAAGAGTTGGAAATTAGCCACCTCCATGGAAGACAGGATGAGCCTGCAGATATCAAGTTCAATATACAGCCAGGTGTCAGGGAGAATCAAGAAGGAAGATTTCAGGAGCCCTTTGGAATGAATGTTAAGTGGAAGATTTGCACTATCAAATGTCCTAGTTCCAACTGTGTGGCTTTTGGCAAATTCGCAATATCTGAGTGAGCAACCATTTTCTCATCTGCAAAATGAAGATGATGTACTACTAATAATGTAAGTTACAAAAGGTTGTGCTACTAAATGAGATGCTCTTCAGCTGCTCAGTTCAAACACAGGGCTTTGCAAGGGCTCAACCAATGCCAATTCTCTGCATTGTTTCTGCCCTTGTTATTTGAAATCCTCAATCATAAGTTGGAGGCAAATATCTTCAGAATAGACCTGGAAACATTAAGATAATCAGAGCTTAATTCCAACTTAAAGGTCATGACTTTGGAATTAGTAAAAGATTTAGAATTAAGAGGTTTCCACAAAATAACTTGCCTACAGTCTTCACAAATGTCAAAGTCATAAAAGACAAAGACAGGGAAACAGATTAAGTGGAACTAAGGAGACATGACAATTAAATGCAACTTGTGATTGTGATTTGTATCCTAGACCCAAAAACATTTTTTCATTTACTACAGAGGACAAGAATGGGATAAGGTCTGTTGATGTTGATTTTTATATACACATAAGGTAAGAGAATAGTTTTGCTTCCAGAAAATACACATTAAGATGCTCTCATTTAGGGGTAAAAAGTAACACAACTACAATTTAATTTCAAGTGGATAAAAAATGTATGTGTGTGTAGAGAAACAGAAAAAGATAATGCAAATGTGTAGAATATTAACATTTGAGTATTGTGCATGTGTATTGTACATGGCAATTCTTAGTACAATATTTGTGATATTTTTGTAAAACAAATTATTTCAAATTGACATTTCTTAAAAGAGAAAATTTCCATTATGCAAGACAAAATAAGAGATTCTTGTGTCATAAAGGCTCAAGAAATCCTATGAGGAAAAAAAAGTCAAAATCAGCAGTCCAGCATTAGAATGGATTCACAATAGAATGACCCAAGCCAGAGTACTGGCAAGGTTCGCAGAATTCTGGAGACACTAATTAGAAGTGAAGAAACCTGAATGGGTAATATCTTGACACACTCTCATTAGCTCAGCTTCAGTTCCTTCTTTAAGGCAAATTCAACATGAGGGCACCATTTGTGTGGTTTCTGAGATGCCCTGAAGGCACTATAGTTTGTTAGACCTTTCTGTTCAAAACCAAAGGAAAGGTAAAAGCTTAATTGTAGGAGCAGAGCAATCAAATCCACACACATCAGCCTCTACCTGCAAATAGTGGGTCTAGAATAATGCCTTATTGTGACTACTTGGAATACTGGTGTTTATGTAATGCAATGTCTGTGTATACTAGTGTTTATTTAAACCTTAACCTGTCATTTTCATTGCCCTGTTTCCATTTCAGATTGATTCAGCCTCCCTTAATTTAACATGCATATTCAATTCCAACAAAACAGACTAAGGAAAATTCACATATGTACTAACAGAAAATATGAACTAATAATCATAATATAATACATTTATGTATATCATATAATTGTGTGGTTACATATAAGTATATGTAATGAGCCCTTAGGAATCCATTAGGAAGTTGCTAGAATTAATAAGGGGCTCAATAAAAAGTGTAAGTACAAAATTCAGATACAAAAATCAGTAGAATACTAGGAAGCCACCTCTCCACCTTCACTCTCATTAAAAAACCTATTTAAGAAAATTTTTTTAGATTTACTTATTTATTTGAAAGTCAGAATTACAGAGAGGGAGAGGCAAAGATAGAGAAAGAGGTTTTTCATCTATTGGTTCAGTCCCCAAATGGCTGCCATGACTAGGGCTGGGCCAGGGTGAAGCCAAGAACCAAAAGCTTCATCACAGTCTCCAAAATGTGTGCAATGGCCCAAGGACTTGGGCCATCATCCATTCTCTCCCATGTGCATTAACAGGGAGATGGACTGTAAGTGGAACAGCCAACTAGTTGAGGCATCATTATCAGCTATCTCCCAATATGTATACTAGCAGAAAGCTGAATCAGAAAGGGAGCCAGGACTTGAAGCAAGGACTACAATACGGAATGCAGGGTCACAAATGGCATCCTAACTATTATGCCAAATGTCTGTTCCTATTGCACTGATTTGACCTGACCTTCTGTAGCCTCACAGAGGAAACAAGGTAGTCGTCAGGGTAAAAACCGTAGATCCCATGAAAGGGAAGTGTCCTTCCATTTCTACCACGGTGGCAATAGTGGCAGACATATTCTTGGTCACATGCTGATTGCTAGAGGTCTTAATCTGATAGCTCTGTTTGGCTTTTGATCTACCCATAAAGAACAGAGAACAGATGTGTCTGACTCTTAAAGCAATACTCAGACACACACAGGTCTGCGATGAGATATTGGCTGACTTAGCTGTCTACAAAGGCATCAGCTATCACTGCTAAATCAGTGAAAAGGAAGGGAAATCCATTCAGGGATCTTGATGTTTGCTACTCTTGTGAGAGTGTCTCATAATCCTCACAACTGTAAGGAAGGCAAATAAGAAGAGAGATCTAAGTTACAAACTTCCCTGGGGGCACTTGGAGGTCAGAACATGCCACACAGCCACCTAGTTTAGGCACAGATAGCACAGGTGACTGGATTAAGAAACTATTCTCTAGCTTCTGCATCAGATGCTTTCACAGTTGGGACCTCCCTGACCAGAGAGGGCGTGCCCCTCCCAGGGTTAGCTAGGTAACAAACTCTCTTGCCAGTGTGCCTTTCACGAGTAAATTAACCAGTTCAGAGCCCAGCCATCTTCCACTTTATGAGTCCTTACACGGTTGGATTCTGCTACCCTGTTCTAATCACCAGAGGCTGGACATCAAGAACTAGCTAATCAAACTAGCCAGTCCTAAGCCTGCCTAGCCTACGTACCCTGCCTCACCCATTCCTTCCTACAAAATCCACAGGAGCAGCTCTTTTCCACAGTCCCCTCATCCTGTGCCTGCAAATGGCCTCAGGGCCCCTCTTGCAGCCCTCTGTAGGTGACGTGGCATGCTTCCTTGCTCTTAGGAACTATGAGTACTAAATTACATTTTCAATGGCAGTGGTTGCCTCCAGATCTGTTGGCCTCACCATACTTGAATCAAAAGTAAAATCTGCGCCAGCGCCACGGCTCACTAGGCTAATCCTCCGCCTTGTGGCGCCGGCACACCGGGTTCTAGTCCCGGTCGGGGCGCCGGATTCTGTCCTGGTTGCCCCTCTTCCAGGCCAGCTCTCTGCTGTGGCCAGGGAGTGCAGTGGAGGATGACCCAAGTCCTTGGGCCCTGCACCCCATGGGAGACCAGGATAAGTACCTGGCTCCTGCCATCAGATCAGCGTGGTGCGCCGGCCATTGGAGGGTGAACCAACGGCAAAAGGAAGACCTTTCTCTCTGTCTCTCTCTCTCACTGTCCACTCTGCCTGTCAAAAAAAAAAAAAAAAAAGGAAAATCGGAAAATCTGCATTTCTAAAACAGTATCTGATGGGCAGATTTTGAGCCTCCAGGCTGACGAGTTTCAGCATTTCTATCTCACTGATTTGAGAGGGTCACAGTGTCTAACTGGCCTAACACCTGGCCAAAGACAGCTCACAGATGTAGAATCGAATTAACTGTGCTCAAATGCACTCTGTGTCCTGTGGGTTTGTTCTGGGAGCATCTGGGTCATTCAGGTCGCAGGAATGTGTGTCCATGTATCCACCCACACTGCAGAACTGCCCAGGAGGCCTATAGGTTCAGGAACTAACTCAATGGTTACATAAACCACTTTAATCTGGGTGAAGGGAGAGATACGAGATCACAAAGACTTCTGAAACGCTGCCTGACATCGTAGAGGTTAGCACTCCCCCAGCCTGACCTGAAAGCCCTTCTTGTGTCAGAGCCTGAACTCACATCCTACAGAGTCTGGAAGATGAGGCTCCCGCCAGCCCAGCAGTGTGTTTGGAATGCATGGGACACATCCAGAGACTGGCACTGAGGCCCACCTCCAGGAGACTGGAGCAACTTCGTCCTGAGGACTATAAGCAGACGCCCATAGAGAAGGGGAGGCAGAGACCTTTCTGTGATTTGGTCTTACAAGTACTAATGTCTCTAAGGAGGTCCAGTCCTTCAACTTTCTTTTCCCTATACACACAGGAAAGAATTCAGATATAAGCCTTGCCATTATTGCTTGTTAACGATGCCTTCGATATCATCATTTAAGAACAAGGCCAAAACAGAGCCTCTCACCCTCTCGCCATTTTCCCTGAATTAACCTTGTCCAAGGAACACTGGGCTGCACAGTCTCTCTCACATATGGGAACAGTCTGCTCTACCACACTGGCATCAAGCAAGCTGACACTCGCACAGTCAATCCTGAGGTTAGGACTGAGCCTGACCTTGTGCAGCACTCAGTGAGTCACAAAGCCAGGCAGACCACCCCATAAACCCACACACCCACAGAGGCTGGGTAAGGAAAAAATGTCCCCGAAAATCAGTGCCCTCAGGGGGAAAAGCCACAGAGAACATGTGTGGGAGAGAGGAGGTTTTCAGGTTTGCTGGCCCGGAAGCCTCTACAGGCAGCTCATAGCCCGGACACCGAGACAAGTAGGGGTAAAGTATCCACCCGTGTTGGCTTTAAAGGAACCATCCCACATGTCCTAAGTGGGCAAATGCAGATAGCTTTTATGGATGGAATGTTTGCAGTCATTGAAAAAAAATTAGCATGTTTCTTGGTAGCAAGACAGACTTGCCCCCTAGTCACACTGGGACATCTTAGGGTAAGCTGTCATCTCACTGGGTCACTGGGGCACTTAACCTAGCCTCTCCTGGCTCACAGGAGTCTGACTGCATGTCTGGCTTTCCTTAGTTCAGTCCTGAATGCTAGGCTGCATTGTCCAGTTACTAACTAGCTCTGCTCATGCCCTTTCTGATTCCCTGGTGAACTTTGCCTCAGCTCTGCCTCACTGCCCTACGTTGGCATGTCAAGCAGAATATTAGCCTGGTTGAACCCTGACCCACCTCCGGCATGGACCAATCCTACCCTGCTTTGCTTCAGTCACTCTGCAGTGTCATTCAGCCTTCCCACGGGGCAACATCCAGCCAGCTTAAAGTGGCCAGGCAGCAACACAGAATCATGATCCACCCAGTTAAGTAACAAAAGACGATACAACTTGCATGATCATACCTCAAAAGGCCTGTGGAAAACTGAAACTAAAAAATAAGTTAATTTTGGCACAAACCATTTTGAAATTCACACATGGTTTTTTTCATTATAAGCCTTTTCCATGAACTTGTTGAAGAC
Organism: Oryctolagus cuniculus; assembly: GCF_964237555.1. Classification (NCBI taxonomy): domain Eukaryota; kingdom Metazoa; phylum Chordata; class Mammalia; order Lagomorpha; family Leporidae; genus Oryctolagus; species Oryctolagus cuniculus. The sequence continues at coordinate 88,560,071 of NC_091437.1, forward strand.
TCTCATATGCATTCATTTAAAAAGTAAATTGCACCAAAATAAATATCTTTTAATTCCATTTTCCCAAAATTATGAAAGATCTCTCATAATTTGATTTTTTCTATTATCATTGTTATATTATTATTGTGTAAAGTCTCATCTAGGACAGTTCAAACCATGTTTTATGTGGCTATTTTCCCTCAAAATTGGCGTCAATCATTATCTTTAATTATACCAAAGATCTGCATATATTATTTGTTAGCTCCTTTGTCCCTGGGCAGAGACTGGTAAAGAGGAGCAAGTAATTTGGATTCTTTTGAGTGGAGAAGAGAAAAAATGTAAATGTCCATCCTCAGTGCAATTTATTCTAGAAAATTGAAAGAAAAGAAAGTTTTAACTATTGGCAAAGGGAAATTGCTATTCTAACCACTCCGAAAGCTTTTATTGTGCTGTTCAACTTCATAAAAAGTGTGAGGACCTGAAGTACTCAGACTATAAATGGAAATGTTCATGGCTAAGTAATCATAAGTTTTGCCCAAGTTTACACATTTAGGAAATAGCAGAAATAGGGTCTCCTGCTTGGCATCTTGACTTCCAGTTCTCTTTCCCACCCATATCCACTGGGAAGCTGGACAAAAGACAGGACAGGTGAACTGGACAGGAAAGGGGTGTGACACCTGACTTCTAAACAATTCAATGTAATCTGTGGGTACTGTGGATGAACTGGGAAGGCTTCACTGATAGAAATAATGCATCACCGTTGCCCACCACCATCATCTACATCCTCTTCCATTCTGAGATTCTCTAACTCTCTCGATCCTGTTCATTTCTCCCTGAAAAACTTCCAGGCTAGATTAACGTGAGAGCTGAATCTACAGCAAAAGATGTTAAAGTGATAACATAAATTCTAAGGACAATGTATATTATAAAACAGATTGGCTCCAGATCAGGTTTATGGAAAATTCCAATAAATGTCAGAAAATTGCAAGCTTAAAAGTATGCCATATTTGTGCAAAAATAACATGTTCAACAAGAAAACTTACTGCGGACATTTCCTTAAATTTGAAGAGGAAACTGTGATGAGATTTGACATACATTGAAAAACTTAAATCCATATGGAAATATAAAAACCTTGTTCATGTTTGTTTAAAGCACTTATAGCCATATCTTGATAGGAGATGACCAGGGAGTATTTCCTGATTGCTTTGGTGCCTTCTCAGTAGGCCTCCCCTCCCAAAAGCATCTCTCATTATGTGAGGTTCTGGTTCGTCACCCACCCAGTAAACTCCTCTAGCCCAGATTTTGCCAAGTTAGGCAGCAGGAAAAGGGGAATTGGAATTTTACATCCAGTCCACAAATTTGTATACATGAAAGTGCCTACTTAAAATTGTTTCCTTTCTTTTTATTGAGTTGTACAGGACTTCCTCAAAATCAGAGTTGAAAACATCCAGTATTAGTTATATGTCTGTGTTTATATAACCATCAGTACTTAAATCAACATAATAATTGTACTAGCAAAGCTCCTTTAAGTGTCTAGCAATTTCCTAGAATCTATTCCAAACTGGTTAAACATCTATTTGCAACTGGTTAAACATGAGGCTAGCTGGTTCTCTTCTGACATCTAGTGTTCCTGACATATTATTGCAAAATATTCCCCAGTTAGATGCTATTAGAATGAAAATGCCTGTGTGGAATAAAAAGTTTATTCATTTTAGGAAGAAACCTAAGAGGAATAAAATTCCAAGTGAAATAATAACAAAGCTTCTGTTGCTGAAGAGTGAAAGCTCTCTTTCTCTTAATTCTTAAATAGTCTATTTTCTTACAATTCTGATCAGTAAAAACAGAAGGATTCAACCATGTTTGTAGGGCTGTTCAAACATTGCAATGCAGGGAGAGAAAGTGCAGGAAGGATACTTACTGAGGTCCTTCTGTGTATGGGTGCTCGGCTTGCATACTTTCTCATGCATTTTCTCTGTGCTCTTTGAACCTACAAGACCAACCTAACCAACGAATTTTGGCCTAATGACAAGATTTTTAGGGTTTCCCTACTCTGCAATGTGAAAATACATTCACACCCAACATCCCCTTATAAACCATCTGGTGCCAGGCCTCAAATTACACAAAATTTTGGGCCCTCAAAACTATCTGGCTAAATAGATATAAGCATAGGGCCAGCCCTTTAAGCCCATCATTTTCATTCCATTTGGCCTATCCTACGCAGCAAAGAGCATAGGAAATGCTGGGAAGAACTTTGGCATCTGGGCAGAGGTGTGATACAACTACTAAGATTTAGCTTGGGATAGCTGTATCCCAGATTGATCCAGCTTCCTGCTAATTATGTGTTTCCTGGGAGGCAGAAATTGTGACTCTGGAACCTGAGTCCCTGCCACCCATTTGAGAGACGCAGATTGAATTTCCAGCTCCTGGCTTTGGCCTGGCCCAGCCCCATCTGTTGTGGGCATTTGAAGAATGAACAAGCAAATGGAAGCTCTCTATTTATGTGTGTGTGTATGTTGTGTGTATTTGTCCGCCTTTCAAATAAATGAAAAATAGAAATAAAAATGTTTTTAAAAAATAAGGTGGGCATACATCATTAAAAAAAAGCAAAGAAAAAAAATTTAAAACCAAATTCAACTATAGACCAGTGTAGAAGGCCTTGCTTCCCCAGTACTTTTTCTTTTGTTCTTTCTTGCTGTTCTTTTTTCTAATCTACACATTCACTCCCTTGGTCACGTTTTGTCTTTCAGCCTCAGCTTCTCCTTTGTTGGCAAAGCATGATGTGTCCCCATACCACCCCAGGCTCTGCACAAACTGTCAGAGAGCCCTCCAAGAGTGGCGGCCATCTCCTCCCAGGACTTTCCAGGAAGTTGCTCAGTGACATCAGTAGGTACCCTAACCAATATTCTCTCTTGTTCCTAGTAATATGGTGGTCTCAGGTTTGACAAAGGACAGGCATCCTTGGCCTGAATAGGACTATTCTTCTCCCTGGCCCTCAAGCCTTTGCCTATCCTTCCTGATGGAGGTGATGCATGGGAGGTAGGGCTATGGGCAACCTGGAAAGATTCCATTCTTAGAATAAAGAGATTCCAGCAGAAACATTAAAAAACACACAGTTGAAAAATGGCAAACTTAACATGATCAGAAAACCAATGATCATTCACATTCTCATACACTTGTGGTCATCATCAATGAAGCACCTTTGGGAGCAAGCAGAAGTCAGCTGGCAGAAGAATGGATCTTACACCTCATGAGCAATGCTGTTATCTGTTGAAGAGTTGTTAAGGAACTGCAGAGATAAGCAGATCCACACAGTTTCAACACAAACAGGTTGGGAAGGGCCCTGTCATGGTGAGTAGTAAGTGGCACTACCTTTTTTTAGTGGTGGAAGACATGAACTTGGAACTTGGAATGGTTCATTCAACAATAAACAACTTCAAATTATTCCTTTTTTAAAAAGATTTTATGTATTTATATGAGAGGCATAGTTACAGAGAGAGGGAGAAACAGAGAAAGGTCTTTCATCCTCTGGTTCACTCCCCAAATGGTCACAATGGCCAGAGCTGGGCTGATCCAAAGCCAGGAGCCAGGAGCCTCTTCTAAGTCTCCCACACAGATGCAGGGCCCCAAGCACTTGGGCCATCTTCCCATTGCTTTCCCAGGCCACCAGCAGAGAGCTAGATTGAAAGAGGAGCAGCTGGGACACAAACCGGCACCCACACAGGATGCCACTGCCACAGGCGAAGGCCCCATCCACTAGATCACAGCACTGGCACTCCCATTTTTCTACATGCAAAATCATTCGTAGTTGCATCTTTCCCATTCACTCTCTTCCTGTGTTTCTACCTCCCTAGCAGCAGTTCTGGAAGACCAGAGAACAAAGGCATAACCACCATTTTTTAAACAATTCCCTCTTTCTCCTAGGAGCTTGTAACGAATTATGAAATTTCAGACTTTTGAGGTTTTCTATATGACTGTGAAAAGTAGAGGAAGAGACCACAGATAGAAAACTCTATTAAAATGTACCAAAATTAATATATGACAGCTATTTTTCGTAAGAAGAAAGTTCACCCATAAGGAAGCAGTTATAAGTATTTATTGAGGGCCTACTCTGTGCTTAGATGCCATGGAAGATAAAAAATTCAAGACAGAGTCTGCTTTCAGAAAATGTGTATTTTAATTGTAGACTAAAAAAGAAAAGATAGCATCTATATTTGCTCTTATCTACACACACACATACACACAAGTACTGAGACACAAAGGAGAGTCATCACAGTAAATCATAAGTAAACCATAAACATCTTCAGTATCACTAGAATCAATTAGAAAAAATATATATTTTCAATAAATTTTTTAATCTTCAGATACAAGAATTTTTTCATGAAAAACACTGATTACTTATCTGTCTCCCTGTTTAATTATCAAATATTATATAAATATCTATAAACTGAATGAAGAATCAGAGGCAGTCACATTGCAGAAAAGGACTTTCTATGGTTTTCTAACATTGGCTTAAGAAGCAAGTTATTTTAAGAGTTTAATCAAGGAATTACTTAAAGTTGATCTGTTAACATGTCAAAGACTTTCAATCAAACATGTAACACTGCTGAAATGAAGAAATACTTCCAGTATAAATTGGACGATAGTGATAAATCAGTGCTTCCTTCTCTTCAGATGGAGAATCAAAACGATGATGGTTTTTCTGAGCTGTAAGAAAAAGAAAGTACGAATTTTTAAAAAGATTGAATGAGAAAATTATCAAAAAGCTACTTTATAGCTTTATAGTATAGTATTTCTTCCCACAATCAGCAGTAAGTGGGGGAAAAAAAAAAAAAAAAAAAAACACCAAGAAAAACGCTTAGAAAATTTTCCCCAATACAGCAGCGCCTGATACAGAGCAGTTACCTCCTGAGAGCAGCTTATTATCCTGCAAAGATCTCAAGGGTTACCTGCTCCCCATTCATTCAAACTTATTAAGTGGCTACGTTGCTTAAGACAAAATCTGGAGCTGGAAAATACAAACAAAACAAGAGCCCAACGCTCAAGAACTCCAACCTAGACCCATACAGAAATGAATCAGATGTGATGTTTTTATAATTTATCTCCATTGAACTGCTAAAAAAGAAACTGGTAAAACTGAGGCAGATAGAGATAATGCAGAAATAGGAGAACAGTATGAGACATAGTGAGAAAGTTGGGCATAGCTAACGTTTGAATATCGTGGGGTGAGAGCTCAGACTTTATCCTAAAGTCAAAATGAAGTAAATACAGGCTCTTCTGGTATTTTTAGAAAAAGAAGGACACTGGAAGATAAAGGCCAAATAGAGAGCCATGTATTTAATACTGCCACCCATGCTGCTTTTCGTTCACTCCTACTCAGGACAGGGAACAGTTTCTTTGGGTTAACACTGCATATGGGAGATTTTTTAAAACACATTTAGAATTTTTGTCACTGAATGATCCTTTCAACTGTGCATAATTCTAGAGCAGAGTGAACACAGTAGGACATACTTAACTTTCCAGTAAGGGCGGGAGGGTTGAAAAAGACAGGATAAGTGTGGAGATGAAATGAAAACACTGCTGAATGAGGTCTTTAAATGGCTTGACTCACCCAAGTGAGGCTCCATCTCTTGCAAGTTCTGTCCCTATCTCTGTTTTATACTTACCTTGCTCAACTAAAAAGTAAGCAACTACAATCAAATCCTCAATTTTATCCTCAAACAAAACATAGTATGAAAATGTCTGTGTTTTCCCACCCACACCCAAAAAAAGACAAAGCTTATTAACATTCTGCAATTTGATAGCTTCAGACAGGCTGCCTTAAAATCACAGACCAGTAGGCATAGAACATACCTCAAAACATTCATGGAAAATAGAATTATAAGGTAAGTTTATTTGAGCTTAATTTGGGGCAAAAAACTGAAATCATGTACATGGTGTTGGGGTCTTCAAAAAGTTCCTGGAAAATGTGTATTATGAAAAAACATGCATGGATTTCAAATTCTTTTAAAGATTATTTATTTGAAAGGCAGAATGATGGGGAGGGAGGGAAAGAGAGAGGGAGGGAAGGAGGGAAGGAGAGAAGGAGGGAAGGAGGGAGGGAGGAAGGGAGAGAGTGAGAAAGAGAGAGAGAGAAAACCTTCCATTTATTGGTCTGCTCCCTAAGTTGCTGCAAAGGTCAGGTTGGACATGGTCAAAACTAGGAGCCTGGAATTTTATCAGGGATTCCAACATGGGTGGCAGGGGCCCAAGCACTTAGACCATCGTCTGCTGCCTTCCCAGGCACACAAGCAGAGAGCAGGATCAGAAGCATACCAGCTGGGACCCAAGCTGGCTCTCCGATTTGGGAAGTCAGTATCCCTAAGTGGTGGCTTAACCCACTGTGCCACAACACAAGACTTAGATTTCAAATTTTTTTGCACCAAAATAAATTTATTATCTTTTAATTCCATGTCTCCACTTGCTTTCTGAAGTCCCTTTGTGTATTCAATTTATATCACTGTCTTGAAAAAAATCAGCTAAATCTCAGGGAACATTATAATGAAAACATCCTTCCTTAAAAAAAAAATAGAGTAATGAGAGAGAATCTAAATAGGGACTGTTCAAGAAAGAAAAAAAGAACCCAACATTCTTTATGCTTTTGTTCAAGAATTCAGCCCCTGTAGTGTGAATGACACTGTTAAATCAAATAACTAAGTGTCCTGGTTTTACTTGAGTACCTAACATCTCAATTTCAGGCTTTCATATGATTTAATATTTTTTATTATTTTTATTTAAAGTTAAACCTATCAAATGCCCTAAACAGCACTCTGGCCTCAGAATCAGCCTCAGAATCAGCCCTCATTCATTCGGATCTGGCTAAAAAGCCCATGAAAGTTTCTCAGGCATGGAAAGCCAAGACACTTGGAGGGAAAAAAAAAAAAAAAAAAAAAGACCTAAATGAAAGATCTCTGTGCGTGAGATCTCAGCGGAAAGAATGGGCCATCAAAGAAGGAGGTACCTTTCTCTGAAGGGAGGAGAGAACTTCCACTTTGACTATGACCTTGTCTAAATAAGATCAGAGTTGGCAAACTCAAGAGGCTTCCATAGCCTTGGCAGCTCATGACAAGAGCTTCAGGTGATTACTGATGCCATAAACAAGAGTGTCAATTGTTAAATCAACAATGGGAGTCACTGTGCACTTACTCCCCATGTAGGATCTCTGTACTTAATGTGTTGTACTATGCGAATTAATGGTAAAACTAGTACTCAAACAGTACTTTATACTTTGTGTATATGTGTGGGTGCAAACTTTTGAAATCTTTATTTAGTATATACTAAGTTGATCCTCTGTATATAAAGATAATTGAAAATGAATCTTGATGAAGAATGGGATGGAAGAGGGAGTGGGAGATGGGATGGTTGCGGGTGGAAGGAAGGTTATGGGGGGAAAAGCCGCTATAATTCAAAAGCTGTACTTTGGAAATTTATATTTATTAAATAAAAGTTAAACAAATTTTTTTGGACAGGCAGAGTTAGACAGTGAGAGAGAGAGACAGAGAGAGAATTATAGACAGTGAGAGACAGACAGAGAGAAAGGTCTTCCTTCCGCTGGTTCACTCCCCTAATGGCCACCATGGCCGGCGCTGTGCCACTCCGAAGCCAGGAGCCGGGTGCTTCCTCCCAGTCTCCCAAGCAGGTGCAGGGCACAAGGACCTGGGCCATCCTCCACTGCCTTCCCAGGCCATAGCAGAGAGCTGGACTGGAAAAGGAGTAACTGGGACTAGAACCCGGGATGCTGGCGCCGCAGGCGGAGGATTAGCCAAGGGAGCCACGGCACTGGCCAAAAGTTAAAAAAATTTGTAAAAAAATAAAGTTAAACCTATACAATAGAACATTTATATAACAAAGAGTATACAAAATTTACAGTGAGAGTAATTTCCTTCAAAACTATACTAGATTGATAAGATTATGTATCCACATAGTACCTTCAGAAACAAAGAACTCTGCTAAATAAAATGCAGCCTTCACAGCATTGGGTGCATGGGAAATGCCTTTTAATTTTGCCCACTCATAAGGTGCTTTCTCAGGATGCCACTGAACACCATATACTGGATACTTATAGCCTGTAATGAGAACACAAACTAGTATTAAGAACAGTTTAAGATGTCACATAATTTTTCATGTCTAATGTAGAATAGTATTTTATAAATGACTACAGCACACAAAGTAAAACTGTACGTATTTTCTCAGACAAAAAAAATTTCTTTTCATAGTCAATGCAAAAAATCTCAATAACATATTTCACTGGTCTGTGACCTTTTACAACTTGTAATATGATTTGTTTTCCCAGATAATCACAGTAAGGTAAAATAGTTGAGCCTTGGAATATATTCCAGTTCAGTGGTCAAAAACACATTTTAGTAGACATATAAGTTTCTCCCATAGGTCTCTTTCTCTGCCTTTCATATCATGAATTCTCCCCCAAACGACTTATTCATATGAAAATTAACTACACCAGCACTTTCAGTGTCCTTTTACATAAGCCAATTTGTCTACACCTAAATTGTGTGTCTTTCTCAGTCTATAGAATGATTCATGACTTTATGGTATTAATTCTTAAAACAGTTTTTTTAAAGTTTATGTTAAAGACTGTTGGTAACAATTCAATTCTTTTTACTTCTACTATTACTATTTTACTTATTTCCTTGAGACGGAATGACCATGTGTCCACAGTTGTTGAAACAGAAATGGGCAGCCATTGGTTCATTATATTACTCTCTGTACTTTAACATATGCTTGAAAAATCCATAATGTTTAAAAAATGTGAATATGCATAATATTTACCTTCTGAAAAGTTTACATACTCAACTCTTCTGTTTTTTTCTCCTGACTTTAATAAAAGAAAATATTCCCTCTATTTTTTTTTTATTTTGGAATTATAACCATCAAAAAATAGTTGAAGAAATGATGAGAATTAGCTGAAAGTAGAGACATCTAGGTGAAAGAACACTGTAGAAAGATACATAAATGCACAAACACAACACAACACATACTGATATTTCGAAACAAGGGAGATTTTCTCTCTTTATTTAGCTGCATTAAGAAAGGACCAATGCAGGTTCCTGACAACTGCAGGACAAAGTATTAAGAATGGAAAGAAAAAATGAAATAACAGACCATCTCATGTGTTCCTTTCTTTCAGGTGTCAGGAAATGTTCAGGTGGTAAATTTTTCAAATGAGCTTGTTATGACAACATAGCAGGAATAGAACTACATGAAGCCTGATTCCTTGACTTCCAACCCAACACTCTTTCATGTAAATATTCATTTTTTTTACACCTGTGAGGTTTACTCAAAGTCCTAGAAACACAGGAGAATAAGTACAGTTCCAACTCTCGATGAGTTCTTAGAGTAGAGGGAAAGATAGACTATGAACAAACACGTGCAGTAAGAAACATTCTTAAAGGGCACAAAGCAAAGCAAGGAAGACTCTGAAGATGCGGAGGAATAATTGAAGATGATCTCGGGGAAATGACAACTGACCCAAGTTTTTCAAGATACTGAAGACTTCCTCAGAAGGCAGGATGAGGAAGGGAAGCTCTCAAAGAGGAAAGACGACGAGAAAAAGCACAGAGGAGAGAAACAACGCCATGTGGAGGGCTGTGTGCACCAAACAAGTACTCTGTGTGTGTATATACTGAACAGGTCACCTTATTCCTATGGCTACCGGGGAAGACAGGGGAGAGCACGGAGTTCATAATCAGGTAAGTCCATACTTTAACCTCCATTGCTAGAGGAGTCACTGAGAAGTTCAAGCAACAGAGTCAGACTGGAATTTCAGAGGGATCACCAGTGGTTGCTGCAAGATGGGTTTGTGGGGTGGTTAGGAGGCTGCAGCCACAATCCAGTGGAAGGTGATTGTTTTATTAATGTTTATTTGTTTGTTTATAATTTTAAAGACAGAGCAACAGAGATGGAACGAGAGGCTGATCTTCCATCTGTTTCCCAAATGCCCACAACTGCCCGGGCTGTGCCAGGCCAAAGTCAGAAGCCCAAAACTCCACCCAGGTCTTCCACATAGCAGGTACAGGGATCCCCATACTTGAGCCATCATCTGCTGCCTCCCAGGGGCATTAGTAGAAAACTGAATTAGCAGTGGAGGTGGACTCCATCCTATGCACTCCTATATGGGATGCAGGTGCCCAAAGAGATGGCTTAACCCACTGCAACACAATGCTTACCTCTAAAGGTAGTTAATGCTGGGGTAACACAGAGCAGGCTGGGTACAGAGGAAGAAATAGAGCCAAGAAGGATATGGGAAGCAGAAATTGGCAGAGATGTTTTAAATGTGTGGAGAATGGGGGCAGGAGGTCAAGGACAGTTCCCAGGTTTGGTGAATGGCAATATAAACCAACTGAAGTAAATACACAAAGAACAGGGTTAGAGAAGATGATAGGTTTACCTCAGATTAGGTTGATCAACCTTCCCCCAAAACTGTCCAGAAGTTATCTCTAAATTCTTAGGGGTTACTTCTCTACACAAGCAAGCCAGTGACATAGCCAATCTTTAATGCCACGTGACACTCGCACTTTATTCTTAGTCACTCCACTCCAGTACTCCAGCCTCTCAGGTGATGCTAACCATGCTCACCAACTCAGAAAGACAGGGTAAGGAGTCCATTGGGAGCACAGAACAGATGGAAGACCCTCCTTCTTGGGGGGTCCTTTTCTATTTCTGATTTCTCCTGACAGCATCAAGGCTGTTCACAGAAGGACCCACTTAAGTTGATAGTCGTCGAGTCTTCCAAATCAATGGAAACCAGGGTACAACAGATTCTCCTAATGTGTCACTGTTCACAGTTCACCTTCCAGTGTGAATAAAGGTTAATATTAATAAAGGTTAAACTGCAATATCCTTATTCAAAGTTAAAAATCTACCATGGCAACTCGGCAAGCTATCATCAGCTACCACAATTTTCTCATTTAACCCTTCTCATCAGGACTCAGGGACCATAAAGAATGCATTGGGATTAAAAGATCACTGATCAGGCAATCCACTCACATGACAACCAGAATGATCACTCTATTTCCCCGTTTTTGTCTCCCTATTATTGTTCATTTGACAACATTTCTTTCTTCACCTTCTTTTTCAATTTCTAAAATTAAGAGATTCCACTTGGAACAATGAAAAAAAAATACATACTGTTGAAGAAATAACATGAATACCTGATTATCGCCCAAATAAACAGAACATGATCAAGACTTTCACAGACCCTCAAAAGTCCTTTCCAAATTGCATTCCCCTTTCTGCAGCACAATGAAGATCACTCTAGAAAATCATTCATCACCCTATCCTTTCTCTGGATTTACCACTAAACAATATATCATTTCCTTTTTGCCAAGTCTTGAATATCATAGAAAGGAAAATATTTAGTATGTATTCCCTTTGATTTGCTTCTTTAACTAAAAAAATTGTTTCCAAGACTTATTCAGAGTGATGCATGCAAGTGTGCTCATCAAGTTTAACAGCTGTACAGCATTCTACTTCATTAATTTAGTGATACTTTGCACTGTTTCCCATTTTTTTGCTACCCTGAATGATAATGCCATATACATTTCTATATACATCAAAGAGTTTCACTAAGATGTTTGTAATCAAGAAACAGAATTGCTAAGTATTAGGACTGGGGAATGTTCAACTTCATTAGAAAATGACACAAAGTTCCCAATATGATTGTAATCAATCTTAAGTGCATGAATGCACCCACTGGGTCACATCCTGGGTAGTGCTTATTATTAGCACATAACCAAATTTCGCCAATTGGGTGGAACTAGGATGGTTTTTCACTTTGGTTTTCATTTCTTACACTATCCTCCAGATTCCAAGCTTTCTTTCACACACTTTACATTTCTATGTTGTATCCTGAATGTTTCCTTCAGATCTATATTCTATTCTAGTTCATTAATCTCTCTTCAACTGGATCTAATCTCCTGATTATCTACTGAGTTTTTATCTCAATCATATTTTCATTTCTAATAACTGAATTTGGTAGTTTTCACATCTGATTGTTTCATGCTTATTTTTTTCAAGTGTCCCTTATTTCTTTAATACTTCAAATATGATTATAATGTATCATCCTTTATCTCCTTATTCTAATATCTAGGGTTTGTGCACGATTATCTCTACATCAGGTGCTTCTGCATGTTCTCATGGATGGTATTTTGTTTCCTTCTGCACCAGTGATCTTTTGGCTATGAACTACTCACTAACCTTCAAATCTCATATGGGAAATTCCTTGAAGCCTAGGAGGAAATTCTAAAAAATAATTAAAAATAATTAAAAAATTATTTACAGTTGTCTCTGCCATGGATGTGCAAGAGCTATTGATCTGAGACAACATCACACAAAATTCTTGTCTTGAGATCTGTCCAATGCTATAGTTAGTATAATACAGGCAACACTGGGTGTCAAGCCTGTCATTATGAATGGTGGTTAGAATTATTCACTCTCCTACCCCTAATCCACTGCCTTAGTTCTCTATGCAGTTCTGCACATGGTTTTCAGGTGTATTCTGGGTTCACCCTTATATACAGGTATAGACTTTTAGGCACTGCTTTAGCAAAGATTTTCCATGTAGGGGTCCCCAAGTTTTGTCTCAAGTTCTCCTAATTCAACAATAATGCTGGTTTAAATATTCCAAACAATGTGGAGTTTAGGGACTGGGTATCCTTATTTTCTTGCCACTTCATCCATGTACTTAGAAAGATCTCTACCTGTATCATATTTTCCTATATGTGCTGTCTGGAAGAGAATCTGTCAAGGTACTTATTTAGCAATACTGCTAGAAAACAGAAGTCACTTTCTTAATTTATTTCTCTGTCCCCTTTCACTTATTCTTTACTTTTCTTCTTCATCCTCTAATTCTAAAAAATACCCAGGTAAAATGCAGATGATTTGGAACATGGACAAAACATGCCTCTTGTCTTCAAAAATGCTCTTTCATCATCAGGTCCCAAAGTAACATGATCCCATTCACGTAAGAATATACATAAAATGAAAATAATAATAGAAAGCAGATGAAATAAAGTACATATGTCACAATGATATATATATATATATATACCTTCCAGTGTTGAAATAAACTCAGTCTTGCCATCTGTATTGGTAGTCAACACATTGAAAAACTTCTTTAATTTTTCATTGCTTGTAAAATTCTAGAACACAAAAATAAAATGAAATAAAATGATCAACATTGAAGGCTCTGCAGTCAGATACAGAAAGAGAAATGCAACAAAGAGATAAATATACTGATGTGTCCAAGGTTCTGATGCCAGCTATTCCAAGCCAGTTATTTTTAAATATTTTAATTTCATTGTGTAATTAATGTGATACCTTAACGGAGAGACTCCACTTGTGGAAATTTGCAGTCAGAGGTTCTATTGCTAATGACAACAGCAGTTCAGCAGGAAAATTCTGGAACATTCTACTCTGTAATGCACCTGAAATAATGTAAGCACAACAGAAGTAATTTAAAAAAAAGAAACAATAATTTCCAAGATGACACTTATCTGAAGCCATTACTAGGACATAATCAGGATGACTAGTGCTAAGCAAAACACATCATTTCCACAGAAGTATCCCAATCAAGCACAGAATATGTTTAACATAAACTCAAATACACTCTAGACTTAGCATTCTTCTCCTAGAATATTAATATGAGTAAGTATAATTCTTCTGATATGAGAACTAGCAGGTTAGTCATCGAATATGTACAGAATCCTAACTCAGCTTCCCTAGACAGCTCTGTAAAACAGGTAAGATTTTCCATATATATATATATTTGTGCCCCCAGGAAAGGATCCAAAACTTAGAACATATTTTCAAAGGTATCTGGGACTTAAAAACACAAACAATATAGATTAATAACAACTAATCCAAGAAATTTCTTCTCAATAATCAATTAAGGAAACAACATTAGCCTATCTTAGTGGTCAAGGCTGAAGGCTCTGAAGTCAGACTCAGAAATGCAACAAAGGGATAAAAGTCCTGATGTGTCTAAGACTCTAATGGCAGGTATTTTAAATCAGGTCCCTTTCTTGCTAATGGCTTTCATAAGAACCCCAGTATCTTGGCCGGCGCCGCGGCTCACTAGGCTAATCCTCCGCCTAGCGGCGCCGGCACACAGGGTTCTAGTCCCGGTCGGGGCGCCGGATTCTGTCCCGGTTGCCCCTCTTCCAGGCCAGCTCTCTGCTGTGGCCAGGGAGTGCAGTGGAGGATGGCCCAGGTGCTTGGGCCCTGCACCCCATGGGAGACCAGGAAAAAGCACCTGGCTCCTGGCTCCTGCCATCGGATCAGCGCGGTGCGCCGGCCGCAGCGCGCCAGCCGCGGCGGCCATTGGAGGGTGAACCAACGGCAAAGGAAGACCTTTCTCTCTGTCTCTCTCTCTCACTGTCCACTCTGCCTGTAAAAAAAAAAAAAAAAAAAAAAAAAAAAAAAAAAAAAAGAACCCCAGTATCTTGAAACATTCTTTTTGTATAAACTGAGTTTCTAGGACACATAACCAAAACAGCATGGCCTGATACTTCCCACAGGGTTTTTAACAATCATTGAGATGATGGAAGAAAAGCTATCAAAAGTATAAAGGGTGGTTTCTGTGTAACTACAGTCCTTCTCAAATCCTTAGAACAGTTTGGCCAGCGCTGTGGTGTGGCAGGTGGAGCCACCGCCTGCAGGGCCAGCATCCCATGTAGGTACAGGTTCGAGACCTGGCTGCTCCACTTCTGATCCAGCTCTCTGCTGTGGCCTTGGAAAGCAGTAGAAGATGGCGCAACTCCTTGGGCCCCTGCATCCACGTGGTAGACAGGAAGAAGCTCCTGGCTCCTGGCTTCAGATTGGTGCAGTTCTGGGCGTTGCGGCCAATTGGGGAATGAACCAGCAGATGGAAGACCTCTCTCTCTCTCTGCCTCTCCTTCTCTCTGTGTGTAACTCTGACTTTAAAATAAATAAATAAGGGCCGGCGCCGCGGCTCACTAGGCTAATCCTCTGCCTTGCGGCGCTGGCACACCGGGTTCTAGTCCCAGTAAGGGTGCCGGATTCTGTCCCGGTTGCCCCTCTTCCAGGCCAGCTCTCTGCTGTGGCCAGGGAGTGCAGTGGAGGATGGCCCAAGTCCTTGGGCCCTGCACCCCATGGGAGACCAGGAGAAGCACCTGGCTCCTGCCATCGGATCAGCGCGATGCGCCGGCCGCAGCGGCCATTGGGGGGTGAACCAACGACAAAGGAAGACCTTTCTCTCTGTCTCTCTCTCTCACTGTCCACTCTGCCTGTCAAAAAGTAAAATAAATAAATAAATAAGTCTTTAAAAAAAATCCTTAGAACAGGAATAGTTTGTAAAATTCAACAATCTATAAGAATCATTTTCTACTTAACAGCCAGTGGTATAATAAAGAATCACCGGCTGCTCCACTTCTGATCCAGCTCTCTGCTATGGCCTGGGAAGGCAGTAGGGGATGGCCCAAGTCCTTGAGCCCCTGCACCTGCATGGGAGACCCAGAAGAAGCTCCTGGCTCCTGGCTTCGATTCAGTGCAGCTCTGGCTGTTGTGGCCAGTTTGGGAGTGAACCAGCAGATGGAAGACCTCTCTCTCTCTCTCTGCCTCTCCTTCTATCTCTCTGTAACTCTGACTTGGGTACTTGGGTCTCTGCCACCCACGTGGGCAACCCAGATGAAGCTCCAGGCTCCTGGCTTTGGTCTGGTCCAGCCCAGCTGTTGCAGGCATTTGAGGGGAGTAGAAGATCATCAAAGATTGTTTGTGTGAGCATGTCTACATCACCGTGCCTTTCAACAATCTCTCTCTCTCTCTCTGCCTTTCAAATAAATAAAAAATTGTACATGGGGGAAGAAAAAAAAAAAATAAAGAATCTGTCTGGTCTTCACCCTGGGTTCCTGATGGGAAACTAGTACTAAATCTCTGGGAATTTACTGAGTGTCTGTTACTCTAATGAGGTGACCCAAACTGGGCTCCTAGATTATGTCAGGATGGATGATCACCTGAAAGACTAATCACATAATTAGAGGCTGTGAACTGTGAGCCAACCCAACCTCCAGAGATGGAAGAGGGGCTGGAAATTGAGTTTAATCATCAGGCCAATGATTCAATCAATCATGCTTTCATAATGAAACTCCAGTGGAAACTGCACATCGATTCTCAACAGAGTTTCTGGCTGCTGAGCAAATATAGCACTTTTCTTGTTCACCTGATTGGTGAGCAAATTCTTATATTATCAAATATAAGAGAATCCTGAAAATATCAATATTTACAATAGCTGGTAAGAAGCTCTCTGCTGTGGCCTGGGAAGGCGGTGGAGGATGGCCCAAGTGCTTGGGTGCCTGCACCCGCATGGGAGACCAGGACGAAGCACCTGGCTCTTGGCTTTGGATCTGCATAGCTCTGGCCGTAGCAGCCATTTTGTGGGTGAACCAATGGAGGGAAGACCTTTCTCTCTGTCTCTCTCTCTCACTGTCTAACTCCATCTGTCAAATAAACAAAAAATTTTAAAAAAAATAGCTGGTAAGAAATGTGGGTGGGCCGGTGCCATAGCTCAATAGGCTAATCCTCCGCCTGCGGCGCCGACACCCCGGGTTCTAGTCCTAGTCGGGGCACTAGATTCTGTCCCGGTTGCTCCCCTTCCAGTCCAGCTCTCTGTTGTGGCCCAGGGTGCAGTGGAGGATGGCCCAAGTGCTTGGGCCCTGCACCTGCATGGGAGACCAGGAGAAGCACCTGGCTCCTGGCTTTGGATCAGGCGGTGCACCGGCCGCAGCAGCCATTGGGGGGTGAACCAATGGAAAAAGGAAGACCTTTCTCTCTCTCTCATTGTCCACTCTGCTGTCCAAAAAAAAAAAAAAAAAAAAAAAAAAGAAATGTGGGTGGCCTGGGGATGTGACTTGTGGCTGGCATCTGAAATAGGTTAGTCTTCTTGAGGGTCATACACTTTAACTTATGGAGTATGTGCTAACTCCAGATGGTGAATGCCAGAATTAAACCACAGTATATCCATTTGGGGTTGAAACAGTATACGGACAAGGAAAAAATGGTGACACTATTTTAATAGCTAGCATTTACTTTAGTTATATTTAAAGCACTCAACACACTAGCTGGAAAACATCATCTTATTTAATTCTCACAGAAAACCCTAAGAGGTAGACCCCAGGCAAGTAAGAAAATTGAAGCTAAAAGAGGTTGAATCATTCTCCAAGGCCAAAGTGAGAAAGCTAAGACTCAAAATGATGTCTAATTTTAGAATAAGAGAATCACACATGGTCCGGATATTACTAAGCATCATAAACAAGTTCAAAGGTGATTATTCACATCTTTAGCCTGTGTAAATAATTTAAAAATTAATGGCATAAACTCTTTTTACTTTGACATTTGCTGCTGATTAATCCTGATCAGTAAATGCATCTGAAAGGGCTGAAAAGCATATTCTTACCCTCAGTGAAGTTCAGTGGCAATTTACGTGAAATAGTATCTGTGAGCGTTAATAAGCACTCTCCACTAACCAGATAGGAAAGCTCTTCAAATCCAAGGCATGTGCCCCACACAGGAAAATAGCCTCCATCATCAAAACTCTTTGCAGAGCAAAAGAAAGACAAAGTTAAGTTTATTTAAACCTTTCCAAACAAAAATTACACACAGGGTTTGTCATTACTGGGCAGAAACCTGGGTTATGCATGGATTTCTGAAGAATTCTCCAGGACTAGTAAGTAGCCTATCATTCCCAAGCTCCCATGTAGTCTGGAAAATGTGATCTGTGGACAAACTATGGGTTTTCACCCAAAGACTGTAAGAAGCTATAGATCATTTAGCCTAGATCTTCAACATTTCCAAATAAGAATCTCAAATATATAAAGCAGTTATTTAGGAAAACATTTAAGGAAGGGGGAGGGAGTGTTAGCAACATACTAAGGCCAGAAAAATTAGAGAATTGCTGTTAATAGTTGAGGGAAGAAACAGTAGGCATCCAAGCTAATGCAAAGGAGAAGTTAAGAGTGTATGTTTCCTAGAAAAATGTGAGGTCTAGGGTACCAGGGAAGAAAGGTTAATAGGGAGGCCAGCATTGTGACACAGCAGGTTAGACTGACACCTGCGATGCCAACATCCCATCTGAGCACTGATGCTGGCTACTCCTTTTATGCAAAATCCAGTTCCCTGCTAATGTTCCTGGGAAAGCAGCATAAGATGGCCAAGTGCTGGGTCCCTGCTATGCACATGGAGGACCCAGAAGTTCCAGGCCCAGTCTTGGCTGTTGTGGCCATTTGGCAAGTGAATCAGCTAGAGATCTCTTTCTCTCCCCCTCTGTCTAATTCTGCTTTCAAATAAATAAATACACTTCAAAAAAAAAAGAAAAGAAAGGCTTAATAAGTTATATTTCAAGAGGAGATGAGAATTAATAACAGGGACAATGTCTGGGCTGTACAAGAACAAAAGAGGACAAAGGGGGACACGAGAGTCACTTAGTGCTGGAGGATACTGCTCAATTAATGAGCAGCAATAAAGAGGCCCAGGCAAAGTGGGGCTCCAACAGTTCCCTGGAGGCCTAGACTACGTGAAGCACACTGAACGAGCTGAACGGCCGCTGATTTCTTGAAGAACAGAGGTCTCCCAGGTTAATGGGAGGGGGATCATTGTATAAAGAGCAGTTACATATGCTATAAGAAAGGATCATTCTCAGGGAAACTGGAAAATCCCATCTAGAACAATAGGAAACAACTGGTAATAATAATAGATAGAATTAAAAAGGAGAGAATGTTCCAACATGGGAAGTAGTCCACACAGCAGATTCATAGAATGACAATCGCTTTAAGAAACACTCTGACCTCAGAATCAGCCCTTAAGGCATTCAGATCTGGCTGAAAAGCCCGTGAGAGCATGTCAGGCATGGAAAGCCAAGACACTGTGGCAAAATTTATTCTACATGAAGGATCTCTGTAAGGGAGATCCCAGTGGAAAGAAGTGGCCATCAAAGAAGGTTGTACTTTTCTCCGAAGGGAGGAGAGAACTTCCACTTTGCTTATGGCCTTGTCTAAATACTGACAAAGTTTGTAGATTCAAAAGGCTTCCATAGCCTAGGTGGCTCATGTCAAGAGCCTCGGTTGATCACTGATGTCATATGTAAGAGTGTTAATTGTTAAATTAACAACAGGACTCACTGAGCACTAACTTCCCATGCAGAACTTCTGTCATCAATGATTTGTATTATGAAAGTTAACTGTAAAGCTAGTTCCAAAAATGTGTGTGTGTGTACAAATTGTTGAACACTTTACTTATTACAGAGTTGGTCTTTTGTGTACAAAGTTAATTGAAAATGAATCTTAATGGAGAATGAAACTGGCAAAGGGAGAGGGAGGAGGGGCAGGGATGGGAGTGTGGGTGGGAGGGCAGGTATGGTGGAAAGAATAACTAGATTCCTAAAGTTGTATTTATGAAATTTGTATTTCTTTAAAAATTAATTTTAAAAATTTTATCTAACCAAAAAAAAAAAAAAGAAAGAAACAGCTGGTATTTACCTGTATAGCCAACTTGTAAAAGATCTTGGCCACATGGGCATAGTCTGAGCGTACAAGGTTAACACTTCCTCCAGGGAAAAGGACTCTGAAACAATATCAGATAAGGTACATTCCTCCAACTGTGCTCCCACCATAGAAAATAAACAATCTCTTCATCTTACAACAATTTTTTCCTAAGCAGGAAAGTACTACAGAAAATTAGAAAATGAAGACAAAAACATAAAATACTGACAAACACTAACATTCAGAAATAACTGCAGTTAAAAATACTTTTGGGCATATTCTTCCAAAACTTTTTTGATAAACAAGAATTAAAGAGAATGTGGAAAAATTAAAGGTCAATAAAGGGGAAGGGGCAGAAGAGTGTCATCAATGATTTGTATTATGAAAGTTAACTGTAAAGCTAGTTCCAAAACTGTGTGTTTTGGAAAGAAATCAAAGACAAACAAAAGTCCAGATCTATGGCTAGGTTTATATTAAGGTGATTAGTGCTGTCAAATTCAGCTCCATAATTGTGTGTGGGTATTAGTTCATAAATTACTTTTCTAACCATAAAGAACAAACTGGTCTTTATAAAACAGTATTTAGGTTATAATTAAATACCATTAAGACCATCATCCTGAGATCAATTCAGAAATAAGTATAGGGGCTGGTGCTGTGGTGCAGTAGGTTAATCCTCCACCTGCAGCACTGGCATCCCATATGGGTGCCCGTTTGAGTCCCAGCTACTCCTGTTATAATTCAGCTCTCTGCTGTGGCCTAAGAAAGCAGTAGAAGATAATGCAAGCACTTGGGCCCTGCACCCATGTGGGAGACCCAGAAGCAGCTCCTGACTTTGGAACAGCCCAACTCTACCATTGAGGCCATTTGGGGAGTGAACCAGCAGATGGAAGACCTTTCTCTCAGTCTCTCCCTCTCATTATCTGTAATTCTGTCAAGTAGATAAATTAAATCTTTTTTATAAAAAAAGTATAGAATCAGAAAATGTTGAAAACAAAAACTATGAACTTTCTAGAAAAAAATCAACAAAAAAAGAAAAGTCACATATTTGACTTCATTTTACTTTGTCTATAAAGGTAAAATATAGAAAAAGCTTATTATGCTTCTACATCAACTTTTATAATTAACTTAAAAATTAGTATAGGTGTTGAAATAAGGATGTTCAGAAGAGGTTACAAAAGTTGGTTTAAATATCATAAAATTTTGAAAATATTTCACTATGAATTCAAGATATGTAAAATATCATTTTTAAGACTATTGTTCATTCAAGAAATATATTCTATTTCTCCCATGAGTCAGGCTTAGTTCCAGCCTTGAGAGACAAAGATGATCAGTTTTTGCTGTTAGGAGGATCAAAGTCTAGGAAAAAAAAAACATACAAATATCTGTTTGGTAAAACATGTGCCCCAAAGCCATGCAGAAAACCCTACAATTAAAAGTGCTTCATGAAGACTCATAAGCAGTTCTTCTTTCCACTAACACAATATTTTAAAAGCCACCTCTGAGCAAATTTGATATACCTAATGCTGAAATCCTTTTATAACATAAAACTCAACTGTCTTTCCTAGATGACAAATACCTCTGAAGCAAGGGTCTCTTTTCATCTCTGTACTCCCCCACAAGATAATATGAGGGCCACTGTGTCATGGGAGCTCAATAAAGGTGTTTAGAAGTTGCATTAGAGTACTGCTCATTGACTTCTGACAATCAGACACCATAAACGCGGTCCCTGGCTTTCTCCGCTCCAGAGCAAGTAGGTGCCTGTGTGAGAGAGAATACGTAGGGAAGATAGAAAAGCGACTCCTTTATCAGCTGAAGAGCCACTGCTGTCTTCCCTGAAGGCACAGTGGACATCTGGACAGGCTGATTACCAGAAATATGTATTCTGCCCAAAGTATAAATACTTAAGGTTCCTTTCCAATAGGAATGCAGGTGGAAAGAGAGAAGGGACGAAATGACTCAAAAGGTGTATTTCTGAGGCTCAGCCATCATATTCTCTCCAGAACTTAGCTTTCATTTTCTGTGCCAAAGCACCTTGCACACACTGGGTGTTGTAAATGTTTAACCAAACTGAACTCATGTTCCAGTAAATATTTATTGAACAGGACCAAGAGCAAATGATTTTCTGAACACAGCTTTCTTGAAAGGCAGTAAATGAATAGGTTAAAAAAAGGTAAAATAATAATAATAAAGCTCTTCTAAAAATATATTTACAAAGACTCCCTCTTGGATGACTCCCAATAAAAACAACGACTGTGAAAATCTGTTGGGTTGGGTTGATTTGATAGAAATACATCATGTAGATCTCCTCAGTCCTATCATTAAAACAAAAGTGAATGAGAAACATAAATACCATTATGTACCTTTCTTTTCCCACATAATGTTGTTCACAACAGTGCTCCAAAGTAGCATCAATAGTTATCCTCATTTTGGAGCTACTGCATAGCATTCTATTAAATGCAGTCTATTTTAGTTCCCTCGTTCCCAACTTTAATGACTTCTAAATTGGGGAACTGTCAAACACTACTACAGTGCATACGTTTGGGCGTAAGTCATACTTCAAGGGGCTAGGGTGGGCAGTATGGATAAAATCAGGGTATTTTTAAAAGTTCATGGAAAATGGAATTGAAATATAATGTACATTGCTCACAAATTTTTGATGTGGGTTCATATATTAGTAAAATAAAATTCTTTCTCAAAGGTGATATGAGTTTCTAACTTCAATAGACATTGCAAATTGCCCCCCAATACTATATAAATTAAAATCCCACTAATATTTCTAAGGTGTTAGTGTGAATACTTGTTTCCTGCCACCCTCACCAAAGAATATTAGCAAGTTTTCTAATTGTTGCTAACCTAACAATTAAAATGATCTTAATGACTAACCAGCTTTCATTCCTTAAAGTGAGAGTAATGATGAACAATTTTTCATATGATTAAAAATCTTCTACAAACCAACCAAGTATATCTTTTTTGGTAAAGGCAGAGGATAGAGAAAAATTTTCCAAATTCTATCAAACTACCTCTGAAAGATAACCAATCAGTATCCTCAGATTTAGGATGGAAGCAAGCAGTATGTTATGCTGTTCAAAGTGGCTCCAAAACATCTAAGACAAGCATGTAAAAAGCAAAAATTAGTCATACACTAAAATAAAATTATACATGACTCGTGTAGAGCAATTATTTATTTCTTAACCTGCCTCCTCCCTTTTGTAGGACTTTTGCATCCCTAAAATACCTCCTATAAAACAACTCAGAATACTAAAGTTGCATCACACTGTGATAGTTACATAGAAACATGTACAATATTTATGTGTACTTCTCTGCAAAAGCAGAAATATATGTAGATACTCAAACACTGCATCAATTCAATGTTGCCAACTTACCCATTAATAGATTTGAAAAGCTTCTCATATTCTTTATGTTTAAGATCAAGCCTGGAAACAATAAAAACAGTTATAAAACACCTACTTCTGAAACTTAAGGGGAAAAAAACTTCCAAATGAAATCATTGCATTAATTTATTTATTTATTTATTTATTTTTTGACAGGCAGAGTGGACAGTGAGAGAGAGAGACAGAGAGAAAGGTCTTCCTTTTGCCGTTTTCACCTCCAATGGCTGCCGCAGCTGGCGTGCTACAGCCGGCACACCGCGCTGATCCGATGGCAGGAGCCAGGTACTTATCCTGGTCTCCCATGGGGTGCAGGGCCCAAGAACTTGGGCCATTCTCCACTGCACTCCCTGGCCACAGCAGAGAGCTGGCCTGGAAGAGGAGCAACCGGGACAGAATCCGGCGCCCCGACTGGGACTAGAACCTGGTGTACCGGCGCCACAAGGCGGAGGATTAGCCTAGTGAGCCGCAGTGCTGGCTGCATCAATTTTAAAAAGCCAGATGATTCTTAAATACCATACAATGTTTCCTTTCCTAGAGGCATTTTTTCAAACTACATGATGGCCATGTAATTATATCCGTGTTTTGTTAATAAGATACCCAAACATGTTTTTTCTGTGACCTAATGTAATTAAGTATTATTTATGGTTTCATTTTTTAATTTAATTTTTTACTTATGAGTGGACAAATTTCAAGAATCTCATACATACAGTTTTAATTACATAATGACATGACACTTCCCACCCCTTCCTTCCCATCCTTTCTTATTTTTCTTTTAATTTTTGTGGTAATATACTTTTTTTCTTGAGAACAAGTCTTATCACTAATTGAAGAAGCACCTAAGGAAACAGGCAATGGAATTGGGCACTTAGGCTTATCTAAACTTATGAGACATATGATTATCCTCCACTTAATACACTAATACAAAGTAGAGCTTTGAGAACGAGTTTTACTGTTAACTCTCATAATACAACTCTTTGAGGACAGAGGTCCTGCGAGGGGAGTAAGTGCTCAGTGAGTCCTGTTGTTAATTTAACAATTAACACTCTTACATATGACATCAGTGATCATCAACCGAGGCTCTTGACATGAGCCACCTAGGCTATGGAAGCCTTTTGAATCCATAAACTCTGTCAGTATTTAGACAAGGCCATAAGCAAAGTGGAAGTTCTCTCCTCCCTTCAGAGAAAAGTACATCCTTCTTTGATGATCACTTCTTTCCCCTGGAGTCTCACCCACAGAGATCCTTCATGTAGGAGACACTTTTTACCACAGTTTCTTAGCTTTCCATGTCTGACATGTTCTCACGGGCTTTTCAGCCAAATCTGAATTCCTCAAGAGCTGATTCTGAGGTCAGAGTGCTATTTAAAGTGATTGCCTTTCTGAGCCTGCTGTATGGACTGCTACCCACGTTAGAGCAGTCATACCTTTTTAATTTTATATTTGTATTACCAAACACTTAATCCTACTTATATGATCACTTTAACACTAAAAAATGCTTTATTTCACACCCCACTTATGGGGATTTGGCATCCCATGGCAAGTTTTTGAACTGTACCCTTAGAAATAAGTCCAGGGTCTGGCGCTGTGGCACAGCAGGTAAAACTGCAGCCTGCAGTGCCGGCATCCCATATATGTGCCAGTTCGAGTCCCAGCTACTCCACTTCCAATCCAGCTCTCTGCTGTGGCCTAGAAGAGCAATGTAAGATGGCCCAAGTTCCTGGGCCCCTGCACCCATGAGGGAAGACCCAGAGGAAACTCCTTGCTCCTGGCTCCTGGCTTTGGATCAGTGCAGCTCTGGCCATTGTGGCCAACTGGAGAATTTATCAGCGGATGGAAGACCTCTCTCTCTATCTGCCTCTCCTTCTCTATCTGTGTAACTCTGACTTTTAAATAAATAAATAAATCTTTTTTTTTTAAAGAAGTAAGTCCATACCAATGAATGCAGAATTATACAGCTTTACAGTAACAGGCTTCATAGATTTCATAATTACTGTTTTAGGAACATGGTGATATTTTTGAAGTATGTGTTAAAATGCAAAACATCAAAGACCATGAGATTTTGGAAACAGTAATTTCTCTGTTAGCCAAGAGCTATAAAAGAAATTAAGACTACTTAGGGGGCTGGCGCTGTGGCAAAGCAGTTTAAAGCCCTGGACTGAAGCGCTGGCATCCCATATGGGCACCGGTTCTAGTTCCAGCTGCTTCACTTCTGATCAGCTCCCTGCTATGGCCTGGAATAGCAGTATAAGATGGCCCAGGTTCTTGGGCCCTTGCACCCACATGGGAGACCCAGAAGAGGCTCCTGGCTCCTGGCTCCTGGCTCCTGGCTCCTGGCTCCTAGCTTCGGATCGGCCCAGCTCCAGCTGTTGCAGCTTATCTGGGGAGTGAACCAGCAGATAGAAGACCTCTCTCTCTATCTCTACCTCTCTCTGTAATTCTTTAAAATAAATAAATCTTTGAAAAAAAAAAAAAGACTGCTTAGTATGCTTAGTATTTTTATGGAAAAATTACATAAATAACTCTACTGCCATTCCTAGCTTAGCAAGAATCAGGCAGCTCTAACAGATAAAAACAATATACATAAATACCATGGTCCTGAGGCATCAGTCAGTTGCAATGGTCTGGGGACCACTGTGTATTCAAAAGCCAGAGCAGTTCAGATCTAGTGACAGGGTGACAGATTTCACAGACATACCACATACCTACCTGCCCAAAGCATCCTAGATCAAACAAGCCTGAGGGGTCGCCTAACAATCATCTCATTCTTGAAGATTTTATCCCTTTTCTCCAGAAAAATAAAAAAACTGATATGATTCATCAGTAACAACCTTTAATTGAGGCTCAGTTATATTTGCACTTCCAAAAGTTCAATAAAATGCAAGCACAAGGGAAAATAGCACCATGTTGTACAATCCTTGTATGAACTCTCTTACATTTAGTAGTCACCTGTTTCTACAAAAGAATAACAAGGCACATGCCCTATAAACTTGTTCCAAAAAGAGCAAATTCATGATGAGATGTCAGCCACAGCTCATGCCTGCCCTGAGGAAAAGTTCGTGAGGAGTTAGAACACCTCTCCCATTAGTAAGCAGAAATATGTCACATTCAGAACTTGGCTATGCTTTGCCAGCAAACCTGTCTAGACGCTCCCCTACATCCAAATAAACTGTGCAAGTCCAAGTTCATAGTAAATTCTTCCTGGCAAAGGGTCACAGAGCCGTGGGTGACTCAGGCACAGCGCTTATCATTGTCCTAAATGGACAATAAGCTGGCAGGCAGCCCTCCCTTGGGAAGTGACAGGGAAATGAAATGTGAGTGCACATGTTCAGGGTGTTCCACCAGCCCATCCTCCCTAGACTGCAGCAGCAAAAGAGGAAACAATTGGGACTGAGAATCCTCTGCACCAGTGTTTACACTGAGCAGGCAAGCACTACTGTCTGGAATTAGAGCATTCAGCAGTATTCCCTAGGCCATGCAGGCTGGTTTGCCTTTTCATTAATTCTAATTGCATGTGCCCCCACATTGTCCATGACTGAATTTCCGGGCCCCACTTATCACTATTAAGTGGCCTGTTTGAGGGGAGGCAGGTCATGAACCCTTCAATCTCAGGGGCCTGACAGAGAGAACAGGCCAGGTCACATTTTTTGAACACAAATAGCGTTTGTATGCTGTCAGATGTTTCTTAAAACAAAAGTTCCTCTTAACAAGATATGAGAAATATTCTCTCTCCCTAAATAAAAGAAAAATGTCGAAGCCTGGTACCATGGACAATGGCACTGAGCCTTTGAAGAATAAAAAGGAGGAGCAGGCACAGTCACCAGTGGACAGCATCTGCCTCATGAAAATCAGATCCATTCAACTGTCTGCAGGGGAAGCCAGAAATTCACTTTTATGAGGTCTTCTGATTTGCAAATGCTTTAAAATGTTGTGTGAACTAAACACATTTTTAAAACAAAAGAAGTCCATGGGCCACCTCTCAGAATGCAAGAAAGCAATGTGATTCAGTAATCCCACAGTGAGAATCTATGACAACCTGAGAGCGCCAATACCTGCAAGAGAAGGTAGCAGGAAGAAGGCAGAGGACACCAAAGACACGTTTCTATACTTACAGAAATTTGCCTACACCTCCCACCTTCCTCTTTCTTTCCCTCCCAAATTGCAAAATTGGCCCCATCAACCACAATTGACACACAGACCTAACATCATCAGTGTGATCAGTTCTGTCTCGTTCTTACGGAAGGTTAAGCTTTCCAAACTAATCTTGGATTCAGCCTCTTGTGTTACACTGTTCTTACAGGAGCACATGATTCTAATGCCAAGCAAGCTATCTTAAATGAACTCTAGGGACCCAAGCAGGACACTAACTTAAATGCTGACAGTCACACTTTCAGTGTATGTCATAAATACCAGTATCTCACAAGACATGAGGTTTCAAAATTTCCCGTTTCAAAACCTCTGTCTTCTTCATTTATTACCTCCTCCATATGCCCTTTCATTTAATTACTTATCATGTGTTGCTTATTTCAATATATATCTCTATATATTTACATATCAGTCCCACAACCACTGCTCTGAGTCAAGCCTTCATCACTTCACAACAGTCCCTGAACTGGTCCACCTGCCTGCCTTCCTGGTACCCACCCACACTATCAGCACTAACATCCTAACAGAAGAGCTTGCCTTGAAAAGCATCTGTGACCAAACTTTGAAACCCAGTGCCAAAAATTCTCAGGAGCCTCTTCCACAGCTCTAAAACTCTGACATTATCAGCATTCCAAATAAGACTTCATTTGAAAAACTAAATCTGCCACTAAAAAATTAAAGACTAAATACTTTTTGTAGTTCCAAGTGAAACCATGAGATGAATTCAGCTCCGTTCATATCAAAATATGAGACAAATCTTTTTTATTGGGTTATTTTATCACAAAAATACTGACAGTTTGCACTGAAGCAACACTGCAGCATTAGTCACTTATGAACTTTTCAGGTAGCATGTGCAAATATTTTCCACCTTCTAAAAAATCACTTCATTGTTTCCTTATCCTAATAACACTGAATAAGGTTGATTAATTTGCATATTCTTTTACTCTATTACTTTCATGGTGCCTAGGAGGATGATCTTTTCAAGAATAAAGGAAAAGGAAACTAATTTCACTCTTGATACTACAGTGTATAACACACCTCTATTGATGTAACAGATACATGTGTTAAAAAATTTAATGAGAAACTCTAAGCATCAGGTTTGTGGCAAAAATCAGATGTAATGTTAGTTTACTGAAATGATATAATGACAGAAGAAAAAGAATTAACTATATAAGTAAAACACAGTAATTTGGGGGCAACTGAATGGCACAGCAGTTAAGATGCTACTTGGGATGCCCACATCCCATAGCTCTACTCCCAAGTCCAGCTTCCTGCTGATGCATACCCTGGGAGGCAGTAAGTGATGGCTCACATACCTGATCCTGCCACATATAAGGGAGACCAGGATTGGTCCCAATTCCCAGGCTTTGTCCTGGCCCAGCCCCAGCTGTTGCAAACATTTGGGGAAAGAATAGTAGGTGATCAATTCTCTCTCTCTTTCCCACTGAATTTCAAATAAATAAAACAAAATTTTAACAACAGAGTAATTTTTATGTACAGCATAAAAAAATACTATACCTTATTGGTACAACTCTTGCACCTGCAGACTCCAAATACTTTACATAGGATGCAGCAATATAGTATTTTCCAAGGCTTTTCATGTCCTTATTATGGCATTTTTGCATTAATATTCCTAAAAAATGGGAAAAAAAGTTTTCATTTCCTGCAAAGTCCTTTTCTCCTGCTCACAAACAAAAGCACATCACAATGATAACATCACTATTTTATCCTTTCAATCCACAGCATTAAACAGGAAGCATCTCTTGCTAGGCCATCCAAAGACTTTGGGGAAAGAATGATGAAGGCAGATGTTAGTGTCAAGGAGCCTACTCCTCTCTCTCTCACCCTTTTCAGTAAGGCCAATGAGCCCCCAATGTGGGTTCACAACAGTACCAGCATCCTTCACCCACTGTGGACCTAGCCCAGAGCACAGATCCTTAAATCTACAAGGGGCCACTCCCTTCTCACTTGCACTCAGAGACATGCTGTTTCCTAGACAACAAAGCAAAACAGTAGCAATATCTTCCACCTACCTCTCTCACACCACTTTAATCCAAGCAACCAACATCTTTCCCCCCGTCTCCCTTGACTACTAAAAGGTCCCTATACATCCTTTCTTCAGGAATCCTTCAATTCCCATGAGTTTTCCACGTGAAAACAAGTCTTACCACATCACCACTCTTTCATTCATTCAATGTAATGTTGGATCACACTCTATGCCAGGCATATTAGTGACTAAAATAAAACTCCGTGCCCTGTGAGCTTTAATTTCAAGATGTAGAAAGAAGAAGAATGGGTAATCAATAAACAAGATAAAAAGATACAATGTGTGGTGTAATGGCTGACACGGTAAATGCTAAGAAGAAAAAGTAAAGAAGAGGAAGGGAGGGAGTGTCCTTTCTATAGAGGGGACCACAATGTCTTTATTTTTTATTTTATTATTTTTTTACTTTTTTATTTTTTGACAGGCAGAGTGGACAGTGAGAAAGAGAGACAGAGAGAAAGGTCTTCCTTTGCCGTTGGTTCACCCTCTAATGGCCGCCGCGGCTGGTGCGCTGCGGCTGGCGCACCACGCTGATCCGAAGGCAGGAGCCAGGCGCTTCTCCTGGTCTCCCATGGGGTGCAGAGCCCAAGCACTTGGGCCATCCTCCACTGCACTCCCTGGCCACAGCAGAGAGCTGGCCTGGAAGAGGGGTAACCGGGACAGAATCCGGTGCCCCGACCAGGACTAGAACCCAGTGTGCCAGCACCGCAAGGCGGAGGATTAACCTAATGAGCCGCGGCGCCAGCCGACCACAATGTCTTTAACAAGGTGACTCAGCAAGCCATCCACAAGAAGTTAGAACATAGCATTGGAGCCAGGACTCCAGAGTTAGCCCTTTACAGAAATCCAAGGGAAGGACAATTCAGGGCAAGGCAACAGCAAGTGTAAAGGCCCATGAGTCAGGTGAGTGCCTGCCACATTGCAAATCCACTAGAGCCCTGTAAGAGGAGAGAGAAAGCAATAGGAAATGAGATCAGAAGGAGATATCAGCTGGGGTCACAACATTGCTTAAGCACTTCATTGGGTTCCTGAATTTTTATTTTTATTTTATTATTATTATTTTTTTTGACAGGCAGAGTGGATAGTGAGACAGAGAGACAGAGAGAAAGGTCTTCCTTTTGCTGTTGGTTCACCCTCCAATGGCTGCCGCGGCCGGTGCGCTGCGGCCGCGCATCGCGCTGATCCGAAGCCAGGAGCCAGGTACTTATCCTGGTCTCCCATGGGATGCAGGGCCCAAGTACTTGGGCCATCCTCCACTGCACTCCCTGGCCACAGCAGAGAGCTGGCCTGGAAGAGGGGCAACCGGGACAGAATCCGGCGCCCCAACCGGGACTAGAACCCGGTGTGCCGGCGCCACTAGGTGGAGGATTAGCCTGTTGAACCACGGCGCTGGCCAGGTTCCTGAATTTTAACAAACTGTGAAGTTCCTCCTTGCAACCACCTATTTCTCTGGCCTCCTCTCACCAGCAAAACCCTTGCCCCGGAACTGTTGGCATCCAGAATTCATCAAAATATGTCTGTCCAGTGAGTTCCTTTACCTACATTTACCATTTGGAACATCTTCAAGGTCTCTGCAGGCCACCTAACAGGAAAAGCCATCTCGCAAATCAGCTGGTTTTGTATTCTGAGCTCCTCAAAATGATTGCTATCTATCAGGTATTCACTTAACATATGTCAAATGCCAACATTTGTTCACCAAAATTATCTCCTCCCTGGTCAGAAAGATTGTCTTCACTAAGGAAAATGGTATGTGGCTAGGAAAAATAGTGCCATGGAAAGAGAGGAACGGGGCTGGCAAGAAAGCAGCTACAAAGCAGAGACTGGGGCATCACAGGAATACAAGGCACAAGAATCAGAAAAGCCCATTAGAGTAAGCTCCACCTTCTCCTCCCACAAATATTCACTCTTACCTTCCATGGAAAGCAGCCAGGCTACACTCCCTGTCTTTCATCATGTGACCAGAATTCCACCCCTGCTTTAAGGCCATCTCACAATCTTTGTGGCTCAAATGTCTTTGAATCCTTTGTATTTCCTATTGCAATGCCTTGCATATACTAGGTGCTCAGTTAAATATTTTGTCTAACTAGATCAGGGTGATCAAAAGCATATTCTTTTTTTTTTTTTTTTTTTTTTTTTTGAAGATTTTTAAGTACAGAGTGAGTGAGAGACTGGGTGGTGGGGGAGAGAGGTTGGTCGGTCTTCCATCTGCTGGTTCACTCCCAAATGGCCCCAACGGCCAGGCTGGGGCAGTACAGAGCCAGGAGCTTCATTCAGATCTCCCATGTAGGTGGCAGGGGCCCAAGCATTTGGGACATCTTCCACTGCTTTCCCCAGGCCATTAGCAGGGAGTTGGATCAGAAGCAGAGCAGCTGAGAATGGAATCAGTGCCCCAGGCTGTGGCTTAACCCAATATGCCACCTTGCAGGCTCTCTTTTTCTATATTTGACCTCGGCTACTCTCAATTCTAGAAAAGGGAAATGAATCCATGCTCTTTCTTCCTCTTTTTTCTCTTCCCTGGACCCACAAAAGACAACTCACTACATATAATTGTATTTGGGCTAACTTCTTATAGAATCTAACTATCACTATAACTATACGGAATAAGGCATTCTATGTTCCAAATGTGCGGGACATGAAAAATTGCATGCTCTCCTTTAACACCAAACAGAAGTGACACTACGATCATCATAGTTGCTGCTGGCTGTCCTCTGATGCTGAAGATGACAAAGTCCAAGACAGAACCTTAATCTCCTGATTAAAGTACATTCAATTTTTTATATGCATAATACATGGTAACTTAAAATTCGCCAGCAACCAAGGAAATTTAAATAAATATAATGCATGTGCAGAATCTATAGGCGCCAGTTAGAAATTACAAGCTGCATGCAAAAAAGAAAATGTTTCTTTCAGTACAAATTCCCAGTTATGCACCAGAAAGCAAAATCCCGCAGAAGTTCTCACCGTGCACTCTTCCCCTTGCCAGTTTTGACAGCCTTAGGAGTGCAAGGAAATCAATCAGGCTTCTGCTACATTTCAGTGAGAGCCCAAAGGTGTCGGGCAAGGCTTCTTACTGGTACAAGAAATGCACTCGCACAGTAACCCTCTACCAGCGGTTTTCCAAGGAGTCTAGTGCCTGGGGGCGCCAACCGCCACACGCAAGCCCCCAGCCCCATCCTTCTTACCAATGATGGGCTTCTTGTCGGCGGAGCCGTGAGGTCTGGACAGCCCAAGACTCGCCGCCCAGAAGAAGAGCAGACCCTGCACGCACAGCAGGCGACCCAGGCTCGCCATCCCGCCGGCCGCCTCCCGCCTCCCGCCGCCTTTCAAAGGCACTGCAGGCGCGCCGGGACTGCGGCGGCAGCAGCCGGCCGCTGGATCACACGCCGGGGGCGCGGGAGGCGCAGCGCCGCGCGGGCCTATGGGAAATGCAGTCCTGGCGCGCGTGCTCGGCGGCCGCTGGGCGGGGGCGAGCGGCTCAGGGAGCGCGGACGGCGCGCCCGCCCCATCGCTCGGCCCGCGCTCCCCGACCCTGGCCCCGGCTGTGGAGACCCCCGGGTTCGCCTGGGGCGGGCCCCGGGTGGTTTCCGCGTCCTCGGAATCGGAATCGTCCCTTTCAGCTGTTATGTCGATGGGACCTTACGTGACCGCCACGAAGCCTGGGCGGCCAGCCCGGGTCTTCGAGGAGAAAGCGCTGGGGTTCCGCCTAGCGGAGTGTGGTAACCAAGCAGCCAGCGAGGCTGACGAGAAGTTCTAGAAGTCGACAGAGAACTTTGCGCCACCCGTAGCTCCGGTTTAAAAAGTCAGGGCCCTTCTCTAGGGATGCAGGCAGCAGCGGTTGACACTCCAGCGTTCCATGTAAGGACAGGCTGAGACTTGGGAGGTAATTTTCACACTTGTGGGGGGGGGGGGGGTCCAGGTGTCCCGGGGGTCCTGAGGTAAAGGAGCAGACAACGGACTTGAACCTTCTCACAGGCTCAGCGCCTCACCGCAGAACTGGGTCAGGGAGGGGCCTACTCCTTCTGGCAAAGAGCAGGTGCAGGCCACACCCGCAAACGATGTCTCCTGATAAACGATGTTGTGCTAACTACTGACAACCATAAATTCTCCAATAACCAGAGACACAAGTGATGAGTGTAGGTCCAAAGCGTTTTGAGGGTTCCTAAATAAATGAAATACTCGTATAGCTTGTAACAAGTGTATTCCTTTGTATAAAGGCCAAGTTAAATTCAGAATAAGGTTGAGTATTGGAAAACCTAGTTGAGTAACATTGCTGACGACAAGATGAATTGGACAATGTTCTTTTCACAAGAGGTTTACCATTTGACAAGGGATAAATAATAGGAAGTGCGGAAATATGAAAAAGAAAATGAATCAGAGGAAAGTTTGGGTGCTTTTCAAGGAGAGTAAGTGCAGTAAGTCTGGTTTAACAAGAAAATAATATTACTGTAAAAGGGTGTGGTGAGAGATGAGCCCCAAAGGATGTGATTAGAGATGCTGCAAAAGTGGTTTTGCACATAATTGAGTAGACAAAGGATCCTTTGTAAATATGAATTTGAGGTGTAGGAGCATTGACTATCCACAAAGGAAAAATTGAATTTTTACCTGGCATTACACACAAAAATGAACTCCAGGTGTAGTAAAAAGGTCACTGTGAAAGGCAGAATATTATATACTCTCATAAGAAAGTATATAAGTATGCATGTTCACAACTTTTGTGATCAGAATTAATGAAAATATTAATGGGAAAAATGAATTTGGTAATGATAGCATTTTAAAACTTCATATACAGTTTGAAAAATTAAAGAGAACATAGATTTGGAAAACATCTATAAAATACAGAATTTTAAAAGTAGTTCTAGAGACCACTGCTGTGGCACAGCAGGTTCAGCTGCCACCTACCATGCCATATGGACCCATTTGAGTCCCAGCTGATCCACTTCCGATCCAGCTCCCTGCTAATGCTCCTGTGAAAGCAGCAGAAGATGGCCCAAGTGTTTGGGCCCCGACACCTATGGGGAAGACCTGGGTGGAGTTCCAGGCTCCTGACCTCAGCCTCAACTCTACCTTTCAAATAAATATTTTTAAAAAAATATTTTTAGAGCATACAAAAATAAAACTACAGAAAAATAGGAAAAGAATACAAAAAGTAAACCAAACTTTCAGTGTTAATCAAAGAAATGCAAATTAGGACAAGACAAAATTCAAATTTATTTGGTTGACAAAAAAGTAAGCCACTGACATTAGCAAGTGCATAATGTAGTAAAATAAGAATTCTCAGACAGCACTGCTAGTTACTATAACTACTTTTGAGAGCAGTTAGGCAATATCTGGTAAAGGTGAAGATTCATGTATTCTATAGTTCCATACTTCTCAGATGTAAGTATATACCCTAGAGATACAAATGCACATTTAAATAAAGAAATATATTCAAAAATTTTCCTTGCAGCATGTTTTAAATAGTAAATATTAAATGCAATCCAAATGACCATGGGTAGCAGAATGAGTGAATAAATTGTACAATTAATAGATTTTAACCAGGAAATAATTGAATTGGAGGTACTTATTAACAGATAAGTCTATTAATAAGAGATAACAGAGATAAGTTATACATGGTCTAGAGGATAATTTCAACTACCTGAACCAGAATCTTTCATACATATTCTCCAAGAAAACATGAGATATACAAGAAGCACAAATAAAACTACTCAGGATCCAGGCCTTCTCCAAAACTGGTGAAAAAGAATACCACAAACTTCAAATTAACAAAAAACTGATAAATACAAAATTCCAACTGAGCTTCCTTCACTGCCATAAGACTTAGAGTGCAGAGTGGGAGAGGCAATGCTTCAGAAAATGGTTGAAAAAGAAAATGAAGATTATAGAATCTTGAAAGAAAATCTCAAACAGTAAGTGCCAAAACACTAAACAAGACTGGGTCTTCATAGGTTACAGCACGGACTACAGGCAACAGACAAGAAAATGAGATCAAAGATCACAGCTTCAAATGAGCATTCGGAGGGATCAGTTATATTAGCAGCAGATAATACCCCTTAAAGACATGGCAGTAAAGGGTAAGAAAGTAGTGAGGGGGAAAATTAAAGATTCTGTAGAAACAAGAGAAGTCATGCTTACACTGCACTGCCACCACTAAAACATGTTATCTATTTAAAGAATTGCACTTCATTATACAGACAGAAGAAAACACCTTTCAACTAGGAATGGGTCCACAAAGTACTATTGAAAAAAATAGGATACTTTTAAAAAGCAATACAGTGCAAAACTACTTTTGGAAGAAATAGAAAAGTTGAATTAGAACATTTCCTAATGAAAGGTCTTCCTCACACATACAGCAATGTAAAAAGAAAAAAAAAAACCCTAAGATTAAGCTCCAAACAGATTAAATATCCTCAAACAACTATTAGATTTTGTGTGTATGTGTGAAATTTAGAATCAGAAGTTACAGTTTAACACTTAAGAATAGAAATGGACAAAAAAGGAAGGAATTTCACAAACCAGTGAAAATAGAAGGAAATGACTATATGTCTAGAAATGAAGACTGGATTATCACAGTCTGTCCAAGACAGAAAAAGTTCAAAGTTGAATAATAAAGATCAGTAAACAGAAATAGGAATAAACTAAGGCAATTTAAGTGACAAAAAGAAGTAGAAGCAGATCGCAAAGAAACTGCTAAGGTGAAGAAGACCCAACATATGTAACATGGGAATTCTGAAAGCAGCAGAAAATGAAGCAACAGAACAGGAATATTTTATAAATAGGATCCAAGAAAATGAAAAAAATGACAATTGGTAAAACTGACCTGGAATAATCAAGTCTGAAATTTATCTTACTAAAATTATAGCACATTAAAGAAAAAATTATCAAGACCAACAGGCAAAATAATCGATTTATAATGGTAAGAATATTAAGATTTTCTTGCACTTGTCAAGAGCAATATAAAAATCAAAGCAAAAATGGAACACCATTGTAAAAATCATAAATTATTAGTTCTATAATTCAGCCAAGCTCTAACTGTGGGGGCTTTAGAGACACATTTTAACATGTTATAACAGAATAGTTTACTCTTGAGCCATTAGTGGAAACCCTACTAGAAGATGAACTTTATCCAAACAAAAAATGATAGAGAA
This sequence comes from Oryctolagus cuniculus, assembly GCF_964237555.1. NCBI lineage: Eukaryota > Metazoa > Chordata > Mammalia > Lagomorpha > Leporidae > Oryctolagus > Oryctolagus cuniculus. The sequence goes on from NC_091437.1 coordinate 88,596,318, forward strand.
AATTTTCCAAATTAACTGACAGCATTTAATATACTTAATGGCAGAGCTAATTCTAAAATAAGAATGCTTACATGAGTCTAAAAATAGAATATGACTATCTTGTTGTGCCAAGTAGAAAGAATACAACTGTGTATATGTAAGCAAAGGGAGAGGGGAAGAAAAGATAAAGTAAAATGCTATAGTTTGGATGTGGTTTTTCTCCCAAAGATTCATGTGTTGAAGTGTGGTTCCAATGTGGCAGTATTCAGAGAGTGGTAGGACCTAGAAGAGGTTGGCCATAGTAGAAAGTTGTTGCTGGCTCCTTGCCTCTGGCTATCTTACTGTGTGACTGATCTCTCACTGTCAAGTGTGGTGGTACCGTGATAGCATACCATCTGCTATAAGATCCTCGCCAGTGCTGAGCAGAGACCAGCACCATGTCCTTGAATATCTAAAACTGTGAGCTATATAAACCTCTTTTCTTTATAAAGTACCCACCCTCAAGAATTTTGTTATAGTAAGAGAAAACAGACTAATATGTAAATAAGATCATTGTGTATAGATAACAGGTAGAAGTCGAAAAGTGCCATTCAAAACTAACCATCTAGATGAAACATATTAGGAGGGATCAAAGACTTAATAAAAGTTATAAATATTTGTACCTATAAATACCTATAGATAGATGATTAATTGGATTGTGGATTAAATACAGAAATATATCCTAGGCAAGCACACATACTACTGGGAAAAAGACAAATTAGTGCATTTTTTTAGTTATATAAGAGTGGGAAAAAAGATAATGAAGAAAAGCATGAGTAAATTTTCCCATGGGATAGGTGGTGAGTTCTGGGATGGTAACAGGGTAGAGCAGGAAAGACCAGTGAAACCTTTACTTGTCTTGCAAGGTTGGGGAGGCAATGTGCTATTAGGAGGGGTGTGCAAGAAACACACAACTACTTACTAGATTTTAACTTGCAAAGGGTAAGAAGTAAGTTTAAAACCTGAAAAAGGAAGAAGCTTAAAGGTTGAGAAGAAAAAGGTTGAGGATAGCAAAGGCCTGATTTGATGACTTACCTGTTACCATATCTGACAAAAGGCAAGAAGAACTACCACTGGTAGAAAATATTACTTCTCTCTCTCTCTCTCACTGCCTAACTCTGCTGTAGAAAGAAAGAAAGAAAGAAAGAAAGAAAGAAAGAAAGAAAGAAAGAAAGAAAGAAAGAAAGAAAGAAAGAAAGAAAGGAAGGAAGGAAGGAAGGAAGGAAGGAAGGAAGGAAGGAAGGAAGGAAGGAAGGAAGGAAGGAAGGAAGGAAGGAAAAAGAAAAGAAAAGAAAAGAAAAGAAAAGAAAAGAAAAGAAAAGAAAAGAAAAGAAAAGAAAAGAAAAGAAAAGAAAGAAAACATTACTGAGGGGGTGGGGTTTGGTGGGAGGGGGCATTGTGGCACAACAGGTTCAGTCGCATCTTTATGTTTGAGGCCCAGGAACTGTGCTGCTGAACCAGCCTCCTCCTAATGCATCTGATAAGCAGCAGAATATGGCCCAATTGCATGAGCCCCTGCCACCCACGTGGAAGACCAGGATAAAGTTCTGTTGCAGCTATTTGGGGAGTGGACCAGCAGATGGAAGACATCTCTCTCTCTCTCTCTGTCTCTCTCTGTCTCTCTCTTGCTCTCACTCTTGCTCTCTCTCTGCCTTTGAAATAATTTTTAAAATTTTTTAAAAAAATAAACTATTACCAGGAGCCTCAATAGTTAAATACAAAGTCCAATTATATAGTAAAAGATTGCTAAAAATATCAAGAAAAAATATTTAGTAATAACCTAAAAATAAAAATAAAATGAAAGATCCATAAATGACCCTGATAATGAAGTTAGTTATTTTAAAATGTGATTAATTTTAAATAAAATAGAGAAAAAGATGGACAAAATGGACAAAGAGGTTTTCAAAGAATTAGAATTTATACAGAAAGAATTTTAAAAATCTCTCTAATTTACCATAAAATCAAGTCTCTGGGGCCTTGTCTCACAGTGGTTAAGCCATTGCTTTGCAGTGTCAGCACCTCATTTTAGAGTTCTGGTTTCAGTCCCAGCGACTCTATTTCCAACCCGGCTTCCTGCTGATGTACCTGGAAAGGCAATGAAAGATGACCTAAGTACTCTGTTCCTGGCCCCATGTGGGAGACCCAGATTGAGCTCCAGGATCCTGGCTTCAGACTGGCCCAGACCTGGCTCTTATGGCCATTTGGGGAGGGAGTGAACCATAAAATGGAAAATCTCTCTCTCTTTCTGCCTTTCAAATAGATAGATATGATAGATAGATAGATAGATAGATAATAAATCTTTTTTAAAAGAATAATGTCTCCTTGTTGTATCTAGTAATTTTAACTTGAAGATATCACATAAGAGGATCCCATTTTACTGGCACTCTTGCTTCTATGACTGTGAGGACTATTAGTTAACAAAAACAGGTAAACAAAAACCTTAGCAAGTTTAACAAAGTGTCATGCAAAACAAAAATCAAAAGTGGATACTTAAGTTTTTGTTTATGACACTCACATTCCATGTCAGAGTGCCTGATTCAAGTCCTGACTCTCCCATTTCTGATCCAGCTTTCTGCTAATGTGTATCCTGGGAGGCAGCAGATGATGGCTCAGGTACTTGTGTCCCTGGAAGACCTGATTGAGTTCTGGTCTACTTCAGCGTGGCCCAGCTCCGGCTGTTACAGCAAAAACCTCTCACTAGGCCCCACCTCTTCTGCCATATTGGAACACTGCCATATTGGGACCACATTTCCAACAAATAAACCTTTGGGAACAAATCACATGCAAACTACAACATTTTACTCTTACTTTTCTTCCCCTCTTCCTTTGCTTTCATTTCCTTAGTTACATTCTTTGTACTTGGCAGAATATGATGTGCACATTCGATTCTAAGACTCATGTCCCCATTCTTATTTTTAGTATTAGCTGTACCATTAAAGCTGCTGGCACGCTGCGGCCGGCGCACTGCTGCTGATCCCATGGCAGGAGCCAGGTACTTATCCTGGTCTCCCATGGGGTGCAGGGCCCAAGTACTTGGGCCATCCTCCACTGCACTCCCTGACCACAGCAGAGAGCTGGCTTGGAAGAGGGACAACCAGGACAGAATCCGGCGCCCTGACCGGGACTAGAACCTGGTGTGCTGGCGCTGCAAGGCGGAGGATTAGCCTAGTGAGCCCCGGCACCGGCCGCTGTCAGTTACTTTGTTAAATTTTCGCAATCACCTTTTATTTGGATAAAAGTCATCTTTTGGCTGGCTTTCCACTAACAGCACAAGAGCACGTCATTTTCTGTTACAAAATGTTAAAATCTATGTCTCTAAAGCCCTCACACTTAGAGCTTGGCAGACATGCACAGAAAATATGTACAGAATTTCTCCTCTTTTATCTCCTATGAAAGTGTACTCTGATACTCAAAATCAAGTGATTCTTCACTGAAGTCAGGAAGGGACATGTCTTTGTAAATCCTTCACTCATTATGACATCCTTTCATGGCATGACAATTAGTGTGGCTTGTTTAAACTGCAGTAGGACTATATGCAAGGGCACAGTAGTTTAAAAAGTGGTTGAGGAAGGAAAAACAATGAAAAATTGAATTTGAAATTATATAGATTTAATATGTACAAATGAAAGGAATAAAAATAAGTATTAAAATTGCCTAATCTCTCTGCCAGAAAAAGTATAGAATTAACACTCAAAAAGAAAAACAGGTGACACATAGTTATTACTAATCCATCCCATTCTATTTCCATACTTTGTAAAGAGTGCGAATCTTGGAAGAGATCTTTTGTTTTGTTAAAGGATATGGGAAAGTAGTTATGGATGTTGAGCAACACCACAGGAAACCCCTGACCAGGAGATAATGAGAGAGAGAAGGGAAAGAAGGAGGGAGAGGAGAGCAGAGATATTTGGATAAATGAATCATCAAATACAAAATCTCTCTTTCTCTGTCTTTCCCTCCTTCCCCTCCCTCTCTCTGCCTTTCAAATAAAAATAAATTTGATTCTATAAAAATTAATTAATTAATAAAAATTAATTAAAAATTAACAAAAATTTGATTTTCATTGTTTTCAACAGATTCAATGTGATTTGACATACAGTTCTAAAAACATAATGATAGCCCCTTCCTCCCTCTCTCCTCTCCCTCCCACATCCCTCTCCATTTCCCTCTATTTTTTAAGTTTTTGAGATAACATGTTTCAAATTTGCATTACAGTAAAAAGTCTCAGTATTTCACCACTTAAAAAGTTTAACAAGTAAGAAGTGAAAAGATCCTACTTTAGTGGGAATACAGACAATGGCTATAAATAATAATTGAATGGAAAATGACCATTTCACTCATATACAGTAAATTTTAAAGTAATCACACATCACTAAAATTGTAGTAGTATAGCATTCTTAACCATTGGTTTGACTAAAGTATAAAACAAAGTTTTGTAAAACTTATAAAGCTAAATTTGTAGTAATATTGATATACAGACATTTCTTTGTTTTTTCCTTTTTGTTTTTTAAATTTTAGCTCCCACATATAAGGGAGAACATCTGGTAGTTGTCTTTCTGGTTCTGGCTTATTTTACTCAATATGATGTCCTTCAGTTGTGTCCATCTTGCTGCAAAAGGTAGAATTTCATTCTTTGTCATAGCTGAATAATATTCCATTATATATAGATTATATAAATTTATATATTTTTCTATATATTTTCTTTATCAACTCATCTGATAATGAACATTTTGGTTGGTTCCAAGTTTTGGCTACTGTGAACAGTTCTGCTATAAACATGGTAGTGTGGATATTTCTTTGATACATTGTGTTCGAGCCTTTTGGGTATATACCCAGTAGTGGGATTGCTGTATCATATGGTGAATCTATTTCTAATTTTTTAAAACATCATCATACTATCGTCCACAGTGGGTACACTAATGTACATTCCCGCCAATAGTTGTATGTGTTCCTCTTTCCCCACATCCTCATAAGCATTTCCTAGTCTCTGTTTTGAGTTTTAGCCATTCTGACAGGGGTAAGATAGTATCTCATTGTGGTTTTGATTTGCATTTCCCTGATGGGTTGTGATGCTGAGCATTTTTTCATACATTTGCTGACGACTTGTATTCCTTCTGAGAACCGTCTGTTGAAGTACTTTGCCCATTTCTCAACTGGATTGTTTGTTTTGTTGTTGTTGTTGTTGTTGTTGAGTTTTTTTACAGTGCTGATATACTTAGGCTATTAATCCTTTACTGGATAGGTGGTGTGCAAACATTTTTCCCATTCTGTTGGATGTCTCTTCATGCTAGTGATCATTTCCTTTGCTGTGCAAAAACTTCTGAGTTTTATGTAGTTCCATTTTTTTGGTTTTGCTTTTGTTGCCTATACTTTGGGGGTCTTGTTCAAGAAGTCATTCCCTACACCAATGTCCTGGAGTGTTTCCCCCTATGTTTTATTCCAGCAGCTACACAGTCTTGGGTCTTAAATTTAGGTCTTTGATCCATCTTGAGTTGATCTTTGGATATGGTGAAAGGTATAGATCTAATTTCATCCTTCTACATACATAAATCCAGTTTTGCCAGCACCATTTGTTGAATGGTCTGAGCACTTTTGTCAAAAATCAGTTGGCTGTATGTATGTAGATTAATTTCTGGCCCTCTGCTTTGTTCCATTGACCTATGTATCAGCTTTTATGCCAGTATCATGCTGTTTTAATTACTATAGGTTTGTATATGCTTTGAAGTCAGGTATTGTGATGCCTCCAGCTTGATTTTTCTTGTTCAGTATCGCTTTGGCAATTCTGGGTCTTTTTTGATTCCATATGAATTTTAGGATTGCTTTTTCTAGTTCCTGAAAGATGTCATTAGTATTCTGATAAGGATTGCATTGAATCTGTAGATTGCTTTAGGTAGTATAGACATTTTAATGATATTGAGTCTTCCACTCCATTAGCAAAGACTATCTTTACATTTTTTTGTGTGTCCTTGATGATTTTCTTATCAAAGTTTGATCATTTTCATCATAGAGATCTTTCACTTTTTTTAAAAAAGATTGATTTTTTTATTTGAAAGTTAGAGTTACACAGAGATAAAGGAGAGGCAGAGAGAGAGAGGTCTTCCATCCACTGGGTCACTCCCTAGATGGCCGCAATGGCTGGAGCTGTGCCCATCTGAAGCCAGGAGCCAGAAGCTTCCTCTGGATCTCCTACGTGGGTGCAGGGGCCCAAGGACTTGGGCCATCTTCCACTGCTTTCCCAGGCCATAGCAGAGAGCTGGATCAGAAGTGGAGCAACCAAGACTTGAACCATATGAGATGCCGGCACTGCAGGTGGCAGCCTTACCCACTACGCCACAGCACCAGCCCCAGTCTTTTACTTCTTTAGAGAACAAAAAAGATAAAAGTTTAAAAGAGATTAAAAGAGATAGAAGTTTTGTTAAAAGAAACAAAGTTTTGTTAAGTTTTGCTAGATGAGCTGCAATTTACCCCTCTTTTCCATTTTTGCATGAAAGCTTTAGTAGAAGCCTATATTATTATTAATATTTTATAGTGATGGGTATGTGTTTACTAGGTATGAAATTTGTCTAGACATCATGGCGTGTGAGGACAGAATTATCTAAAAGAGGCCCAGTTGCATTTGGTGTCTGCATAAAAGTTACATATAGCAGAGGCTGAATAAAAATGAGGTAAGATTATACCTCACAACCCTCCCTAGAATTCCTGCATTGATTCCAGACAGACTACCTGCCAAACTGCAAAGAGTATCTGGGTGGCTTCTGTCAAAGACAAAAACTTGATAAGTAAAGAAACTGTCTTTGTTCTGGCAATTGAAACATGAATAGTTGTGCAGAACTAAATATCAGAGTATCTTAGGAGGATGGTTTTGCCATAGATTTTCATGGAAAGAAGTAAACACATGGCAAATTGGAGATTTACACTAGGGGTTGTTTTATAAGCAGGAAATGTTTCTAAGATAATTCAACACAAAATGTTGGGGGTTCTTTTGTCTGTTGTTAGCAAGTTTTGGGGGACAAACAATTCAAATTTCAGCAAATCAATCATAAAACAAACAGCAGGATAGTAAAAGCAACAATTTTAAGAAAGATTTTAAAATTGAATCATCAATTCACCAAACACCATTGAAAAGTTTTGGGGATCCTGAATTTAATCTGTATATTTTTAAAAGTTGGTGGAAATTGAATTAAAAAGGTAAATTTATTTTGGAACAACATATATTGAAGTTGATGCACAGTTTTCTCTTGACATGTGTTTTCCATGAACTTTTTTGTAAGACCCTCATAGGTAAATGAGGAGTAGAGATGAAGGAAATGTTAGAGGGGGCACAAAAAGGAAATGAGAAGAGACGCTTTCTCCATCTGGAGAAATAGCATGTCCTGGAGACTTGAGAGCTATTAATTGTATTTTGTGTTTAGAGATATTATGTCCCTTGTTGGCAAGGGTTTGGAGTAAATATTGAGATTGGCCGTCATTGATAGCTTAATAAGAAAGTCATCTACCCACTCAATCTACCAAGGCTCAATATTTTCAGAGGTGACTGATGGACTGAAATTCCTCAAAAGAGGTGAACCTGACTTTTAATGGATGAGACTGAGCTGCAGGGAAGGAAGCTGACCATTTCCCATCACAAACCATCCACATCTCCCCAAGCACACGGTCCTCTGAGAAAGAGAGGGGCTCTGCTATGGGAAACCTTCCTCAAGAGCTTAACATAGCAGCTGTAGGTGTTTTCATTTTGGCTGGAGAGCAGGCTATGCATGAGAGCCAAATTATGGTGGGCTTTTATTTAACATTGATTAATGGTTCTCCTGAACAAATCCATAGGGGCCAATCTGAATGTATATGAAATTAAAAGAATTGGAATTTAAAATCAATTAAAAATTGACATTAATATATTTAAAACAGAGAAACCAGAGGGAAGTTGAGTCAAAAATAAAGCCTAATGTATAGGAACTGACCATTATAAGACAGCTAACATTTACAGTGAGAGAAAGGGTGGAAGAAGGTCAACTCTGAGGGTTGTAAGGAATGTGCAGAAGTCAGCCCACTTCCATGTAGACTATATTCTAGTTAGCACATTGCTGGGCTTTAACACGCCACAAAGGCCCTGGGGGCGGGGGGGAGGGGGCTGTCTCCATGATGGTTGTCACCCAGCTTTGAATTAAGAAACTTATCTTGATCAGTTCTGTTTCTGAAAATTTACTCTATGCTAGACCTGGTTAGATACTGGTTATACAAGGATGAAGAAGACAATGTCTGCATTTAAGAAGACTTTCTGGAATAGACATAGGTGGGTAAGCAGCTATACATTCATTCAGAGAAACACACAGGCGGGAACAAAGAAGTCTTACTGAACAGGCAAAGACTGTGAAGATAAGCAGACACTGAACAAAAGAAACAGCAGGAACAAAAGTTCAGAGTATGAAATACAGCTCACATCCCTTCTGTCCTGTGTGGAAGGAGTAATGTTTCCAATTAGTGAGGTTAGTGTGCCTGAAGTATGGGTGGAGTCAGAAGTCCTGCAGTATGAGGATGGAAAAACAGGTTGGGCCTGGGTGTGAACAGCCTTGGGTCCCAATTTGCATTTTACCTGCATGTAGTGTTGCTTTCTTAAAGATCAGAGAAGGCAATCTTGCACAAAGATAATTCTGACAACATGGAATGGTTGGGTAAAAGCAGAAACAATGGGAAGCTCAGTCTAAAAGGGAGCTATTGCAACAGATTGGATGAGAGATTGTTAGACTCAGAAATAGGTCAGGGCTGGACACTTCCAGTAGGACTGATAGAATCTGGTAGCCACTGATTGCCATGGGCTGCAGAGTCAGGTCTAACAGGAGCACTGGGGTTGTGCTGGAATGTGTGTACTTCACAGGCCACATGAGTTCATTCTGGTTCTGTCATCCACTGGCTCTAATTCTGAGCAAAGGATGTAAAAATAGCCGGCACCACGGCTCAATAGGCTAATCCTCCACCTTGCAGCGCCAGCACACCAGGTTCTAGTCCCGGTCAGGGCGCCGGATTCTGTCCCGGTTGCCCCTCTTCCGGGCCAGCTCTCTGCTGTGGCCAGGGAGTGCAGTGGAGGATGGCCCAAGCTTGGGCCCTGCACCCCATGGGAGACCAGGATAAGTACCTGGCTCCTGCCATGGGATCAGTGCGGTGCGCTGGCCGCGGTGCGCCGGCCGCGGCGGCCATTGGAGGGTGAACCAACGGCAAAAGGAAGACCTTTCTCTCTGTCTCTCTCTCTCTCACTGTCCACTCTGCCTGTCAAAAAAAAAAAAGGATATAAAAATAGGCATAATACCACCTAACTCTTTGTTTTCTTCTTTGGAAAAAATTAAATGATGCAAAGTATATTAATCTAACATAGTACCTGGTACAAAATAATTAATCCATAGGGTTAGTGCCTTTCTGCTGGTATTCAAAGCCTCCCATAATTTGACATACATGAATCTTTCTTATCGGATGGTCCACTTCTCTGTACAAATACAGGACTATTCACTATTTCTCAAATATGCCTTATTCTTTCTTATCTCTAACTTTGCTATTTCTTGTCTTGGAATGTACATCCTTGACTCAGTTTTCATTGCTACTGAGGAAGGTTAATTCTCATAAAAGGCTTTGCTTCAAACTACCACCTCTAAGAAGGCATCCTTGGTCACACCACGTGGCAATCATCTTTCCTTCTAATAAACTCCAAAAGCACTTTACTGGAATCACTCTAATGGCCCTTAAAATATACTACTTTTGATCTGGAGTCAATTGTACTTTTATTTTCCTCATTTCTAGTTCCATCTTTGTAATTCTTAGTTCTTCAACAGCATCTAAGAGAGGTAAAATCCAACAAAGAGGGCCTGGAAAGAGGGTTTAAAAAACACCATCTTTCTAGTTGGCTGAGTTTTTTGTTGTTGTTTGTATCTTAACCTGTTTTATGATCTATGGAGCTTAATTTAGATGAGTAGCAAATATAATACTTGCAATAGGACTTCAGGGCTATTTTTGTAAGAAAAATCTAGTTTGACAAAATGATGTGTACTAATAACAGATTGTTTCAAAATTGTCTGTCTTGCACCTTATACTCAATTTTCCTATGAACCTAAAACTTCTCGAAAAAAAAACAAAGTCTATTAAAGAAAATCAAATTATCTGTTTGAGTGGCACTCTATGGCTTTTTTGCTTGGAAGTTTTAACTTCTTAAATATGTATGATTTAGCTTGATGAAATTATTTTGTGGTCCCTTTATGTAAAGCAGTTGGAGAAAAAGTTGGTGAACTAAGCAACATGGAAAATCAGTCTACAGTTAAAACTTACAGAGAAAAAAACTGACTTTTGTGTAATGGACAATTAGTTGTGATACGTTTTCTTAAATTTTTAGTAAGGAAAAAGCAGGTTTTGAAAAAGAATATTTAATCACATTTTAAAAAAGAAAAAACTGCATACTATGGTTTATGCAAAAAAAGTTTATTTCTTTCTGAACAATATTAAATAAATTATTGTGCAGTTCAATAACACAATGAAAACATAATAGAGTTAACCTTTTAGGCACTTCTGGTATGGTAAAGTAATACAGACAATCAGTTATTTACTGTGGCATCTTGCCTGATCATTTCACATTGTTTTTTAATGCTCTTCAGGGAGTTGTTTTATTTATAAAAACCTCAAAACCCATCACAAAAAAAAATTGACTAACATTTTAATTCCATTTACTGTTAACCACATCACCAATGAATTACAGACATTTTAAAATGTTACCCTTTACTTGTATACTAAATTAATCATTCATTTATGGATGATTAATTCATAAGAAATTGTCTTAAATAGCCAAATGTAAATGAAGTGGGATTGTGATATCTACTTCTAGGAATAAAATTTGGAAAGCCAGAGACTTTTTGTTGTTGATGTTTATTCTTTTTAAATTTTTTGTTCCATTATCTTTAATTATACAGTTTAAGACTGTTAAATTTTATAAAGACAGTATTTTTTAAGAAAAACAGAACATCTGATTTTTTTTATAAAAATTATAATGTAAAGTTAGCTTCCCAAAGCTAAATCATAATCAAATATGTTCTCTAAAGAACATTCACAGTTACTCTCAATGTTATCAGACATTTATGTACAGAGAATCACAAGAATCAGCTCACCTGATTATACTAATTTTCTTATAAAGAAAAATATCCTTCTCTTATCCTTGCACAAAGATAGTATTATATAATTAAAGGTGAAACTCAACTGGCTGGGCAAACACTCCATGTTCTTTTATGTTCAAGTTTAAAACAAAATTAACTATCAAATACTATCAAATGTACATCATGAATTGAAAGCATATCATGAAGTGAAAGCCACACTGAATACAGTCTTTTTCAATAAATGAAATACCCTTTGATATAAACTGCAGAACAAACAGCATTTAATTATTGATTTTGTTTAAATAAACATGATTAATTGTGAGATCTGCTTTATTCTGATAATAGAAATGCAAAAATTATTTTTTGTACAACCTGGAAATACAACACAAACTTGAGAATGATTTAAAATTGTAAACAATTCCTTTCTATTGTATAGTTTTGTTATTATTCAACTAAAAATAGTTCATGTATAAAACAATTAAATATTATTATCTCTCTAAAACTATGTATCATCATAAGAATAACCATAAACAAAAGTCAAAATTATATTCTTGATTTATCTGAAAATATAAAATATTACTGAGAAACCAGCAACTGGGCCTGAAATACTTTGTGAAGTATTTGTTAATCAATTCTATCAATATATATGATTCATTTCAGAGACCATGGATGCTCTATACAATATGGCATAAACATTCTTTAATCAAAAGTTTCTATTGTGCAAATTGTGCTAATATAGAATTTCTCTGGGATGAACTATCTTGATGGCTCACAGAAGTAACTATAAACTGTATTAAGATTTTAATGTGAGGGGCCGGTGCTGTGGCATAGTGGGTAAAGCCGCCACCTGCAGTGCCAACATCCTGTATGGGCACCGGTTCAAGACCCAGCTGCTGCACTTCTGATCCAGCTCTCTGCAATGGCCTGGGAAAGCAGTAGAAGATGGCTCAAGTCCTTGGGCCCCTGCACCTGCATGGGAGAACTGGAATAAACTCCTGGATCCTGGCTTCAGATCAGCTCAGCTCCGGCCATTGAGGCCAACTGGGGAGTGAACCAGCGGATGGAAGACCTCTCTCTCTCTCTCTCTCTCTCTCTATCTCTTTCTCTCTCTCTCTCTCTGTCTCCTTCTCTTTCTGTGTGACTCTTTCAAGTAATATAAAGAAATCTTTTTTTAAAAAAGATTTTAATGTGAATTATAATCGAATCTGGCATCCACCCAAAGTGAGTGTTAACAGTTTTTTTATCATCAGTTAACTTGTGCTAATATCTCTTTTTAGTGGGCTATTTATAAATATATTACTAAACAAATGTGATCACAGAACTTGTTTAAAATGAAATATTCCAGAAACAAAGATATATATGAACAGCTACTTTAGAAATAACTTGCTATATTGTCTCTTCAAATGTGAAACTGGTAATCTCTCTGTGGTTTAAAAATGTACTGAACTTTATATTACCTCAAAAGCTTTTTTAAAAAAAGCATTTAAAAAATAAAAAGCCTTCCCAAATACCCATGTCACTCATTTCAGAAAATGTATTTTAAATGATCAGATAAGTAGTAATTAGTTTAAAAGTTTTGCTCTTTTTCTTTCAAACATATAACCAGGTAGATAGGATCTCACTCATATATTTTTAATCAGGAATCCATTCAAACAAAGTGATTTTCTCTCAATGAATGGGCTCAGAAATGCTGCTGAGATAATCTTCAGACTTCATTATAAAATTTGTCCACTCCTGACAGATATCCTCCATGGAAAATTCTTCACCACCATATTCCAGAGGAAGAATGTCTGGGAAATGCTGCAGTAAGCTTTGTTTGTAATTGTTCCCATGCATATGAATCTGAAATAACCGAAATATTTTATAAGGTATTCCTTCTGTTCTAACTGTATTCCCTGCACTTCTGGTTGAAAATCAACATCATAAAACAGGGTAATGTAATAACTTCCAAGACAGGAAAGCAGGTATATATAGTGCATTATCGATTCTATTTATGAATCTAAGAATTTACTTATATTTAGAACATTTTACTGTGAATCTAATAATCTTACTATTTTCTTTGTGTTCTTATAACTGCACAAGATTTATAAAAAGGTAATAATATGTACTATCTTACACATTAATACCTAAAGAAATGTATAAATTCTTATTAAATAAAAGCATATCTCTGAGCACACAATTAGATATATAAGGAATATTTTCTGTGGCATAAGTACAATAATCAAGTGAAAAGATGCTCAAGTTCATTCTATAAATTTTAAAGCAGTCACAAAATCATTGAAACTATAGTGGTATATAATTTTTAACAATTTGTTAAGTTGGCTGGTACAAAATTAAGAGACAATAATGACGGTTAAGAACCTTAGCTTTTTTTGCAGCTCAGTTCACAACAGCTAAGATATAGAATCAACCCAGAGGTCCATCTACTGAAGACTGGATAAAGAAATTGTGATATATGTACACCATGGAATACTACATAGTGCTAAAAAAAAATAAATGAAGTCCAGTCGTTTGCAACAGGATGGATACAATTGGAAACCATTATACTTAGTGAAATAAGCCAGTTCCAAAAAGACAAATACCATATGTTCTCCCTGATCTGTGGTAACTAATAGAGCACCAAAAAGGTAATCTATAGAAGTGAAATTGACACTTTGAGATGGCAATTACTTTGAACAGCCATTAATTTGACTGTAGAGGAACAGATTTTATTATTTCTTCATATTATTACTATACTCTTTACTTAGTATAGGGTTAATCTTATTGGTATAAAGTTAATTGAAAATAGATCTTTGCTTAAAATAAGAATGGGAATAGTAGAGAGAGGAGAGAGGGTAGGGTGGGAAGAATCATCATGTTCCTGAATTTGTATATATGGAATGCATGAAGTTTTATACCTTAAATAAAAGGTTTTTAAATTCACATAAAGAAAATGGTCACAGAGTCAGAAATCCAAACAAGTGGAAAGATATACAGTGAGATGTCTTGCTCCAAACCCTGTCCCCCTCTACGCCACCCAGTCCAGTTTTGTTAATGTAACTACTTACACAAGTTTTATTTTCTTGCATATTTTAATTAATATGCAAAGTAATATACATTCTGATTTCTCTCTTTTTATGCAAAAGGTAGTATACTATAAACACTTCTCTGCATTTTGCTACTTTGCTTTATAATACATTCTATAAATATCCATTATATCCATTGGGTGAATATATATTATGCTTTATCTAACTAGTTCCCTAATGATGAACAGTTGGTGGTGTCCAATCATTCACTGCAGTGAAACTCCTTATACATGTAATTTTCTTTATGTATGGATAAATTCCCAGAAGAGCAAGGTTTTGATTTTGATAACTATTGCCACACTGCCCTCTATAGGGCATATACCATTTTGTACTCCAGTCAGCTGTTAGGACCAGCCCAGTTTCCTCAGGGCTTATAACCAACATTCCTAACTTATTTTTAACTACAAATGAGTTTTAACTTATAAAAGTAGCTGATTTGTGAAAAAAATTTCAAAATTTTGGGGTGTGAGTGAGTGTATATGAAGAAAATAATGAAGCAATCCTAAATGGGAAAAGGTTAAAATGTTTGGCATAGAGGAACTTGAGTTGAATGTTTTACTCACGCGCTCCTTAATTTTTTCAGTTAAGAATGGTTTAATCATGGAAAAGACAGCATGGAAAATGGCTGGTTCATTTATCAAGTGGATTCCACGAACTTTCAATGGAAAGGAATCCTTTTGAAAATAAAGAAAAAACATCTTAATAACAAAACATAGTTTTTGCAATTATATTGGACAAGTCTCTTCCTTGAATACTGTCTATCCTACAGAAGTACATAAAGTATGGTTTATTTTCAAAACATTCATTCCAGCAACACAAAGCCTGGCTTACAGTTCTGTCACTAGATTGAGAAAAGAGTTCTAACAGGTAGATTTCCTTGCAGCTTAGGATAAGTATTTTAAGAAACAGTTGCACATTTTCACCAGAAAATACCTCCCCTAATTACATACAAATGTTCTTTTGAGCAGTGAATCATATTGAATTTTTTTCCCAACTTTTTGAGAAAAAATCAAACTCATAAAATTTGAAAATATAATACAATACACACACATTTGACATTATTGTAAGCCTTTAGCATAAAAGTACTATAGGCTTAATATTAATTTTAAAAGTTAATAGCTAATAGTTGAAAAAAAAATTTAATGGAGAGTTTTTTCTACCCAAAAGTTGTGTAGTTAGTAGAGACTTTTTCTTCCAAAGTCCTTGCATGCAAAAGTCTTTTTTTTCCTATGCATAACTTTTAAAGAAATGTTATTAGTTCAGGGTTTTTCCCTCCAGATTCTTTCAACTTATGATTTTATTTTAAGCATAACTATTAATATTCTCTTTAAATAGCTTGCATCTTGTTTTGGCCCACTGATATAATGCAGGTTTTGTAAACATCATGAGTTTTAATATTATTTCAATTACCTATCAAATGAATGCACCATAATTTAAGTAATAATTTTCCTATTTCTGAACAAATAAGTTGCTTCTAATTTTCTTCTATTAAAACTGATGATGCAGTAACCATCAACATGCAAAGGAAGAGTGGTGGTTATAAACATGGTTTTTACATTCAGAAGACTTGGACTGGAATTAATACTTCACTGCTAACAACTGTGTGTCCCTGAGTATTGCTATATTAACTCTCTAACATAGTTTTTTTTTGTAAAATGGGAAAAATAATGATCATATAGCATAGGTTCAGTGTGCCATTAAATGCTAATGCATTTGAAATACTTAGTAAAGCATGTGGCACATAGTGAGCTATTATTACTACATAAAAAGTATTTACCATATTTACAATTAATTATTCCAGAGGTAGATTCCCAGAAGTAGAATTCCTAGGTCACAAATGATGGCCATTTTAAAAATCTTTTGATTTCTGAAAAGGGTTGTATCAATTTATACCTACCAAGACATATGTCATTTCATTATACCACTGCTGTGATATTTTTTAATGTAGAAAGAAAATTTTAATGTCATGAAGATAAAGTTACCACATTATTGTTTAAATGTATACATTCTATGGTTGAACATATTCTAATTTTGAATATATTTTGGCAGTTTGTTAAACATTTTTTCTTTTATAAATTGATATTTTATTTTCTCTTAGCTTTACTGAATTCTATGTATCATTTCTTTTTTATTTAGGTTTCTAATAAAGCTACTATCACTTCTCTGTTTATCCTATGACAACATTAAAAACTATTAATTGGAAGTATGACACCTAACTGTAAAAATATACACTTACTGTAAGTACAGCAGCAATCTTCTTGGCTACAGATGGAGTAATTTGAAATGCATGTGAAAACTGCCAGCCTTCCAGATCAAAGATAGCCTTGATCCCATTCCGTTGAGTTTCTACTTCCTGTACAATAAGCTCAGATGTGATTAGACTTACACGAAATACATCATAAGCTGTAAAAACTTTTGGGTCCCAGTTTGCTAAAAAAAAAAAAAAGGAAAGCATATCATATCTCAGCTTTGCATGAAGACTTACAAAGGAAAACTAATTCTTTTTATACTCGAAGAATCAGGGGAAATAAAAACACATATCAGGATCATAAAGTGAACAAGAGATCAAACTGAGGTCCAAGAACATGTGCCTGTTTCTCTTCCCTCTCTCAGATCCCTAGTGAAAGCCAGCTTTTTAAGAGCACCAGGAAGAAAAGAATTGAAGCAGGCTGGATTCCATTGCCAGCTGAAACCACAACCTCATGTGCTGGAAAAGGCTGCAGGTAAAGATGGCAATGCTTCTGGGTATGCTGCAAACTCAGAGGTGCTGACATGGGAAAAGCAAGGGCAAGCTGGATTATTAGGAGCAACTAGGGCCTTGTAGTGACCAAAGAAGTTGCTACAGGAAATGCATGAGAAGTAGACCAACAGGTTGAACCTCAGACAGCCCTTGGTAACAATCAGCACATAGCAGTCATGTACCTACAGGCTAGAACAGTTTAAGTGTGGGCTTGAGAGAAAAAGAGCTGGGGGAAGCATTCAGATAATTGCCCACGCCGGCGCCCCGGCTCACTAGGCTAATCCTCCACCTTGCGGCGCCGGCACACCAGGTTCTAGTCCCGGTCGGGGCGCCGGATTCTGTCCGGGTTGCCCCTTTTCCAGGCCAGCTCTCTGCTGTGGTCAGGGAGTGCAGTGGAGGATGGCCCAAGGACTTGGGCCCTGCACCCCATGGGAGACCAGGAGAAGCACCTGGCTCCTGCCTTCAGATCAGTGCAGTGCACCGGCCGCGGCGGCCACTGGAGGGTGAGCCAACGGCAAAAGGAAGACCTTTCTCTCTGTCTCTCTCCCTCACTGTCCACTCTGCCTGTCAAAAAAATAAATAAAAAAAAAAAAACAGATAATTGCCCACACCCAGGAAAACAGGAAGTACTGTGCTAAGAGAGGAGATACTGACATTCTTGTCCACACTTGTCACCCTTCTCTGACATCCCTGGGACAGAGTGTGGCAGGCAGGAATGGTAGAACAGCAGATAATCTCCAAAAAATTTTGCATCTATTAAAAATTATGTTAAACACACACGTACAAAGAACTGAGAAACCAAATTCAATTGATAAAGGCACCAAAATTCAAGGAAATATTCTAAAAATGAAGAAACACTAAAACAAAAGCAAAACATTTTCAACAAAGGGAAAAGGGACACTGTAGGCTACTATTATAAAAATGTTCTAGGGTCGGCATTGTGGCACAGCAGGGAAAGCTGCCACTGCCTGAGACTCTCACATGAGCAACGAACTTCTCTGTTAATGTGCGACCTGGGAGGCAGCAGATGAAGGTTTAAGTAGTTAGATCCTCTGCTGCCCACCTGGGGTCTCAGATGGAGTTCCTGGCACCCAGTCCAGCCCCGGGTACTGTGGGTATTTGGGGGAGGGGGTGAACCACTGGATGCAAGATCTCTTACTCCCTCCCTCCTTCCCTTCCTCTTCCTCTCCTTCTCAAAATGTAAACAAAGAAATAAAATGCTCAATTCAGATTTAGGAAATAAAAAGATGATTCAAAAAAAAAAAAAAACTCAGTTGATGGGACAAATGACAGAAAAGACATAGCCAACAAGTAAATAGTGGTTTGGAAGATCACATTGAGGAATTCTTTCAAACTCAGCAAAAAAGAGCCAAGAGTTCCTATGTATGATTGAAAAATTAAGAAATGTGTGGCTAGGTCCAGATGTTTGAACAGCTATATGGCAGTAACAAATAACAGGGAACAAAGGAAAGAAGAGTAACAAAATTTTTCCAAAGCTACAAAAAGGGTAAATCTTCAGATGGGAGGTTCCATGGAGTTCCTAACAGGATGAACAAAGGGGAAAAAATATTCTAACTAAATAACGCTAACAAAAAAAAGAAAAAAAGCTTTTGACTTGGGCAACCAGGTATGGCGGTACCATTTCAATAATTGAGATAGGACAAGCATTTTAAGTGGAAAAGACAGTGTGCTTGGACATGTTAGAGTGGTGACTGTGAGAGACCTAGGACCAGGAGCAGGGTGCTTGGATATGGATCCTGAAGGAGAAGATACAAACCTGGGGGTTGTCTGTCCTTATGTGACAATCTACGATAGGAACTGTCTTAGATCCATGTGTTTCTCTGTTATGGTAGAGTGATAATGTGGCATGAGAGGATGCTGAGACCCATGTCCTAAGGAATCACATAGAATTTGAAGGCCAAGTAAAACAAGCCAAAAGCATTGAAGAAAGAGCAGCCAGTTAAGTCAGAAGAAAATACCAAGATAATGTGTCACCAAAGAAGCCAAGGGCGGGGGGTATCTCGAGAAAGAGGAAGTGGCTTGCTGGTTCGGGGGTCAAGTAACAGAACTATTGGCTGACATCATTTCAGTAGAGGTAGAAATGAAACCATACCACGATGGGCTGAGGAGGAATTGTGAGAAAGTGTGGATGGCCAACATCCACTAACTTAAGTTTAGCTGAGGGCAGGATGAGTGGAGTGATGACAAGGCAGGGGGTTGGGTAGAAGATGGAGGGTTTTGTGGGGTGATGAAGAGTTTCTGTTTTCTTTTGGTGCTGACCCTTCAGATTTAAATGTTAACTGGAATATCTAGTAGCAAGGTAAAAGTTGGAGATCCAGAAAGGTTCATCAGAAGTTTTCCTAGGAAGGCACAATGGGATGTCCCTGCTTTGTAAAAGCTTCAGTATCCTGGTAAGAATTTGAAATAACCAGTCCACAGATAACCCAACTAAAAATATTACACAGCTACAGACATTGGATGAATACTATAATGATGAAAAATGTGAGCAGGACGATTGAAATTTGCTGATCAGAAAAAAGATCTTACCTAAATTTCTGAGCCAACCAACATGATTATCTGCCTTGTACTGTCCAATATAGAACTTTTAGCCACATCAGCTATTCTAACTTAAATTAAAAATTCAGCTTCTTCATTGCAATAGTGACATTTCAAGAGTTCAGTAGCCACATGTGGCTAGTAGCTACCATAGAACAATGTCATTATCACTGAAAGTTCTACTGGATAGTGCTGGCTAGACCTTAAATTCCATTAGGGTAGGCTGGTGCCACGGCTCACTTGGCTCCTCCACCTGTGGTGCAGGCACCCCGGGTTCTAGTCCTGATTAGGGCACCGGATTCTGTCCTGGGGGCTCCTCTTCCAGTCCAGCTCTCTGCTGTGGCCTGGGAAGGCAGTGGAGGATGGCCCAAGTGCTTGGGCCCTGCACCCGCATGGGAGACCAGGAGGAAGTGCCTGGCTCCTGGCTTCGGATTGGCGCAGCGTGCCGGCTGCAGCACACCAGCCATAGTGGCCATTTGGGGGGTGAACCAATGGAAAAGGAAGACCTTTCTCTCTCTGTCTCTCTCTCTCTCTCACTAACTCTGCCTGTCAAAAACAAATTCCATTAAGGTAAAAAAAAAAAAAGTAAATTTTAAATCCTTCTCTAGCAACTATCTAACATTTAATGAGTGCTTATTGTATACTAGGTAAACACACACACACAATTTAATGCTCACAGTATTTGTAAATGGTAGATTTTTATTATGCCCATTTCACAGAAAATGGAGTAAGAGCTACATAGCTTTTCACACAGCTAAAATGTGACAAAGCTAATATTCCAATCCAGGTAACATGCTTCACAACCTGTATTTATAAGGACTAAGCCATAGGCAAAGGTTAATATGCACTATTACATTTTGCTTTTGGTGCTGTAGTACATTAGCAGGTCTCAAGAGGCATAAACTCACACCCTTTGGCATGAAGCTGACAAAGGCGAACACTTGGTTTTACTGTGGGCTGCCCTGCAGCATGGAGGAAAAGGCTCTGTGCATTTTCTCACTGCTTTTACTGCCCCACAAATAGTACCCAAGGGAGGTCGTTTCAATGAGGTTCTTCAACAAAGGATTTGATTTCCTTCCACAGTTCAATTAAATTAAAAAAAAATTTATGTCTTTATCCTATCTTTTCATTTCACTCATAAGATACCCTGAGAGTCTTCTTTATATCTTAGAAAAAACATAACATATAGGAGATTAGCTATGTTCTGACTAGCACTAAAGCTACATATTTCCTTGATTTTTAAAACTTTTTTGATTTAGGCAACACATTTATAAAGTAATATACTCAAAGACAATGGGCCAGTTGGTTCAGCATTTTTTATTGCCAAAGTAGCACATTTGCTTTCTCACTACCAAGGTGCCATTTTTACTTCTTCAGCTACTCTCCCAGTAAATTTATGAACAAATAAGGAAATATAAAAATCCAGGGGCCAGCACTGTGGTTGCAGCAGGTTAACGCCATGGCCTGAAGCACCGGCATCCCACCGGTTCGACACCGGCATCCCACCTGGCTGCTCCACTTCCGATCCAGCTCTCTGCTGTGGCCTGGGAAAGCAGTGGATGATGGCCCAAGTCTTTGGGCCTCTGTGCCTGCAGGGGAGACATGGAAGAAGCTCTGGCTATTGAGGCCAATTGGGGAGTGAACCAACAGATGGAAGACCTCTCTCCCTCTCTCTCCCTGCTTCTTCTCTCTCTATGTAACTTTGACTTGCAAATAAATAAATAAATCTTAAAAAAAAAAATTCAGCCAGACACTATAGAGCCTAGGCACTTTCAGAAAGAATCAGCTACAGGTTTCAGTTTTGTGTCTCTAGAATCTATGAATACATTGCCTGACAAAATATAAGTTCACCCGTTAAAGTTGGATTTCAGATAAACAAGATATAATTTTAGCATATGTATGCCCCATACTAAGATATGCATGCCCCATACTAAAAGAAGTATTTGCAGGGCTGATGTTGACGCAGCAGGTTAGGTTGCCGCCTGCGATACCAGCATCCCATTTCAGAGTGCTGATTGAATTCCTGTCTGATCCAGCTCCCTGGTAATGCACCTGGGAAGGCAACAGAAAATGGCCCAAGTGTTTAAGGCCCTGCCCACCATGTGGGAGACCTGGATGGATTTGCTAGCTCCTGGTTTCAATCTGGTCCAGTACCAGTTACTGCAGCAATCTGGGGAGTGAACTAGCAGACAGGATTCTCTCTCTCTCTCTTTCTGTCTCTCTGTCTCTCTCTCTATTTCGCTTTGTGCTTTTCAAATAAATAAAATTAATCTTACAAAGACCACAGCAAAGAAGTTGCCTTCTAAGTTCTAAAAAAAAAAAAAAAAAAAAAAAAGGAGAATTATTTATTGGTAATTTGAAAGTGAAATGTAACTCGGCATGTATATTAGTCAGCTTCTCATTACTACAAGCAAAATGTCTGAGAGAAACTACTTAGGTAATTATGTTCATTTGTTAAATACAGCACAGTTTTGGAGGTTCGCATTCAAAGATCAGCTAGCACCATTTCTGGTGTCTAATGAGGTTGCGCAATGGACTACAAAACAGGCATGGAGGGAAGATCATATGGGGGTGGGCCAGGATGTAGAGAGATGTGGAGCACACTCATCCTATGTCTATAGTATCTCCTCGTGAAGCCACCATGAGTTAATCACAGGAGCTCCACTCTAACAACCCACTCCAATCTAAACACTTTCCAAGGCTTTATCTTTAGACACCATAATTGGATTAAGTTCTAGCCTTCATTTGTTAACTTCTAAGACTCTGGAGATCAACACATAATCTTTAGGAGACACCAAAGCTATCATCTAAACCATAACTGTATCGTATCGTAGATTTTTATAACACATAGGTTCATTTGTTAAATATGGCTAAAATATAATTACAGATAAATATGACATACTCCTAAGTTGCTCAAGGAACTTGATTGCTATGAGCTCATTCCACTTCCTTTGTCACTGGTAGAACAAAAAAAGAACAGAAAGGACATTATATTACCTGCTTTATAGACAATAAATTCATGATTAACACAGCATTATTTAACATATAAGCTAGGGCGAAATACAGAATAATTCTATTCAATCTTCTGAGATCTTTTCAATAACTAAACACAGTGTCTCCTTGTAAGGTAGCAACCAGCCAAATTATAGGTATGTATCTAGAAGGAGGTAAGAAACGGAAATGTGTAAATATTTTAGATCTTTAAAGATATATGAATTTCTGTAATATAATTCACAAGATTGTGTTATCATATGTTGGTTATCTTTGTCCTTTCCACTGGCCATGAGAGGCACTGGGAACAGGGCAAGTCTCCTTTACCTGTCGTTTTTAACCACACACTGTTCTAAGGAAGAGGCAAAAGCTATCAGTCATCAATTGCTGTGGTCTGGATTGGTCTGAATGTTTGTGTCCCTCCAGAATTGATATTCTGAATCTTAATTCCCAAGATGATAATATTAGAAAGTCAGGCCTTTAGGTGATTAGATCATGACAGTAGGACCCCGGTGCATGGGATTAGTGCCTTTGTAAAAGAGAGAGAGATTCCCTTTCCCTATTACAGTTATATGTCTATCTGTGAACCAGAAAACAGCCTCAACAGATAATCAATCTGCCGGCACCTTGATCTTGGATTTCTCAACCTCCAGCACTATGAGAAATAAAGGTCTGTTTTTCCTTTTCTTAAAAGATGCATTTATTTATTTGAGAATCATAGTTACAAAGATAGGGAGAGACAGACAGATCTTCCATTTGTTGGTTCACTCCCCAGATGGTCACAATGGCCAGCTTTGGAGCAGGCCAAAGTCAGGAGCCAAGAGCTTCTTCCTGGTCTCTCACAAGTGTAATAGTGGCCCAAGCACTTGGACCATCTTCTGCTGCTTTTCCCAGGCCATTAGTAGGTAACTGGATCAGAAGTGCAGCGGGACATGAACCGACACCCATACGGGACGCTGACATTGCAGGCGATGGCTTACACCACTGCAGTGGCCCCAAAGTTCCGTTTTCATAAGCCACCAGGCTATGGCATTTTGTTACAGCATACAAAGAAAGATCAATTCGCAAGAAACACTAAGAACACCTATGTGGGAAATGGAAGCAGTAAAAAGAAAGAGGAGCTAATGAAATAAAGTGTGTGCAACAATTCCCAGGAATGTTACCTTCCTACTGTACCCTCCGCCCTCCAGGGGAATGAACCCTTTGTTCCACAGCCTAAGAGCGCTGTTGAATTAGTCATTTAATTGCTCATTCTTCAAATGTTTATTGAGTACCCACCATTACTTGACCTTGTTACAGTGCCTGGGATTCATCAGTGAACAGAACAAACAAAATCCATGATCCCATGGAGCTTTTATCACTAGAATTCAGAATTTAAAATTCTTAACTGTATTTCTTACTAAGCATTTTTGAAACACTTTACATGATCTCTCTGTCCGTTCTCACACCTTTCTCTTTTCTGTGTTCCTTTTCTCTTATTTTAAACAACAGACTGTTGAAGAATGGAAGTAGAATTTTCACTGGTTTCTGTTCGTTTTCTCACAACTGCCAAAGTTTCATTGTATTGGGGGAACGTTAAGACAGCGTAAAACTAACTCAAAGCCTAAGAGTTTAAATTCTGAAGGATGGACTCATTTGAAATTCTGTATATAGCAGCCAAGGAAAAATGGAAAGAGAGGAGGCAAGAAGGAGAAGGGTGGAAGAGAGACCAGGACAGGAGAAGGGAGAGGGTGTGTGTGTGTGTGAAGAAGAGCTGTGTGTGACTTACCAATTCTATAAATAAGAACTCTGCTGCCAGTAGGATCCCTTGCTCTCAGGACTCCATGGTAGCCAGCCTTCAGAAGGCCAAGAATACTTCTAGGGTGTAGATCTGCACTTATTTCTGGACATTCTGCTCTCCATTTATAGTAGTTTTTTAATAACTGAAAAATAAAAATGAAATTTTCCACAGATAGCAGACATGGTAAGCATTTTACAAAAAAAAAAAAAAATAGTAAGATAGCCTTGGCATTGTGTATGAAACTTCCCATCTACTACATTAGGATTCTAGTAATGTTATGTCTTCTTGGCTATGGAAAAAAGAAAAGTTCCCTTGATGAAAAATCTTGGATGATAGGAGCTAATCACAAATCCAAATGAGTAATTTTCACTTGCCTCCTTTGGTAGATAGTCTCCAAATACAGCTGTCAACAATTCTTCCCTCCTGGCATACACATGTCATTCTTCCCATCAAGTCCCTCTCTATCTGGGCTGGATTCATGCTTTGTTTTTGCCAATAGAATGTGGCATACACATGTCATTCCTCCCATCAAGTCCTTCTCCTTTATCTGGGCTGGCTTCATGCTTTGTTTTTGCCAATAGAATGTGGCAAGGGTGACCATGCACCCAGTTTTAGGAAGTCTTTTACCTTCCAGATTTGCTTTTTGAGATCCAGATATCACATAAGGTTACTGAATGACAACAGTTCATGCAGAAATCAGCCCTGGAGGATGCAAGACATTCCTGGATAGCCTGACCTCAGCTGAGTTCCCATCTGATACCATATGGAGCAGAGAGGAACCTTCCCCACTGAGTCTTCTCCAAACTGAAGAATCACAGAAAAATAGTAGTGTTTGAACACATTAAGTTTTGGAGTCATTTGTTATTTAACAAAAGATAACTGAAACATCACCTTTAGACTTTTTTTTTAACAGAAATCAATTAAATGATTTTGGAGTGCACAAGGAACAGTAAGTACACCTGGATATTAGATTTTGACAAAATATAGTTTGAAGCAATCCTATTTTCTTTTCTTCCAAAAGAATTACCAGAGATGGTTAACCAAACTATGCAAACCATACAAATATTGCTAACATAGCATGAATCACAATAAAGCAAATTGTGCACTTACAAATTATATTTTAATTTTCAGCATCCATTTTTCTAAAATGACAACATATTTGTTTTGAGTTCAAAGAGCTCTATCAGGAAAATGCCATTCAGATCCAAGAAAAGGACAATTTTCTTAAAATAAAAAAAATATTTTTTATTTATTTGGAAGGCAGAGTTACAAAGAGAAAGGGAGAGAGAGAGAGAGAGAGAGAGAGAGAGATATTGTCCATCTGCTGATTCACTCCTCAAATGACCACAATAGCCAGAGCTGGGCCAGAACAAAGCCAGGAGCTTCATCCGGATCTCCCATCTCCCGTTTGGGGGGCAGGGACCCAAGCACTTGGGCCATCTTTCACTGCTTTCCCAGGCGCGTTAGCAGGGAGTCAGATAGGAAAGGGACCATCTGGGACTTGAACCAGTGCTCATATGAGATGCCAGCATTGCAGGCAGCAACCTAACCCTTTATGCCACAACCTCAGCCAAGAAAAGAACAATTCTATACTTGAGAATCATTTAAATAAATATGGTAATTGTAACCACAAAAAATACTAATGATCCTGAGGAAAATACACATAACAAAGAAAATTTATACAGGATGAAATTCTGCACCTTGAAAAATGTTTTTCTGGAACAGACTGAGGAAAGAAAGAAACTGGTTAAACTGACAGAACCAGCACCATGGTGTATGGAAGAGAGGAAAAAGTGAGCTATGTTGCTCTGCCCTCTCCCAGCCCCAACCCCTACCCTCTCTGGCTTTTGTCTGTCTCTTTCTTTAGGTGTCTCTCTCTCTCTCCCTCTCTCATTTCTGCATTTAATAAACTTCATAAGTTTAAAAAAGAAGAAGATATTGCTAAGAGTTAAATGCAACAGAGAAGTAAGAAAGAATACCAACCAAAAAAAAAAAAAAAAAAAAAGCCATTCAGTTTGCTAACAAAGAAATAATTGGTGACCTACATAGCACTTTCCAAAGGCAATAAGAACAACAGACACATTGTAGACTCTGCTATACTCATTCTATTCTATAAGATAAACTTCTCTTCCCTCTTCCAGGTCTCAGGGGACATTAGCATAAGAGTTAATCACATTTTACAAATCTCATTACCTTTCTGATAGCTTCCTCATACATAAAAACAGTCTTTTTTAATGCTGATTGAAGTAAAATGCCAGAAACAGCATATTAATAACTATACAGAAATAATTGTTTTATTTTCCTGTGGAATGATAAAGTTTGTTCCTTCATCAAAAGGGATCTTTAGGTACTAGATGCAAGGTGCTCAGCTTATTCATCTCTGCAGATTGCTAGGCTCGCAAGAGATAGAAACGTGTGGAATGAAAGAATTACTCAGTGCAAAAGTAAATTAGCTGAATCCTCACACCTGAAGAAAGTTCAAGCACTCACAAAACACTTTTATGTCTCTGACACTTCACTTTTGCAGACTGAAAGATCTAAACATGAATCTTTGATCATTTTTAATTTTTTAAATTGATTTTGTTTATTTGAAATGCAGAGAGACACACTCAGACAGAGAAAGAGAGGGAGAGAGACTTCCCATTTTCTGGTTCACTCCCAAATGCCCTCAGCAGCCTGGCCTGAGATAGGCTGAAGCTGGGAGCCAGTTCAGTCCAGGTCTCCCACATGAATGGCAGCAACCCAATTACCTGAGCCATATCTCCTGCCTCCAAAGGTGCACATTAGCCGAAAGCTATAATTAGGAGTAGACCGACGACGTGAACCCAAGCATTTCTCTGTATCAGATGTGGGCAACCCAAATGGTGTCTTAGCTGTTAGGCCAATAACCAGCCCCCGATCATTACTCTCCCATTAATAAATTCACAAGTACGGCTGACATGAATACATTATGTAAATGATGTGACCTGCTATGAGCAATTCTAAAACAATTCTAAAATATTCTATTTCCACCAAAAAAGAATTGGATGTAAATGAATATTCACTATTGGGAGGTGCCTATTTTGTACAAAAATTATAAGAAATAGTTAAATGTTATAACTTTGCTTTGTAATAAAGTAGTTTTACATTACTAATGTGCTTTTTAAATTTTTTATTTACTTTTTATTTGCAAGGCAGAATGACACACAGAGACAAAAACAGAAAAAAAAATCTCCCATCTGCTAGTTGACTCCCCACAAAAGGCTGCAGTAGCCAGGACTGGACCCAGTCAAAGCCAGGAGCCTAGCACTCCATCTGGGTTTCCTGTGTGGGTGGCAGGTGCCCCAGTACTTGAGCCACCTTTCACTGGTTTCCCAGGTAGAGAGCTGAACTGAAAATGGACCATCCAGGACTCAAATTGTAGCTCTGATATGGGACGCTGGTATGGCAGATAGCAGCTAAAACCTTTGCACCACAATTATGGCCCCACTTTTTAAAAAGATTTATTTTATTTATTTGAAAGGCATAGTGACAGAGATGAAGGGAGAGGCAGATACAGACAGACAGAAAAAAGAAGAGAGACCTTCCATCTGCATGTTCACTCTCCAAATTGCCACAATGGCCAAGCGTAGGCCAGGCCAAAGCCAGGAACCAGGAACTCATCCAGATTCCCCACATGAGTGACAAGAGCTCAAACATTCAGCCATCTTCCCCGCTTTCATGTGCTTTCAAACAAAATAACAGCAATGTTTGTGCCACTTTTATGGGTTTAATGGCATCATTTCAATTCTTCTTCACAAGTACCCTGAGAGATAACTATTATTACCCTCTTACATGGATAAAAATGTAAAACTCTGAGAAACTGTACATCTGTTCAAGGGCGATAACTATCAGGGGCAGAATGGAGACTGAAGTTGACATGTCATAAATTTTATAAAAAGCATCCTCATTTAGAGAGAAATTAGCAGGGAGAGTCATGAAATTTGGAAAACTTCAAAGTCTTTGGGAAAACCATACAGATAATTAAAGGACATCACATGGAAGAAAAGTATAAGGAACCGGGCTATTCATTTGCTAAAGGCAAGAATTAATAAGAATATGTAGGACAGAGAAATTCAGGGTTTTTTAAACATTCATTTTAAAATCAAGAGGGCAGTGCAATGTACTTGAGATCAAACAACTTCCAATCCCTGCTCCAGCACTCAGTAGCTATGTGACTGCAGCCAACCTACTCTTTATATCTCAGTTTCTCCTAAAATCAGAAAATGAGATAATCTATGCAAACCCTACCTACCAAAGTACCTGGCATTCCATAAGCTATTAACTGTTAGGATTTTAAAGGCTTATTAACATGTTACAATTCTCATTAATAATGAAAAATTTGAATACAATTGAGACACTAGCCAAGTTTGCTTCACACAAAGCCTATAGAGCTTTTCTACTACAAATAAAGGATTTTGAGATGAGTTAACTACTATTATGGAGGAAAATGAAAAGATCATTTTACACTCTCATCCTTACCCATTCCTCTCCAGTTGGCAGCAAAGTAAGGCAAAGAGGTCACAGCCAGAAACCTGGTTTCTAGCCAGTGGGTTTACACATTCTCCTGCTAGTCAGTTTCTCAAGGGCATGGTGCAATGAAAACAATTCAGTAAAAGAAAGACTATAGAAAACACAACCATAGATGTGTGGGTGTATGTATATATGTGTCACAGGGGCTGGAGTGAATTTTACTTATTTGTCTAGGTAAATGTTATTTTAACAGCAGTGAAAATGATATCAGTAAGTCTAATATTTCATAATATTAGCTATCTTTATACATAGATTTATATATGTGTTTGATCTCTCATTTAAACCACACTTCCTAGAACTCAAGATTATGTCTTTGTGTTCAGTAGCTGCCAAGTGCATGTTAGACTATTACTCAATGATGTTGGGACACTTCTGTGGCTATCTGACATATTGCCCCAGGAGGCATCAGGTGAGGTTATGGCTCAAGCAGCTGCATCCCTGCCACCCACATGAAAGTCCTGGATTTAGTTTTTGGCTCCTGGCCTCAGCCTGACCCAGCCCTGGCTGTTGCAAGCTTTTGGGAATGATTTAGTCTCTCTCTCTTTTTCCTTTCTCTCTCTCTCTCTCTGCCTTTCAAATAAAATGAAAATAAATTAAAAATCTAAGAGGCAACAAATTAGGATAAAGGCCTACTTTCTTTTATACATAAAGGTATTTTAGGAATAAATAAAACATAAAAATGATTTATAAATGGCAAAAACAGGCAGTTAACTGGAAAATAATTTTAAAATTTTAGGTGTACAATTGAGGATTAACCTTGTTTATAACTAACTAAATGCATATTATAACAGCAGTGAAAGACTATTTTCACCTAGCAAGTTTACACACAAGTCATGGCGTTTAATCATACAGTGTATGTGATAATATGGAAAGAACAAAACACCATTATATAAATCAGAATGATAGAATTAGTGCAAAATCTTTAGAGGGGAGTCGGTATAGCGGCATAGAGGGTAAAGTCTCTGCCTATAATGCAGGCATCCCATATAGGTGCTAGTTCGTGTCCCTGCTGCTCCACTTCTGATCTAGCTCCCTGCTAGTGGCCTTGGAAAAGCAGTGGAAAATGGCCCAAGTGTTTGAGCCCTGCCAACCACCTGGGAGACCTGGAGGAACCTCCAGGCTTCTGGCTTCGGCCTAGCCCAACTCTGGCTGTTGCAGAGTTGGGAATGAACCAGCACATGGGAGATCTCTATATTCCTCTCTGTGTAACTCTTCGAAATAAATAAACAAATCTTAAAAAAAAAAAATTTGGAGGACAGTTTGTTACATTCCTCAACACTGAAAAATGCACAGTTCCCTTCATCCAAAAATGTCATAGGTTGAATTTATTCTCTAGGGACATAATCTTGTTTATGCACAAAGATGAAGCTATGCTAGAATGACCAGTCAGTGACAGAAGAGACCACAGTCTCTTATTTACTGCATCTTGTACACAACCATGCAAATTACAGGAGCTCCTAAAGCCATCACTGAATGAGGAAATGAACTGTGATGCATGGCAGCCCTGGTACAATGTTCAATAAGAGGAGAATGCTTAGATAAAACGTTCACATAGCCATCCAGGGGGATGACAGCAGCCCAGGAAGGAGCAAGCTGTATGCCTAGATGCTGATATGGTCGGACCCCCAGGTAAGAAAGGCAGATGTAAAATGCACACCTGCTTGTATTAGCGTAAACTCTGGAAGAAAAGGGAAACTGTTACAGGCTCTGAGTACCTGACTGCAAAGTTTGCAGTAGGGAACTTTGTTCCTTTAGAGGGGTTACTTTCAGAAACGTATTTTGTGCTTTTCACCATGTTGTATTATTTGGATTATTCCATCCTCATTACATTTTCAATACAAGTTAGTTTAAAACAATTTTAAAAACTCTCGTCCTAAGATATGGTGGACTTCTTGTACCTTCCCTGACACCCAGCTTGCATTGCCAACACTGACCGAGCAAGGCAACTTGGAGACAGGGCTGCACCCTGGCTAGTGGCTGAGTGCTCACCAGGCACTGCGCCCTGGGCTAGGTGTGCGCGTCTTGTTCTAACGGGCCAACTGGGCAGTGTTCTTCTCACCAGATAACAGATAAGACGCTGAGCCTCAAGTGACAGAAATCAAGGTCGCATCTCTCTTTCCCAGTCCTGTCTCTCCAGCAGCCCTTCAAGCAGCAGTAACATACCTGGAAACACAGAAGCACCGGCCCATGTCGCCCCTAACTGTCCCCAGACGCACAATAGACATCAGAATGCTTTCCTGCTTGCCACCCAAGCATTGCTGCTAATAAGCCTATTTCCTTACGCTGGGGCTACAGGCTGTCAATTTTACCGGGAAGTTCATTTCCCCGGCATAAGTAGAGTTATCTGCCCAGGTGCTATCAGTCTGCGCTTCCAGCTTGTCACCTGTTACTTTGTTCTTCCAAGGAGAGGAAGGCATTTCCCCAAAGCACATAAGCTCGGCACACTGGTTCTAGAGCAGCTTCCAGTGATTAGGATCGGCCGTGCCACCACACTGGGGGCTGCAGCACTTTCCAGGTTTTCCGTTCCAGGACCTAGAGAAAGGAACAGCGCGGGATATCCCCCGAACACCCGAAGCCCCAGGGCCTGCGCCTGATGCCTCGCGACGCGAAGTCAGCTAGGCCAGCCAGGAGGCAGCCGGTGCTCCGGACAAAGGCGCAGTTACCCAGCCCGGCCGGCAGGGCGGAGCGCGGCGGGCACCAGCGCTTACCCGCCAGGCACCAGCGCTTACCCGCCAGGCCAGCTCCAGGTCGAAGTCCCGGGCGCGCAGGAAGCGCAGCAGGAAGGCGTCGGTGAGCGGCAGCGGCTCGGACGGCGCGCCCGCCTCCTGGGCCCGGCGCCGCAGCTCGGCCAGGCCTGGCTGCAGCAGCGGCGAGTGGTCCGGCAGCGCGTTGAGCTGCGGCGCGGCCGCGGGCCCGGGCCACGTCTCTGCCATGCCGGCCGCCGCCGCCGCCGCAGCCCTGGCAAGCGGGACCAGAGCGAACCCCGCGCCACCCTCACCTCGCCCCTCCTCCCGTGGCTCGCTTGCCCGGCCTGTAGGGCGGGGAGGAGAGCTGCCTCCTAAAGGGAGCCGGGTGGTGTTCCCATGGGTGCTCTTCAAGTCTGCAGTGGCTTTGGGTGGGATACCCCGAGCGTTCCTCCGGTGAAAGAGGTCACCGCTGGTTCAGTGCTGAGGAGCCGGTGGCAAAAAGTTACTTGGGATGGTTAAAAAAAAAAAATCATCGGCGAAGAAATGTTTTTGTTTCCTCCTTCCTTTCTTCCTAGAGCCTTGGAGTTGGCAGCAGGCTTGGCAAAAAAAACAAAACAAAAACTCTGATGGCCCTATGGCTACTGCGCCCTTGCCCGCTCCTTCATTCCCTAAAGTCCCAGTCTCTATTGCAGGGACGGATTGGAAAACACTCCTTCCATAATGCCACCTTAACAAGCTCACTGCTCCTCCCCTGTAGTTCTTGGCACCTGGTCCCATTAAGGACATAACTATAAATGTCTAGTAAGCGCCAAAATTTAAAAAGAAAAAGGTTTTTAAACGCCATATAAGCTCAGTGGGCTCCCCTGGCACCACTTTGAACCGTGCCCATGTCTAGTTTCTCAGCAAATAGCCCGAAGCCCTTGGCGGATGGCTTCCATGGGGTCCTGGGTAATGGAAATAATGCGGGGAAATGGTGTGGAGACCTGGAAGGCTATTGAACTGGCCACCTCTTGATTTCTATGGGTTGAAACTATGCTAGAATTCACCTCTCTCTCTAAGGGAGAATTCAGGAAACAAATTTCTACTAAATGTATACTATGAGTCAGGTAAAGACTGAACTCGTGGCGGGGGTGGGGGGTGGGAGGTGGGGTCGGGTGGGTAGGGATAAGTTATGATGCCAAATCCTTGCCTTTAAGGAGCTCAGAAGGTATGGAGAGAGACTGCAGAGTCCTTCATTAATAAAAGAGTTGTTGAGGCAGGCATCTGACCTAGTGCTTCATTTGCCTAAGACGCCTAGACCCCATATCAGAGGACTGACTGGATTCTATCATTCCGCATTCCAACTTCAAGCTAATGCACACCCTGTGAGGCAGCAGGTGATGGCTCACACAGTTGGGTCCCTGCCAGGCCTGTGGGGAGTGAACCAACAGAGAAAGCACTCTCTTCCTACCCCTCACTCAAATTAATAAATACGGGACAGGTTTTGTGGCATGCAAGATGCAGCAAGTTAATCCTCAGCTTGTCACACCTACATCTCCTATCAGACTTGTGATTGGAGTCTCAGCTGCTCTGCTTCCAATCCAGCTTCCTGCTAATGCACCTAGGAAGGCAGCAGCTGATGCTCAAGTACTTGGGTCCCCACTGCCCATGTGACAGACCCAGATGGAGTTCCAGGCTTCTGGTTTTGACCTGGCCTAGCCCTTGCTGTTGCATTTGACTAATGAGCCTGTGGATGGAAGCTTCTCTCTGTCTCTGCTTCTCCTTGTCTCTCTGTCACCCTGTAATTCAAATAAATAAAAATCTTTTTAAATTAATAAATGAAAGAACTCTTTAAAAGGTCATTGTTTACCTGTCCAGAACCTCAGAGCATTCCTGTGAGTAATTTTCATTCTTAGGAGTGTGTAGGTGGTGGTGGGGTATGTGTGTGTGTATACACAATAAACAAGATAAACGGGTAGGGGCCAGCACTGTGGCATAGTGGGTAAAGCTTCCACCTGCAGTGCTGGCGTCCCATATGGTCGCCGCTGCTCAGTGCTCCACTTCCAGCTGCTCCACTTCCGATCCAGTTCTCTGCTATGGCCTGGTGTAAGATGGCCCAAGTCCTTGGGCCCCTGCACCCGCGTGGGAGACCTGGAAGAAGCTTCTGGCTCTGGCTGTTTTCCGCCATCTGGGGGAGTGAAGCAGCAGATGGAAGACCTCTCTCTCTCTCTCTCTCTCTCTCCCTCTCTCTCCTGCTGCTTCTCTGTAACTCTGCCTTTCAAATAAATAATTAAATCTTTTAAAAAATGATAAATGGGTAAATATAGTGTAAGTGCTATGAGGAAACAAATAAAACAGAATCTAGTGCCTACAATGTCATTAGAATAGACAGCACACTGAGTTGAGGGCGCATGCTCAAGAATATCCAGGATTACAGGTTTTAGACACTGACTTCTATTCCAAGCGGGGGAGGGGGGTGAAAAGCCCTTAAAGTAAAACCAATTAGAAAGCAATGAGGAACGTAATACAGATGAGGGCTAGTGATTCTAAGCTTTCTACTTGGAGTGAGATGGAAAGCAGCTGGAGTAGAAGTGTCTAAGTCTACATAAAATATACAAAAGAGCTAGAGATACCTACCTCTGAACTGTGAGAGCTACGTAGGAGACTGGACAGGGCAAAGAGGCCCTGGGCTTGGCCTTAGCATTTGCACTGAGAACCTCTGCCAGGTGAAGGAGAGAGGGGGAGGGAAAGGACTACTAGGGAGGTGTTGGAGCTGGTGCTGTGGCTTAAAGCCACTGGCCTGAAGCGCCGGCATCCCACATGGGCATCAGTTGGAGACCTGGCTGCTCCACTTCTGATCCAGCTCTCTCCTAAGGCCTGGGAAAGCAGTAGAAGATAGCTCAAGTCCTTGGGCCCCTGCACCCATGTGGGAGACCCAGAAGAAGCTGCTGGCTCCTGGCTTCGGATCGGCACAGCTCTGGTTGCAGCCATCTGGGGAGTGAACCAGCTGATAGAAGTCCTCTCTCTCTGTCTCTACCTCTCTCTGTAACTCTGTCATTCAAATAAATAAAATAAATCTAAAAAACAAGTTTAAAAAATATATAAATAAAAGATATGTTGATTATGCAATGCCTTTCTTAGAACTCTGAATAATTAAAAAGGGAAGCCAATCTTCTGGAGCAATTTTAAGTGTCTATATAGGATGTTTTCTTATTCAAAAAATTTTTAGTCGACACACTTTCCTGCTGGTTCTTAGTAATTTGCTTCTGCTTTCTTGAAATGGGACAGAAGTTCAGGGAATGTTCAAGGACATTATCTAGCCAGAACCATGTATCCCTTTCTGGACATGAGCTACATATGTGTCAATGTAGGGCCCAGATTTGTTAGTTCTGCATTCCAAGAAACAGTAATTACTGTCTTCTAAGACAAAATAATGTTGACTGATTGATTCCCAATAAACTGCATGAAAATGGAGCTAATGAAGCCCAGCTGGTCATGAGAGGTGGCTCCTAAATAATAGGACAAGAGGCAGCAGTGGAAGTGGTGGTGTCTACAACTGGAATGGGAGGCAATTCCAATACATGTAGTCAGTCCAGTGATAGAAAAGCACACACCATTGAGGGAGGGCAAAACAAAACAGGTAAGAGAAGTGGTAGTGTAGACATAGGAAGAATCTTCAAAAGTTCATGGAAATGCATATTATTAAAAAACTATCCACAGATTTCAAAGATGTTTGCACCAAAATAAATTTAACTTTTAATTCCATTTTCCATTTTATTACAGATTTATTTTATTTATTTGAAAGGCAGAGTTACAGAGACAGGAAGAGAGAGAGAGAGAGAGAGAGAGAGAGAGAGATTCCATCCTCTGGTTTAATCCCCAAATGGCTGCAGTGACCAAAGCTGGGCCAGGCTGAAGCTAGGAGCCAGAGAGCCAGGAGCCTCTTCCAAGTCTCCCAAGTGGGTGGCATGGGCCCAAGCACTTGGGTCAATTTCCACTGCTTTCCCAGGCCCATCAGCAGAGAGTTGGGTCAGAAGTGGAGCAGCCAGGACTGGAACCACTGCCCATATGGGATGCCGGCATCACAGGCAGAGACTTTACCTACTACACAACAATGCTAGCCCCATGCCAAGAATTTTGAAGTATCCTCACATAAGGTGAAACTCCAGCACTAAAACTTGGGTTGTTTTGGCAAAGAATGCAGATATGCTTGCATCTTTCGTCAGTGTAACTTGGATCTGCACAAACACTATAGAATTCTAGCACAACTTTTCATGTTTTTCAACCTTGGTTTTGAAGTATTTTCACATTTGCTATACCCATATTTTACTCTGATGAGGTCTTGTGCTTACTAAAAATCCATCCAAGTTTCTGATATAAAGATTGCAAAGAGTTTTCTGGAACTAATGCTATCAGGAAATAAAAACATTAATTTAAGAAAAATTTAGTTAATATTTGTACAAGAAGCTTCAATGTACTCTGAAATTATTTAACAATCACTCATTAACACATAATATTCATAAGGATATAAGTTAATTTATTTTACTTTCAGCTTCTGAGAAAAGGCAAATAATATTTATCACTGTTAAAAGATAACATGATCCAGGGGCCGTCGCCGTGGAGCACTGGGTTAATCCTCTGCCTGTGGCACTGGCATCCCATATGGGCGCCGGTTCTAGTCCCGGCTGCTCTTTTTCCAGTGCAGCTCTCTGCTGTGGCCCGGGAAGGCAGTGGAGGATGACCACCCAAGTGCTTGGGCCCCTGCACCTGCGTGGGAGACTGGAAGGAAGCACCTGGCTCCTGGCTTTGGATCAGCGCAGCTCCAGCCTTTGCGGCCATTTGGAGAGTGAACCAACGGAGGGAGGACCTTTCTCTCTGTCTCTCTCTCACTGACTGTAACTCCACTTGTCAAATAAATAAATAAAATCTTCAAAAAAGAGATAACATGATCCAAAAAAGGTAAAATTATGACTCTTATTCATATATAAACATGAACATGTATTAAAGATTTTATTCAACATGTAAGGACGGCACCTGTTATAACATGTAAGCAGATGTTATAACAGGTTTAAAAAGAAGTCAAAAAGCACACATTTATATATATAAAGTAATGCTGAAATGAATGTGTGAGTGGAGGCAAAACTAACTTCTTCCATAGTACAGGAAGGAGGATAATTGAAACTCTACCAAGCAGGACAAAATTTGGAATTCATACACAAGAATTATGGGCCACTGCTCTAGTTTAGCTGTGAGTTGTGAAATAGCTTTGAATGAATCAGAATCTGGTCAACCAGGATCTGTCATTTACAGTCTGCACAATACACAACTTTTCGCTGAAGTACAAATTTTATCCTACATCACTTAGAAAATCCCCAAGATGATGGGAAGACTATAACGGTCATTCACCTTAGAATTTCATTGCAAAGAGCTCAGATTCTGAGTTCTAAGTGTATCTGTAAATACCAAACACTGAGTCAAGAGAAGAGGGAATTTGTGTGACTCTTGGTGAGATTTTATTTACATACCAAAGGTCTAGAAGTATGGAGATTTTTTTTTTCTGGGGGGGAAGGGAAGGGGGAACAGCTATTTCTTTCTCCTTTGATAAGCAGAGAAAAATCTGAGGAAAAACCCTCTTCAATAGAGGTGTTTGGCCACTTATGCAGGAAAATTTCCCTTTGGCTCACATCAAGTCATCTGGAGCACAAGAACAAATAAGTTAGGAGGTACTTACCCACTAATTATTAAAAATAAACATGCAGCCGACGCCGCGGCTGACTAGGCTAATCATCCACCTAGCGGGGCCAGCACACCGGGTTCTAGTCCCAGTCGGGGCGCCGGATTCTGTCCCGGTTGCCCCTCTTCCAGGCCAGCTCTCTGCTGTGGCCAGGGAGTGCAGTGGAGGATGGCCCAAGTGCTTGGGCCCTGCACCCCATGGGAGACCAGGAGAAGTATCTGGCTCCTGCCATCGGATCAGCGCGGTGTGCCGGCCACAGCACACCAGCCGCGGCAGCCATTGGAGAGTGAACCAACGGCAAAAGGAAGACCTTTCTCTCTCTGTCTCTCTCTCTCACTGTCCACTCTGCCTGTCAAAAAAAGAAAAGAAAAGAAAGGAAAAGAAAAGAAAAGGAAAGAAAAGAAAAGAAAAGAATCATGCAGTAAGAACATTTTCTCTGACCCAGAACACAGTCCATGCACATTCAGAATAAACTAACAATGATGAATACTAAATATCCAATAATATCTTATCAGGGATACATGCAGGACCTTCAAGAAGTGTGTGGAATAATGGAATTCCAATAATTTATTTAGGTGAAAATACTTTTTTTTAACTTCTATTTAATAAATCTAAATTTCCAAAATACAACTTTTGGATTATAGCAGTTTTTTCCCCCCATAACCTCCCTCCCACCAGTAACCCTCCCATCTCCCGCTTCCTCTCCCATCCCATTCACATCAAGATTCATTTTCAATTATCTTTATATACAGAAGATCAATTTAGTATATACTAAGTAAAAATTTCAACATTTAGATGCAAATATTTTAAAAACACATGTACAGTTTTTCATAATACAAACTTTCCATTAAATTTTTGAAGAACCCACCTATAGGCAAAATTTAAATTTACTAAAAAAGAAATGCTTTTCTCTGTAGTCCTGCAACAGATCTGGCACATAGGGACATTTGTTTCCCTCTTCTTTTTTTTTCAATCCAGTTTTAAGGAATTAGCTTCATTTTACTTTTAATCTTAAAACATTAACTGATTGCAGAATAAAAAAATATAAATGAAGGTATATTTAGAGGAATTGTACTGTCATATCTATCCCCTCCAATCTGTATTGGCTAATACTTCTATTCTCTTTTTGAAAATAAAGTTAATTACATATGTTTAGTTATAGTCTTTTTTACACAAAAGGTAACAATACAAATACTTTTCATAACTTTTTTTCTCAACAGTATCGGAGAGACTGTATCTGATAAGGTTTTAGCGGGAATCTGAGGACACACTCTGAAGGAATGGTTGACATGAATTCACAGAAGATTTAACAGATTTGAGCAGAGAAACCAGCACGAGAGGGTGATACATACCAGAGTCAATTACAATGAGAACTCGCTCCTCACTTGAAAGAATAAGGGCAATGGAGATTTATGGAACCCAACGAAACTGGAAGCTTGAGGAGGGAGCTGTCTCCAGTTACGGCCTTAATTCCACCCTGCATCCTGCCTTTTGGTACATAAGCTTTAAGTACTTCCTATGAAGGAGGCGAGGTCCTTATCCTCCACCCTTGAACATGAGCTGGTGAACAGAAAAGAACAGCCACAATGCAGCGCCAGTTCTCAGCATAGGTCTCAAAATGCCTGCAGGGTTTCCATGTGCTCTTGTGCATTTCTGCCATCGCTCATGCCAGTCTGTTGGAGGAGCAGCAATATCTGCGGCACAGCAGAGTCCCCCATCAGCCTACCTGAATGTCTCACAGATCAGCCAAGAGTCCAGGGATCTTCAGACATGGGAGTGAGTGCAGCCAAGACCAGCCATGTGAGGACCATGTGGGAACAAAGGAATCAATCTCAATTAATCCTAGATATGTGAGCACTAAGCATTATTGTAGTTACTTATTTGCAATATAATTTTGGCAATAGATCATGTATACACTGTTCATCTGTCCTCATTTTGTTTTCATAGCCACTTTTGTCCACTACCCAGTCCATAGCCTTTGTATTCTCTGCCAGTGGAATACAATTCCCCTGATGGGGTGAATCAAAATTTCACTTCTAGACCAAGACCTCCTGGCCCTGACTTTAGTGGGTTTACAGAATTTTCACTGGTTATTACCACAGAACAAGAGCTCCTGGGTGAATTCCCTAGGTTACACACATAGTCCTTCTTCTTCTTGTGTGGTCGAAACTCAAATTCCCCTTGGTAATTTAGATAAATGACTTTGGCCAGCACCATTACCCCATTCCCTTTTTGATGGTCAATTCAGTAGCAAAAGAAGCCCCAAGTGGTTATGGGTATAAGTTCAGTTTCTAATTTCTTGGAATGATAATGATATTCTCTAATGATCAAATTCTCTTGGACACTAGGACCTCCAAATTTTACACTAAAGCTTTTGTGTATGGTAAGCAAACCATTTTTAAAGTAGTTTATTAGATATAATAGTGCATATAATACTTAGATATAATATGGAGGCTGGTGCTATGGCACAGTGGGTTAAAGCCCCTGCCTGCAATGCCCCCATCCCATATGGGCACTGAATTGAGTCCTGGCTGCTCCACTTCTGATCCAGCTCCCTGATAATGCTCTTGGGAAAGCAGCGGAGGACAGCCCAAGTCCTTGGGCCCCTGTACCCATGTGGGAGACCCAGAAGAAACTCCTGTCTCTTGGCTTTGGATCAGCTCAGCTCTGGATGTTGTAGCCTTTTGGGGAGTGAACCAGATGTCTCTACCTCTCTCTGTAACTCTGTTTCAAACACATAAAATAAATCTTAAAAAAAAAGAAATTGGAAAGCCATCAAATAAATAATCTATCATGCATCTCAAGGACCTAGAAATACAACAAACCAAACCGCTAAAAAATTAAAAAAAAAATCATAGTCACTTCCACCCCCTTGTTTTCTGTGACTTTGGATTATGGCAACAGTGTTGATGCACCATATATTGACCACATGTTCAAGGTAT
Source organism: Oryctolagus cuniculus (assembly GCF_964237555.1). Lineage (NCBI taxonomy): Eukaryota > Metazoa > Chordata > Mammalia > Lagomorpha > Leporidae > Oryctolagus > Oryctolagus cuniculus. The sequence goes on from NC_091437.1 coordinate 88,636,478, forward strand.
ATCTGTGTCCTCTAGAACATGTCACAAATCTTCCACAATGCTGCTTCCCAGGTGACAACATAACTGAATCTTACATTGGTTCCTTATCAACCTATAGTTGAATTTGATTTGGTCACCTGCTTCTCAATGATGGGGAACAAGGCAAAAGCACTGTATTCTGTTAGAATGAGCCCTTTGCTGCACTTCCTATACCATAAAATAAATTCTGTGTTCAGAGCCAATGATAAGTAGGATAACCCAATAAAGTTAAGGCATCTGTATGTCCACCCGTTCTGTGATGTTTCTGAAGCTTTGGAAACTAGAGCAAATCTAAACCAGAAATAAGTAACTTTTCCATGAGGACACATAACTATTTCTACCTGATGTAACCAATGGGCATTGGCTGAATTGTCTCCCTGGAGAATGATGCCATATGAGGGCTTAGTGTTGTCCTATATTGCTGCCAAATTGAGAAAAAGCTAGATCAGGCTTCCTGAAAAGAAGTCTAAGCTTTTTAGTCCATACAGACTGCATTCCTGCCATCATTGCCACTGTAGGAGGCAATGCTAGTAGGAGGATGTCTAGAAACAAAGAATCAGAATCACCCTGCAGGATGAATCATCTTATATTAATTACTGTCACTAAAGGGCATTTATCTCAAGAGATATATCCACACATTTCCACCCATCTGCCTGACTGCCACTTCTTCAGTACTAATTTTTCCAAATCCCTTATTCTGACATCCCATTAACTGCTGCCTAGAAAACAGAGTAGATACATATTTCAGGCCTTCTCTCCCCCAACCCAACATGAAGTAGATAGTCTGACATACCACGTGAGTTTCTGCCCACTGCAAGATATCCCTTCACCAATGTCTTTCAGGGATAAATCTAAGTGGGACTGTCTTATAGCAGCTGTCCATATCCAGTTGGTGTCATCATAGTGTAGGCATGTTCACAAATTGGGTCATGCTCTTCCCTTCTCTATTAACTGGGTATGTATTGCCCTATTCATAAGGATCTGGATGTGAGTTACAGAACAGTGAGCAACGCAGGTGATATGGGGATTTGAGTTGCATGCTGGGGCTCAGTTTTGTATATATTCTTTCCATTTAACAACAGAATGCTACTGCTCATACCCAATTTTATGATTCAGTAGATTAGAAAACACAATTCAAGCTGTGTAGTTTCTTGATGTCCCATGGTCAGGTGTTCAATCTCTACTAGGGCCTAACAGAAAGCAAGGAACTTCTTTTTGAATGAAAAAAGTGTTGTGGGACAAACAGGACATACAAGTCTTTAATCAAGACAATACTAGAAATCTGCACAGTGGTTCTTCTAATGTCAGAGACATTTCTTGCACCACTGAGTGAGTCATAAGTCCCAAAAAGCAGGGTAGTTGATACTGTATCCTGACCTACTGCTAAGCCTTTTCTTATCTTTTTATTTTTCTTAATTTTTATTTACTTAGTTCAAAGGCAGAGAAACAGAGATCTTCTTTCCCTGGTTCACTCTCCAAATACTGGCAACATTCAGACTTTGGCCAGGCCAGAGCCAGGAGCAGGGAATTCAAGATGGGTCTACCATATAGGAGGCAAGGACCAAGCTATTTGAGCAATCATTTTCTGCCTCACGGGATGAGCATTAGCAGAAAAGCTGAATCAGGAGCAGAGCCCAGCCTGGAATCTGGGCATTCTGATATGGGATACAGGCAACCCAAATACTCCCTTTTCTTACCTTGTGCTCCATTCAGGACTGAAGATCTGGTAGACGAATGATAAATATGTTGGAACAGTATGCTCAAATGTAGTACATGTTGACAATCCCTTATCTGAAATACTTGAAACTAGAAGTGTTTTGGAATCCAGTCTTTTTTTGGGTTTTGAAATATTTGTGTGTGTGTGTGTGTGATGTGTGTATACACATATAAAGTTATCGGGTTGGGGGGGCGGTACTATGGCACAGCGGGTTAACGCCCTGGCCTGAAGCGCCTGCATCCCATATGGGCGCCAGTTTGAGTCCCGGCTGTTCTACTTCCCATCCAGCTCTCTGCTAAGGCCTGGGAAAGCAGTAGAAGATGGCCCAAGTCCTTGCACCCCTTCACCCACATAGGAGACCGGAAGAAGCTCCTGGCTCCTGGCTTCGGATTGGAGCAGCTCTGGTCATTGTGGCCAATTGGGGAGTGAACCAGCAGATGAAAGACATCTCTCTCTCTCTGCCTCTCTTCTCTCTGTGTAACTCTGACTTTCAAGTAAATAATTGTGGCCAACTGGGAAGTAAAAAAAGCAGCTCCATTGGGGAAGGGAACCCAAGTCTAAAAATAAAATTCATCTATGTTTCATATACACCTTATTTGTACACATTGTCTGAAGATAATTTTATACATCTTTGACTGCAACCTGTCACATGAAGTCAGTGTGGAATTTTCCACATGTGACACTATGTCAAAAGGGTTTACATTTTGAAGCATTTCAGATTTTGGATTTTCAGATCAGAGATGCTCAACCTCTAGTACATTGCCTTCAAAATCCAATGAGCCAGTTAAGTGCAGGATTCTTCCCATGTCCCAGACTAGAAATGTCATTGATGTGGTAGCACCAGAACTAATGTGGGGTTCATCTCTCCTTGTGTGCAGTGTCTTACTAAAGCTCCTGTTGTGGTGGCTATGTCCTGTTCTCAGGCTCAACTAACATGTAATAAGGTGACAGTCCAGTACGCAGAGTGTTTTCCATTTTCACCTCAGATGCACCCTCTACCCTCACTATTCTCTGTTTGCCTAAAGGTCAACCTTTATCGATCAATATTCACTCTTGTCCTTGGGATTTCAGTTGTGTTTGACTATTGAGAGGCACTGTCTGGAGATGGGAGAATTTGTATATGAGGATCTTATTCCCTTGGCTCCCTCCGTCCTTGCCAGCAATCCTGGCATTCCTTGTCTTGCAGCTGTACCACTCCAGTCGCTACTTCCAATGTCATGTAGTATTTTTCCTGTGTATCTGTGTCTCCATTTTCCCTTCTTATAAGGAGATCAGTTGTATAGGAGTACATCCTACCTTAATCAAGTATGACCTCATCTTAACTTGATTACATCTACAAAGACCATGGTTCCAAATAAGGTTATATTCTGAAGTCCTGGGAAGGACATGAGCTTGGGGAGGACACTATTTGACCCAGGACAAGTGTGCTAATATCTCTGTATTTCATAGCTCTTCACAGTTGTAAATAGTCTCTTTGTCAAATCACACTAATTATACAATTTGAGAATGCCCTTTGTTTCGCGCCAGAACTATGACTGGTTGATGTGGGCTCATCATTAAGATGATCCTGGTCTCCCTGGATTCTCCTGGACTAGAAAGCAGGAGAGCTTTCAGAGCCCTGAAGTCAGATCACAGTCCCTTCCACATGAAAGCAAACTTTTTAAACATCTCTTTCTTAAACTTACTTATATGCAACATTTTCCTTTTTCATGTAGTCCTAGGAGCAATATGATATGCGAAAAATTTCTATGTCTAAAAGAGCTCTTTTGAGACCCATATGTTTGGCAAAGCAGTTAAGACACCCACGATCCACAGAGTACTGAATTTTAGGCCCAGTTCTGTTCTCAATTCGAACTTCTTATTTAAGTGCATCCTGAGAGGCAGCAGTGATGGCTCAAGTAGTTGGGCTTCTGCCAATCACATGAGAGATCTCGATTAAGTTTCCAACTCACAACTTTGGTCCCAACCCAGCCCCAGTCCTAACAGGTATTTGGGCAGTGAACCAGCAAGTGGATATTCTCCTAAAATAATTTACCTGGTGTTTTGTTACAAAAATTTCTAGTTATTAATCAAAATCTCTAGGGAAGAAATCTAGAAATCTGAGTTTTTAACAGGTATCTAGGGGATTTTTTGTATAAGGGAATTTGAGAGCTTAAGATAGTCTAGTTTATCTTGCTCACCTACATACTTTATAACTATGAAGTTGGAATGGCACCTTCCTTTTCTCTTGATGAGTCTTTCATGTGGATCAAAGAGGTATCATGGAACTATCTGAACTGTTTAAAACAGATTTGCATATAATCACAATGGAATATCCTTTTAGCTGTTAAAAGGGATGAAATCTTGGAGGAAATTCTATTAAGTGAAATAAATCAAGCACAAAAAGACATGATCTCATTTAAGTGTGGAATTTTAGAAAGCTGACCCCACAGAAATTAAGGGTAAAATTATGTTTACCAAAGAATGGACAGAATAAGGGAAGAGAGGGAAAGGAGAGGTTGGTCAATGGGTTCAATGTTACAGTTAAATTGAAGGAATGAATTTCAATGTGCTATTCCACAGAAAGGTGAATGTAGTCAATAGTAATACATTATATATCTCAAAATAGCTAGAAGAGATGGTTTTAGTTGTACTCATCATAAAGAAATATAAAAAATTTAAGGTTAAAGATATTTGATCATTATACCATGTACATAGGAGTTGAAACATCATAGTGTACTCCATAAATATGCACATTATGGATCAATCAAATATTAATAGTAAGTAATAGGCCAGCGCCACAGCTCAATAGGCTAATCCTCCACCTGCAGTGCCGGCATCCCGGGTTCTAGTCCCGGTTGGGGCGCCGGATTCTGTCCCAGTTGTCCCTCTTCCAGTACAGCTCTCTGCTGTGGCCTGGGAGTGCAGTGGAGGATGGCCCAGGTCCTTGGGCCCTGCACCCGCATGGGAGACCAGGAGAAGCACCTGGCTCCTAGCTTTGGATCAGCACGGTGCGCTGGCCACAGTGCACCGGCCGCAGTGGCCATTGGGGGGTGAACCAACAGTAAAGGAAGACCTTTCTCTGTCTCCCTCTCTCACTGTCCACTCTGCCTGTCAAAAAAAAAAAAAAAAAAAAAAAAAAGAAAGAAAAAAAGGAAAGAAAGAAATAGTAAGTAATAATGTAAAGATATTTGTCTAATAATCTCTTCTTTAAAAAAATAAAATTCAGATTTTTTTTTTAATTTGACAGGTAGAGTTACAGACAGTGAGAGAGAGAGAGAGAAAGGTCTTTCTTCTGTTGGTTCACTCCCCTAATGGACACTACGGCTGGTGCTGCGCTGATCCGAAGCCAGGAGCCAGATACTTCTTCCTGGTCTCCCACGCGGGTGCAGGTGCCCAAGCACTTGGACCATCCTCCACTGCCTTCCTGGGCCACAGCAGAGAGCTGGACTGGAAGAGGAGCAACCAGGACAGAATCCGGCGCCCCGACTGGGACTAGAACCGGGTGTGCCGGCGCTGCAGGCGGAGGATTAGCCAAGTGTGCCACGGCGCCAGCCAAAATTTAGACTTTCTGAATTCCACTTAGCTTAGATCTAGGAATTCATATTCTCAGTAAGTAGGTTTTAATTCTGTCCCGATAAAATATACCTTAGTTAAGGAGGAAGTGATTAAACAATAATCTTTTATGTCCTGAATTTTGTTTATGTGGGCACATAGGTCTCTTTTGTAAAACTTTAGATATATTAATATTATTGGCTGGTAAGACCATGGTCACCCTATTGAAAGATCTTATTTAAGCATTTATTAAACATAATAAACTATGAGCCAGCACTGTGGTGCAGCAGGTTAATGCCCTGGCTTGAAGCGCCGGCATCCCATATGGGAGCCAGTTCAAGACCCGGCTGCTCCACTTCCGATCCAGCTCTCTTCTATGGTCTAGGAAAGCAGTAGAAGATGGCCCAACTCCTTGGCCTCCTGCACCCATGTGGGAGACCCGGAAGAAGCTCCTGACTCCTGGCTTTGGTTCGGCGCAGCTCCAGCTGTAGCAGCCAATAGGGGAGTGAACCATCGGATGGAAGACCTCTCTCTGTCTCTCCTCTCTGTGTAACTCTGACTTTCAAATAAATAAATAAATCTCTAAAAAAACACAATAACTAAAGGTAAACATTAATTAGTTTTAGAAATATGTGAAGTATTTTTTATGTGTGAAGCACCATGCAAGATTTTCAAAATTTCATTTTGGAATCACCAAGCTAAAGTACCTTATTTTGAATCTTACATGACAGAAACTCATTCAATCTACCTCCTTTACCTAAAAAGAGAAGTAACTGAACTAAGTACTTCATTCAGTACAAATTATTAGTGCTTTTGAAAATTTTATCAACCTAAAATTTCTTTTCTCTCCCATAATATTTTAAGTGACAGCATTAATACAGCTAACATCATATTCATTAAAAAACATAAAAATATTTTTGTCATGAAAGAGCTTCTATGTGATAGAAAAGACGTGAGCATGAGTAGCTACATCTACACAGCATGTGGCACGTAGAATTAATACTAAGTAAAGCCATCCCCCAAGTGATGCCCTATTGCCTTCAAGCAGGATGACAGCAGCAGAGTGAAAGTAAGAAAGGAGTTTTATATGAGAGAAGCCACTTCTGTACCGCAGTCACTATGTAGTGTAATATTAACAATATAAACTAATTTATCTTGTTTCATAGGTCAATGTCAACATATAACTTTCCTGTTCCATGCAAATCATTTAAATAGATTCCCATATGCTGGAAGTACCATTAAGAGTCCGAAGGCAAAGCATTCAGAAGGAAGGCAGCATCTGTCACTGTTTATTCAGTGGTGGCCTTTAGTACAGTGCTCAGTGTTGTAAACATCCACAGACCGATTCTGGCACGTGTTTACTTAGCCTTGCCCTTTGAGTCAGTTCTGGAGATCAGTTATACAAATTAACTTTCGTTCAGTATAACTCAAAGTAGTTTGAAGTACATAAAATTGGTGCTTTCAAGAATGAAAAAAATCCAGAATGCATTTCTGTAAAACTGTATCCATGCACCTTTAAGATTCTTTTGTTGATTATAATCAAAGACATAGAACAGTAAAATATTGTTATATTTATATATTTATAAATATATAAATATTTATAAAATATTTATATAAAATATAAAGTTAGATGTTGACATTGACCTATGAAACAAGATAAATTAGTTTATAGTGTTAATATGACACTACATAGTGACTGCGGTACAGGAAGTGGCTTCTCTCATATAAAACTCCTTTCTTACTTTCACTCTTTCAGCTTGCAATTGCTTAAAAGAGAGTTTGTGACTCTTGATAAGAGTGTTAGGAAACCTATCCTCTCATATACAGCTGATGGGAGTGTAAACTGGTACAGAGTTTCCAGGTTTGGCCATCTGAGTTCCAATGTTCTAAGAACATGCTCATAGTTAGACCTAGAGATTTTATCCTAGATAATCGAGCAAGAATACAAAGGTCTACGTACAAGGATGTTCATTGCAGGGGTGATGAACTCAGAGATTTCTCACTAAACAGCTAAAAGTTAAGGATTAAAGTCCCTCTGTGGGATTCCCCCTAACAAGCAGGAAGGGAGACTCCATCCTGGCTCCAGCTCCAGGATTGCTGTGTCATCCATGAGAAGGTTAGGACTGCGACAAGGAACAATGTGTACACATTTCCTGGGGGGCAGTGGCCAAGGCAGAGTGCTTGAGAGCAGTAGGAGAGTCTGCTTGAAGGAGTGGATCCAGCTCTGACAGCAGAAGCTCCGGATCTGTAAGGGTGGCTAATGCATACCTGTGGCCTCCTAGGGATTGCTGAGGGTTGGGGAGAAACTTTTCGAGGGGCAGGAAGATTCTGGTAATTAGATGATATAGCCTAGGAAAGAAGATGGGATTTGAGTAGTTTCTTCTGTCCCTGTCTAACTTCTTCCTTTGGAAAGAAAGGACTCTGGGTTTTTCCTCTGTTAACTGATCAAAGAGGGTCTTCTGAGAACATTCCAAGGCAGAACAGTCCTGTGGTCTGTATGGCTAACATCTCAAGGTTTGTACATTGTTGGTTTTGACTGGATATTCATAATTTTTTTTAAGATTTAATTATTTATTTGAAAGGCAGAGTTACAGAGAGGCAGAGGTAGAGAGAGAGACAGAGGTCTTCCATCTGCTGGTTCACACCCAAGTGGCTGCAACGGCCAGAGCTGTGCCGATCCGAAGCCAAGAGCCAGAGGCTTCATCAGTGTCTCTCATGCAGGTGCAGGGGCTCAAGGACTTGGGCCATCTTCCACTGCTTTCCCAGACCATAACAGAGAGCTGGATCGGAAGTGGAGCAGCTGGGACTTGAACCGGAGCCCATATGGGATGCTGGCACTGTAGGCAGCAGCTTTACCTGCTAAGCCACAGTGCCAGCTCCACTCATATAGTCTTTTTAAAGAGAAGAGTGATAGAGCTAACCATTATCTGTACATTTTTATTTTATATTGATTAATCTCATGTACAGAACTGATTCTCCTGACTTTTTTTTTTTTTGTATTGGGGGCTTATAGAAGAAAGCAATGTTCTATCATGCTTTTTGCTTCAGTGACTTCAGCACAAATTAAAAGTCATAAACTCTGAAGGAAAAGAAAAGAAGAATGATAAAATAACCTAATTTGTACCTACTATCATCAGGGGATACTGGGGATATTGGAGTTGTATATACATTGTAGGCTTTTCAGTACATAACTGGCAATCACAGATGTAACATTTTTGGATTTAGCTATTTCTTTTATTCACCAAACCTATGGAACAACTACTATAGTCCTACTACTATTACCACCACTATGCTAGGAAATATTCTACTATGTTCTACTATGCAAGGAAATATTACACATACTAGGCTCATAAATGTGGTAGTTTACTATTCTATCTTTGGAACTCAATGCTTAAAAGCAAATTAAATCACTTTTTTTGTTGTTTTATATATAGATCACATTACCTAGTTTTGAAATTCAAACTCACAGAAATAACAACTTAAAAATTCCAGATACTGCCTAATATTATATTTGGAAAAAAGTCATATCATTCATTCAAATTTTGGAGATTTTATTTTCCCTGTAAAAATTTTAAATACATGTCTTGAGCTTTAGAAAATAGTATAAGGGGCTGGTATAGTGGTGTAACGAGTAAAGCTGCCACCTGCAAAGCCAGCATCACATATGGGTGCCAGTTCATGTTCCCGCAGCTCCATTTCTGATCCAGCTCACTGCTAAAGGCCTAGGAAAACAGTAGATGGCCCAAGTACCTAGAACCCTGCCGCCCACATGGAGACCCTAAAGAGACTCCTGGTTCCTGGCTGCAGCCTGGCCAGTGCTGGTCATTGTGGCCATCCAGATAGTGAACCAACAGATGGAAGATCTCTCTCTCCCTCCTCTTTTCTTTGTAACTATGACTTTCAAAATAAATAGATAAATCTTTTTTAAAAAATAGTATAAAATAACCAAACAGTCCAAGAAATTGATAACTTTGTGAAGCTAAAATTCTTATGATGAGAATGGAGCAGAAATGAGGCTTATGAATTATTCTAATGTTTACTATATGTAAACATTTAATACAATTAATTTAATACAATTAATGATGCTTGTGATTCATTTCAGAACAAAGCTTATTTAGGTTGTCAAACACACTTAAAGATGGCAACAGGGTTGGCCGGCGCCATGGCTTACTTGGTTAATCCTCCTCCTATGGTGCCGGCACCTTGTGGAGATTCAGACTGACTTCCGGGTTTCTGGCATTTGCCTGGCCCAGACCTGGCTATTGTGGCCAATTCTGGAGTGACAGAGATTGAAAGACCCCACTCTCTCTTTGTCTCTCTCTCTCTCTATCCCACCCCTCTGACTCTGTCTCTGTTACTATGCCTTTCAAGTAAATGAAAATAAACATTTAAAAGTATCAATGTGTGCATATAGTAGAAATTTTGGGAAAATATAAAATACTAAAAGGAAATAGTCCTATCATCTACAGATTGTCACAGGTAATATTAAACATATTTCCTTCCAGTGTTTTGTCTAGAAAGATGCTTTTTTATTGTTAAAAATCATAGGGTCTAAATAGATGCTATATCCTTTTCTTCCATTAACATATGTATGACTATTTCCTCATCGGCTACTTTCTAATGGTTGCATAAGATTTTATCAAGTGAAATACATTATAAATTATTTAATAATTCACAACATTGTTAAAAATTGAACAAAATGTGAAAAAAGGAATTTTTGCTAGATTATCAGATATTTAGATATCAAATATCAAAGTACATTATAGAACAAAGTACTCTTCTAAGAATGTCAACTGAACTCTGTTAAGTACTCTGTAAAAATATCAACTGATTGTCTAAAAACTGGCTCATAACTTTTGAATGGCTTATCCTTATCTAAGCTCTAAAAGGTTCAAAAGTGGAGAGAAAAAGAAAATTTATAAAAAGGAGTTCTTAGGCTGGTTTTGTGGTGTAGTGGGTAAGGCCACCACCTGTAACACTGGCATCCCAAATGGGTACCAGTTTTGAGCCCTGGCTGTTCCACTTCCAATCCAGCTCCCCGACAGTGTGCCAGGGAAAGCAGCAGAAGATAGTACTAGTGCTTGGGTCCCTGAACTCACCTGGGGGACCCAGAGGAAGCTTCTGGATCTTGCCTTTGGACCAGCCCAGCTCTGGTTGTTCCGGTCATTTGGGGAGTGAACAAATGAACAGATATCTTTCTCTCTCTCTCTTCCCCTCTCTCTGTAACTCTGCATTTCAAATATATAAATAAATCTTTAAAAAGAGAGAGAGAGAGTTCTCTGGAGAAATTCAAGCTGAAGCTCAGTGGGAAAGATAGAAGAAAGACTTTCTCCCTTTCTCCTCAAGTCAAGAGAGTTGGTCTTTAATGGATTCAAGTAGAGCCAATATGATCGCTCTGGTGTTAGGGTGGCCCATTAGCCTTGTGTCTGATTCTGGGCTGGATACAGGGCAGAGACCTCTGGCTCCTGCTCTACTGGTGAAGGGAGGGGAGCAGCTGGGCATCCCCTCTTCCAGGGCTTGTCAGGGAGAAGAGACACTGAGCGCTTCCTCTGAATGAGATTGGGCCACACTTGTGAGAAAGAGCTAGCCTGAAGCTGCTTTAAATTGTCCAAGAGAAACTGCCTGGAGGCACCTGGTTTCCAGAAGAGGTCTGTGTGAAGTAAGCCAGTTGTGTCTAATACAGCCCACAAATAAAAATAGGAATAAGGGGCAGAGTTAAGCTGTGGAGAAGTGCATCATCTGCATTACTGACTGATTTCTCAACCAAGGATGATTTTGCACTCCTGGGGACACTGGCTATGTGAGAAGATATTTCTGATTGTCAAAACCAGGAGTGAGAGTGTATGCGACGGGCACAGTGGGTTGAGGTTAGGTATGCTGCTAAATGTCCTACAATGCACAGGACAGCAAATAGTCCTCTGGCCCCAAATGTCAAGAGTGCTGAGGTTGAGAAACTCTGATCTCTATCATGGAAGAGGGAAACGGCCAATATTAAACACCTGTCAAAAACTGATTGTGGAATGATTACACAACTCCATGACTATACTGAAATACTGAAAACCACTAAATTGTATATTTGAAAGGGATGAATTATAATTCAGTCATGTATCACTTAATGTCAGGGAGACTGTGTGAGAGCTGTGTTGATAGGCAATTTTCATAGTTGTGTACACATCATAAAGTGTACTTAGAGAAGCCTTGGTGATATAGGTCAATCACTCAACACAGTCTCTTGATATAGTACTATGTATATGAAATATGCTGTTGACTGCAAACATGAGGTATATGAGGCTGATACTGGTGGAACATGACATATTGTTTACAGTCAACTTCTTAAAAAGTTTTTTTTTTTTGAGAGGCACATGGACAGAGTGAAAGAAGGCTCCCATCTACTGATTCACTCCCCTAATGCCCTGCAATAGCCAACAATGGGCTGAGCTAAAGCCAGGGGCAAGAAACTCAAACGAGGTCTTCCACATGAATGGCAGGAGCCCAGTGACTTGAGCCATCTCTGCTGCCTCCTGGGATCTGCATCAACAGGAAGATGGAGTCTGGAGTCAGCAGTCAGAACAGGGCATCAAACCCAGGCACTCTGATGTGACAGGCTGCCTTACCTGGCATGTTAACCACTAAAGCAAATTTTCATTTTTATATTAGTAAATGGAGTGCATCTAAAATAATGATAAAGACTATAAGTAAGTGTATAAACACTGATATACTCCTTTATTATTGTTTTCAACTTTTCTGTACCATAAATAATTGCATACACTATATTTTTACACAACACAGTAGGCTTGTTTACATCAACATCATCAGTGTCAGTACATATAAGCAAGTAATGCAATACATTGTGACATTATGAAGGTAAACTGTCACTAGGAAATAGAGTTTTCTCAGTTCCACCTGAATCTTATGAGACCATTTCTCTCATGCAGTCTGTTGTTGACTGTAAAACGTCTATGTGGTACACGATTGTAGATGTGAATTAATCTCAATAAAACTGTTATAAAAAAAGATCACTGCAACATTGTAGAACTGAATTCTAATATGAAAAGTGTTAATGTATATAGCCAATACATTGAAGAGATAGGGCTCAAGGAAGTTAATAAAAAGAAAACTTTGTTAGAAAGTTTCATATCATACTGTATCTTTACACTCATCCATTGGTAGAAATTCTTCCTCTACCCCCAAAAATCAATCTCAGGTAATAAAATTCCCATTATCACTTAATTTCATCAAAACAGCATCAGTTTTAGAAATCAGAATGCTTAATCTTAAGTAATAATCAAAACTATGACTTTGATTTAAATTTTCACTTGACTTCCAGCTGGAGCTTTCTAAAGAGGGGAGAGGGGAACACATGATTTCACCCATCCAACACATTCTCTTCATGCTCCTTTCAAGGCTCAAGGGCACCAGGAGAAAAGGGTTGAAAGATGAAAGTTTGGAGAGCAGAAAAATTCCCTTCTGCCTTTTACTCCTTCTGAATGCCTATCTCTTGGAAGGAAGGCTGTGATTACCTCAGGGTCAGGCAGATAACCCTCTGTGGTCACCACAAGCCAACACCCACAAGTGAAGACAATTTACATAGTTCCCCTGTAAGGTAAGATAGCATTCATAAGTTGCAGAAATTGGGTTATGGATACATTCAGGAGCCATTATTCAGGCTATCATGTAAACCTTTTTTAAAAATGTTCCATAAATATATTCATGTAGTAAACTCCAGCATATTTCTAGCTGCTAAGTCAGTTTAATGGTAAAATATTGCAGTTGGTAGCATTAAAATGCACTTATGTATCTTAGTGATACTTACTACCAGAAGAAAGGCTGCAGAGCTTACATTAGAATGAGAGAATTTTGTGACTTCTGCGGCCAGCTGTCAGAGAGATCACTCCAGGACAAATAGGCAGCAAAGGGGTATATGTATTAGCTTCATTGATGAAGGACCTCCGGGCCAGAGCACACAGAGAGATTTCAAGTTGCTTTTGCACATATGCCTCTTCACATCATACATAAAAGTATGCACAGGGCTGGTATTGAGGCACAGCAGATTAAGCTGATGTTTGTGATGCCAGCATTCCTTATCAGAGTACCTGAGTCCAGGCTAATTGGCTTCCAATCCAGCTTCCTGCTGATATGCCCAGGAAGGAAGTGAAGGATGGTCAAAGTGCTTGGGCCCCTGACACCCATGTGGGAGACCATGTTGGAGTTCGTAACTCCTGACTTTGGCATGGTTCAGATGCTATACCCATTTGGGAATGACCCAGTAGATGGAAGATCTCCTTTCTCTATCTCTTCTCCTTTCTGTGTTACTTAAATAAATAAATAATTAAAAAAATAAAAACAGTGTGTGTGTAAGCAGCAGTGTGTCATAATTTAGGATTACTGAGGCTGCATCTTGAGACTTGAAAACTGTTGATAATTAGAAAATTACTGATGCAGATTTCTTAACTGTGTCATAAATTATTGCCTCACAAAATTTGGTCCAGGTACCTCCAGTTATTTCCAACAGCCTCACAATTATAAATATAAGATATCTCATGTTAAATGTTTGTAACAGACCATTGTTTATAGTATCAGTTAGCTGAAGCAATTATTTTTTCATAATATTTGCTAGATATCATCTCTTTAGTATTGCATTAAATCACCCCTAGCTTTGCAGTGAGTTGGTGTGCTTTCATTTTTCAATAGTAAATTTGGGAAACAAATGATACTTTGAACTCCAAAACAAGAATAAAAGTTTGGGAACTAGTGTTTCTTTCATTTTTAAAAAGCACAATTTAATTCTTCTTTAGCTGTAGCACCACCTAGTGGATATTTTGAAGAAATCAATTTTTTCAAAAAGTTTGAATCAGAATTCATTTAAGTCCTCTCAATATGTACTGCGCTTCCTAAAGTTATCAAGACCAATACATCCATTTAAAAATAGGAATAAACTTTATATTTATAAACCTCCTACTTTTTCTAGTTTTAAATTGAGACATAATTCTTACATATTTTACATTTTAAAAAGTATACAAGGGCCGGCACCGCGGCTCAATAGGCTAATCCTCCACCTAGCGGCGCCGGCACACCGGGTTCTAGTCCTGGTTGGGGCGCTGGATTCTTTCCTGGTTGCCCCTCTTCCAGGCCAGCTCTCTGCTGTGGCCAGGGAGTGCAGTGGAGGATGGCCCAAGTTCTTGGGCCCTGCACCCCATGGGAGACCAGGAGAAGCACCTGGCTCCTGCCTTCAGATCAGCGCGGTGCGCCAGCTGCAGCGCACCAGCCGTGGCGGCCATTGGAGGGTGCACCAATGGCAAAAGGAAGACCTTTCTCTCTGTCTCTCTCTCACTGTCTATAACTCTCTGTCTCTCTCTCTCACTAACTCTGCCTGTCCAAAAAAAAAAAAAAAGTATACAAGGATGAAACATTCACAGTTCCACCATTGAATTTCTGAAATTTCAGATTTCTTTTCCAATTTCCCATGTGTATATATTTATTTTCCAAAGTAGAAGTTATGTTGTAGTACTGGCCTCATTTAATGCTTCTTTTGTTATATAGCTATTAAATAGCTATCTATAATGATGTTTCATAGATAGATCCAGTAAAAATAGCCAGTTACCCATCGGTAAGCACAGGGATTCATTCCAGAACACCCCACAAATAGCAAAATGAACAGAAGCTCGAGTATGTGATATAAAATGGTTATGTTTGTATAAATCCTAGGGACAGCCTCCAGTAGACTTTTTTTGGAAAAAAGAAAATTTTGTATTTATTGGTGTGACAGAATGTATGTGTGTGTGTGTGTGTGTGTGAGAGAGAGAGAGAGAGAGAGAGAGAACCCAGCCCAGCTACTGGCTCATTCCATACAGGCCCAATAGAGCCAGGCTGAGATGAAACTTGGATCCAGGAACTCAATCCAGGTTTTCCACAAGGACAACAGGAATTTAACTACTGGAACAATCACTTGCTGCTTTCCAGGGGTAACATTAACAGGAAACTGGAATCAGAAGCCAGAACTAGGTATCTAACTCAGGCACTCCAGTGGGGTGCATAGGTGACTTAACTGGCATCTTAACCCAGGTCAAATGCTCACCCTATCTCCAGTATACTTTATTTTATTTTTTAAAGCATTACTTTATTTTGAAAGACATAGTTAGAGAGAGAAGTAGAGCCAGAGAGAGAGAGAGAGGTCTTCTATTCTGCTGGTTCACTCCCCAAGTGACTGCAACAGCCAGGGCTGAGATGATCCGAAGCCAGAAGCCAGGAGTTTCTTCGGGGTCTCCCACATGGGTGCAGGGGCCCAAGGACTTGGGTCATCTTCCACTGTGTTCCCAGGCCACAGCAGAGAGCTAGATTGGAAGTGGTACAGCCGGGACTTGAATCAGTGCCCATATGGGATGCTGGCACTGCAGGCTGGGGGTTTAACCCATTGCGCCACAGTGCCAGCCCCTCCAGTACACTTTAAATTATCTTTAGATTGTTTATGATTCCTAATACAATGTTAATACTATGGAAACAGTTGTTACACTGTATTATTTAGGGAATAAAGACAAGAAGAATGTTCGTATGTGTTCAGTATAGTCAACCATCACATGTCTAACTATATTTTCAATCCTTGATTGATGAAATTCATGGATATGGAATGCATAGCTATGGAGGGCTGACCACATGGTCTGACAAATTAGCAACACTAAAAACTTTAAAAGAAACAGACTGGAGTTATCCGAACAATTCAACAAACTAGATATGCAACCTTGGGATAGTACTTATATTTCATGATAGGTTATTCTTAACAAAGCAGGAACGTTTTATTTCATAAGTTTAATAGAAAAAAATGGCACATTCTGTGAAGAAAATGGCTAGTACATAGAAAGACAATAATAAATAGCAACCAAACCTGTAAGTTTGTTGATACAACAAAAATAGATATAAAAGCATCACTAGTTATGCCAGAAATTCATTTCATGATTATAGGAACTAGCCTATCACAACTAGACTAAAACTCCTTTATTTGGAAGAACATTAGTAGATTTTCCTTAAAATTAAATCAAGGGGCCGGTGTTGAGGTGCAGTGGGTTATGTTACCACTAGAGATGCCTGTATCCCACATGTGGGTTCCAGTTCAAGTCCTGGCTGCTCCAATTTTGATCCAGCTTCCTACTTACTAATGTGCCTGGGAAAGCAGTGGAAGATGGCCAAAGTTCTTGGGCCCCTGCCTCCTATGTGAGGGACCAGAGTGAGGTTCCTGGATTCTGTCTTTGTCCTGGCCCAGACGGCTCTTGTGGCCATTTGGAGAATGAATCAATAGAGAAAAGATCTCTCTCAATATCTTTCTCTCCTTCGTTCTCTCTCTTCCTGTCTCTTTGTCATTCTGCCTTTCAAACAAACAAACATAAATCTTTAAAAATAAAGATGTTTATTTTGAGGATGCAAAAATTTTGAAATCCATAGTTTTCTCTTGATATGAATTTCACATGAGTGGTTTGAAGACCCATCACTGCACAGATTTCAAACTTTTTACACCAAAACAAAATTATCTTTTAATTAAATTTTTGTTGTACTTTCGTATTTTAGATATCTTCATCCATGATCATATTTAAGGCTTTTAAAAACTGAACTTGGTTCTACTCAGCTGTTAAAAAAGAAAAAGAAAAGAAATCCTGTCTTATGCAACAAGATGGACACAACTGGAAACCATTATACTTAGTGAAATAAGCCAGTCCCCAAAAGACAGATATCATAGTTTTTCCCTGATCTGGGGTAACTAATAGAGTACCCGAAATGTAATGTGTTGGAGTGAAAAGAACATCTTGAGTTTCGATGATTATTTATAGCCCTTGTCTCTTCTGTTGAGGAATAGTGGTTTTTTTTTCTTCATACTATTTGTTGAACTCTTGTACTTAGTACAGGGTTAACTTTACAATCATTAAGTAAACTGAAGCCAGATCTTTGTAAAAATGAAGAGTGGGAACGTGATAGGGAGGAAGAGCAAGGGTTGGAGCACGGGTGGGAGGGAGGGCAGCGGGTAAGGGGGTCATTATTTTCCTAAATCTGTATATATGAAATACATGAAACTTGTATAAAAATAAAAGTTAAAAAATTTCTAAATTACTTTTATCGCTTTTCCCTATAATTCCTCTATCTTAGCTGGATCAAGGTGCTCCAACAAAGTACAGAAATGTGTTTCACAGAGTTCTGGAGACTGGAAGTCTGGGGTCAGTGGCCAGCATGGTTAGATTCTGGTGGAAGCCCACTTCAGGCTGCACACTGCTGACCTTCTGTAGCATCCTCATGTGGCAGAAGAGGGCCAGAATGCTCTCTGGGTTCCTTTCATTAGGCCACCAATCCCATTCATCTGGGCAGAACTGTCATGACCTAACCATTTGCTCATACCAGCACATTACGGTCTAAGATTTCAGCATTTGAATTTGGGAGAAACACAAATATTCACTCTATTGTAATCCCTCTGTCTCCAACCTGTCACCAAATTCTATCACTGTTTTCTTCAAAATAAATGCTTCTGTCAATTTGTCATGTTTTATTTTTTCCTCTGCTTTGAATAAGATCCTCTTTTTATGCCTCAGTCTTAGTGGTACAATCTAACTGGTCTCCTTGCCTCTTGAATTCCCCAGTGTGGAAAACATGTGTGAATTTTTACTTCACAGAATGCTTGTGTAACTCTGAGACTGACGTCAGGCAAGAGGAAATAAGCTGTCTGAATTCCAAAGAAAACAGCGGTTTTATGTGTTTTTACATGGTGAAAAAGCCCAATGATGGACTCATCAAAAAATGTGGATACACAGGTCAAAGACAGGATCTCTAGGAGCAGAATTATGCAATCAAAGGAATTTCAAGCTAGTTGAACAGAGTACATCTAAGCCATTCATTTTACAGAACAAAATGCAGGAATTTAGGAGATTGAGTGATTTGTTCAAAGGTATGTCTAATTATTTTGTTAAGATTTATTTATTTATTTGAAAGTCAGAGTTACACAGAGAGAGAAGGAGAGAGAGAGAGAGAGAGAGAGAGAGAGAGAGTCTTCCATCCACTGGTTCAATCCCCAATTGGCCGCAGTGGCCAGAGCTGTGCTGATCTGAAAGCCAGGAGCCAGGAGCTTCTTCCAGGTCTCCCATGCCGGTGCAGAGGCCCAAGGCATCGGGCCATCCTCTACTGCTTTCCTAGGCCATAGCAGAGAGCTGGATTGGAAGTGGTGCAGTCGGGACATGAACCGGTGCCCATATGGGATGCTGGTACTGCAGGCAGTGGCTTTACCAGCTACGCCACAGTGCCAGCCCCAGGATATGGCTAACGAATTTATATTTACACATGATAATCTAAAATACAGAGAAACATATTAGAATAATATAAAGAAGAACTAAGCAATAAATGATTTTATTAGACTTTATTAATGATATAATTTTTTGCTCTTACTATTAATAACATTTCTGTTGAATGCTAAGTGAATATACATAATAATTTTTTTAAATTTTGGTTTATAACTTTTTGGTACAAAAATCCAAGTCAGTTCTAAGTTGTTTATTTTGACTTTGGCCTATGAAGATCCTTCACAATACAAAGTAGATTCAATATGTGTTTTTCAATTCCGTACACTTGTTCAAAAATTTTTCTTAAACAAGAATCAGTTAGTAGGACAAGTATTGTGGCACAGTGGATTGAGCCACCACTTGCAATCTTGTTATCCCATACTGGAATGTCAGTTTAAGTCTTTGCTTCTTCACTCCAAATCCAACTTGCTGCTAATGCAGCTCAGAAAGCAGCAGATGATGGTCCACGTGTACTTGAACCCCTGCCACCCATGTGGGAGACCAGGATGGAGTTCCTGGCTCCTGGATTCACATTGGCCGAGATTTGCTTTTGGAACCATTTGGGGGAGTGAAACAGCAGATGGAAGATCTCTCTTTAGGTGTGTCTCCCTCTCTCTCTCTATCTAAGTTCCTTTCAAATAAATAAATCAAGTTTCAAGTAAACAAACATACCGTTTTTAAAAGGATCAATACCAAGTACTGTGGCCCCTGCCAACCACATGGAAGATGTGGATGGAGCTGCAGGGTCCTGGCTTTGGCCTGGCCCAGCCCCAGCTGTTAGCTGTTGTGGCCATTTGAGGAATGAATCAACACATGTGAGATCACTCTTGTACACTCTCACACACTCTCTCCCTCTCCCTGCAACTGTTCTTCAATAAATAAATAAGCAAATTTTTTTTTTAAAAATTAACAAGTCAACAAAATAAAAAATCAGTAAAGTTCCTTCTTTCCTAATGTAAATTAACTGTTCTTTAAAAAATAACTAAAAGGTAGTATACTTTCAAATCTTAAAGATTTTGAGTTCTACTGACATGCTTATTTTAAAGCTTCCAAGTTTTGTTAGTATATAGAGATATGAGAATAGTTGATATGTTTATAAATTCACATGGTGATTTTAAAACATTAGATGTTAAAATACTTTTGTTTCTTTTTTGAAAGAAAAACACTTGTATTTATTATTAAAATACCATATAAACTGGATGATTAAATATGAGCATGTTAAATATCCACTAGGTGGAGTAATATTAATAGACCTTATAAAAGTAAGTTGGGATTATTTTTAACTTTTTATTGGAGATTAAAACATACATATCATGTACAAATGAGCAACCCAAATAGGTAATACACCTAGAAGTTAGAGCTAAAACTATACAACTTTTATGAGGAAACATAGGAGACAACTTTTTGTGAACTTGGTTAAGGCAAACATTTCTTTGATAAGATCTAATAAGCATGGGCCATAGAAGGTAAAATCATTTAATTAGACTTAACAGCAATTAAAAATATCTGGTCTTTAAAAGACACTGCTATGAAAAGGAAAATAAAAGTCACGATTGGAAGGAAACGTCTCCAAACCACATAGCTAATGGATTTGTATATGGGATGCATAAAGATTCCTTACATGTCAACAAGAAGTCAAGCAATGTAATAAAAAGGAACAGATGTGAGAGACATTTCACCAAAGAAATGTGGGTGGCACATAAGCATATGAATATATGCACCATTAATTGCATGGGAAAAGCAAATTAAAATCAAAGTGAGACCCCTTTATCCAGTTAATAGTATCTCTAAAATTAAATGAGCTGACAAATAAGGAGCAAGTGGAACTTGCTGTTTTAAAAATAAATTCAGGGGGCTGGCACCGTGGCACAGTAGGTTAATCCTCTGCCTGTGGTGCCGGCATCCCATATGGGCACTGGTTCTAGTCCTGGCTGCTCTACTTCCAATCCAGCTCTCTGCTATGGCCTGAGAAAGCAGTAGAAGATGACCCAATGCCTTGGGCCCCTGCACCCGTGATAGACTGGGAAGAAGTGCCTGGCTCCTGGCTTCAGATTGGTGCGATTCTGGCCATAGTAGCCATTTGGGGAGTGAACCAATGGAAGGAAGACCTCGCTCTCAGTCTCTACCTCTCAAATAAAATAAACAAAATTTTTATAAATGAATGAATAAACAAATAAATAAATTCAGGGGGCCAGTGCTGTGGCGTAGCAGATAAAGCTGCCACCTGCAGTGCTGGCATCCTTTATGGGCAGTGGTTCATGTCCTGACTGCTCCACTTCCGATCCAGCTCTCTGCTATAGCCTTGGAAAGCAGTAGAAGATGGCCCAAGTTCTTGGGTCCATGCACCTGCATGGGAGACCCAGAAGAAGCTTCTGGCTCCTGGCTTTGGATAGGTGCAGCAGTCGTGGACATCTAGGGGAGTGAACTAGTAGATGGAAGACCTCTCTCTCTCTTTCTCTCTGCCTCTCTGTAACTCTGCCTTTCAAATAAAATAAATAAATCTTTAAAAAATCTAAAATAAAAAAATAAATTCAGGGGGCCAGCACTGTGGTGTATCAGGCAAAGCCGCCTCCTGTGACATTGGCATCTGATACGGATGTTAGTTTTTACCCCACTTGCTCCACTTCCAATCCAGTTAATGGCCTGGGGTAAAAATTGGAAGATGGCCTGAGTATTTGGGCCCCTGTACACACATGGGAGACTTGGGTGACCCACATGCACCTCATAGGAGAGCCCACTATTACTCAAATGGTTCCAATGAAGTTCCTGGCTCCTGGCTTCAGGTTGGCCCAGCACTGGCCACTGAGGCCATCAGGAGAGTGAAACAGGATCAAAGATCTCTCTCTGTCTTACCCTCTTTCTCTGTAACCCTTACTTCAAATAAATGAATCTTTAAAAGCAAACAATTGAGGATTTCAAGATGGCAGAATAGGGAATGACATATTGTGCTAGGCTAAGGATTAAAAAAAAAAGTGTAGGAAGTGCACTCTCAGGGAAAAATTAGAAAACCACAGCAGAAATTCTATGGAGGAAGAGGAATGCTGTGGACCTCTGTGAAAGGTGCAGTCACGGAGCACAAACAGGAACACAAGCACAAGTGCAACAGCTGAGAGCAGAGCAGGTGGAAGCTTGGAGATGGAGGTGAGACCAGACTGCAGCAGCCCTTGGTGATGCAGACAGAAGGGCCTGGAGCCCTGGGGGCTAGTGGATACCCACGGCCCAGTGGAAGTCAAAGGGGCACATTCCTCTTACCCTATCCTCCCCACAACAGTGCCCAGCACCTGGCTGGGAGGGGGCGGCTACCATTTTTGGATTGGGTGGCAGCTGCGGAAGCCCTTTTATGCATACACAGTAACTGCCTGAGACAGGAACCATTTTCTTGGCAGTACTGGTGGCAGGGGAAGGGAAAGGAAAATATTCAGCCAGTGGCTCTTGTGTACAAGATTCAGAGATTCTAGCAGAGGAGAAAACCCACAGTCTCCATGGATTGAGCCTGGCTGACAGTTTAAAGAAGGGGCTGGGCCCACAGGTAGGACCATGAGGTGCCCCCAACCTCCCAACATACCACAGGCTCCAGGGCTCAAGCCACTTAGATGGAGCGTCTACAGACAGCTGGCTGAGGGAACATCTGCTTCTCTGTGGACCAGACAGGTTGGCAGGGAACAGCGAACCACTACACTTAGTGACTGTGGGAGACTTATGTGCTGAGATTGTGGCAACTCTGTGGCTGCATGAGAGGTTGCAGGGTTTAACTGGGTCTCTGGGAAATCATTATGTGCGGCTCCACACTCTCGGAGACCCCTGGTTGCCAGGGGCGGGTCACTGCAGCAGGATCCATGTGAGGACTGCTCAGATCATTTGTGCAGTTCACACAGCGCTGCAAATGAGTGTTGCACCCACTGGGGGCTAAAACATGGGTATTGCTCACTTTGGAGGATAGAAGGTGTGATCACACCAACAGAGGTGACCATTCTCCCTGCTTCTGTTAAGCAGGGATCTACCATGCCCAACTTGAGTATTCCCCTGGATACTTGCCCCACCCTAGAGCACTGACCCGAGCTCCCTGGCCACTCCCAGCACACAATTCTTGGTATTCACTGAAAGTACAAAAATTCCACTAAGCCAGAGAAATACTTCAAAGACAAAAAACATTCAGAGGAAAAAGAACCAACAAGTATCTCCACAAATGCCTAAAAATGCAGAAATTCAAGAAACAATAAGGAAGACATCAGTACCTTCTCAAAGGAACACAACAACATTTTAATATTAGAATGTGAAGATGAAGAGGTTGATAAAATGCTGGAAACAGAATTTAAAAGATTAATCATTGGATTACTCTAAGGCAATCAGAAGCAAATCTATGAATTAAAGAAATCCATACATGATATTAATGAAAATTTTTGCAAGAAATTGAAATTTTAAAGTGAAATCAAAATGAAATATCAGAAATAAAGAATTCAATAGTTCAAGTAAAAAATACAGTGGATATTCTTAACAGCAGACTTGGTGAAGAAGAAAGAATATCCAAGCTAGAAGACAAATCTTTGGAAATTTTTTAATCAGACCAACAAAAAAGAAGAAAAAGAACAAGAAGAACAAGAAGAAAATAAAGAAATTAGAAAACTTAAAATTTGTAAGATACTGTCAAACATAAGAACACACAGGTCTTAGGAGTTCCTGAAGGTGTTGAGAGAGAGAATGGGTTAGAAGGTCTACTGAGTGAAATAATTACAGAAAAGTTCTCCAATGTTGTGAAAGAAAGATGTACATGTATACAAGGTATGCAGAACTCCTTCCAGACATGATCAGAAAAGATCTTCACTATGACACATTGTAGTCAAACTTTCAACAACATTAAGGTAAGATTCTAAAATGTGTGCAAGAGAAATGCCAGATTACTTTTAGAGGATCTCCAATTAGACTCACAGTTGATCTCTCATGAGAAACTCCTCAGGCTAGGAGAGAATGGAGAGATATAGTCCAAGTCTTAAGAGAAAAAGCTGTCAACCCAGAATACTGTGTACCCTGAAAAGCTCTCATTTATGAATGAAGATGAAATAAAGATCTTTCATAACAGAGATTGAAAGAATTTGTGATCACACATCCAGCCTTACAAATGATGCTTAAGGATGTGACACACACAGAAACACAGAAAGATAGTCATCATTATGAAAGAATGTGAAGGCAGAAAATCTCTCAGTACATCATGAAAGAATGTGAAGACAGAAAATCTCCCAGTAAAAGTACAAAAGAAACCAAAGTAAACATAGGAATATTTATGGAAAAATGGCAGGGCCAAGTCATTACTTATCAATAATAACCTTGAATGTAAATGGCCTCAACTCTCCAGTTAAAAGATACAGGCTGGCTAAATGGATTAAAAAACAAGACTCATTTATTTTCTGCCTACAAGAAACACATCTCACCAACAAAGATACATGCAGACTGAAAGTGAAAGCATGGAAAAAGATATTCCACTCAAAATAGATTATAAATCTATGACCCAAAAGCATCAATTTACTATCGAATACTGGGGAGACTCTGTAAGACATTGGCATAAAAAAGACTTCTTGGAATAGAACTCAGAAGCACAGACAATCCAAAATTGAAATTTGGGATCACATCAAACTGAGAAGCTTCTGCACTGCTAAAGAAACACTCAGCAAAGTGAACAGGCAACTGACAAAATGGGAAAAATATTTGCAATCTATGCAGTTGATAAAGTATTAATATACAGACTCTATAAAGAGCTCAACAAATTTAACACCAACAATATCAACAATCCATTTAAGAAATGGGCAAAGGACTAGAACAGGCATTTTTCAAAAGAGGAAATTCAAATGGCCAACAGACATATGAAAAAATGGTCAGGGTCACTAGCTATCACGGAAATGCAAATCAAAACCACAATGAGGTTTCACCTTGCCCCAGTTAGAATTGCTCTCATACAGAAATCAACACACAACAAACGCTGTTGAGGATGTGAGGGAAAAGGTACCCAATCCACTACTGGTGGGAATCTAGACTGGTGCAGCCACTGTGGAAGACATTATGGAGATAACCCCAGAAAGCTGAATATAGACCTACCATATGATCCAGCTATCTAATTCCTGGGAATTTACCCAAACCAAAAGAAATCAGCATATGAAGGGCTGGCACTGTGGCGCAGTGGATTAAAGACCTGGCCTGAAGCACCAGCATCCCTTATGGGTACTGATTCTGGCCCTGGCTGCTCCTCTTCCAATCCAGCTCTCTGCTATGGCCTGGGATAGCAGAAGATGGCCCCAAGTCCTTGGGCCCCTGTGCCTGTGTGGAAGACCCAGAAGAAGCTCCTGGTTCCTGGCTTCAGATTGGCCATTGGGGGAGTGAATCAAGGGATGGAAGACCTCTCTCTCTCTCTCTGCCTCTCCTCTCTCTGTGTAACTCTGATTTTCAAATAAAAAAATAAATATTTAAAAAAAAGAAATCAGCATATGAAAAAGTTATCTGCACCCCATGTTCATTGCAGCTCAGTTTACAATAGCTAAGATATGGAATCAACCCAAATGTCCATCAACTGATGACTGGAGAAAGAAATTATGGTATATATACAGTGTGGAGTACTACCCAGCTATACGAAAAAAAAATGAAATCCTGTATTTTTCAACAAGATGGATGAAACTTTAAACCATATTACTCAATGAAATAAGTCAATCCCACAAAGACAGATATGATATATTTTCCCTGATCCGTGGTAATAGAGTACCTAAAATGTAATGAATTTGAGTGAGATGGACATTTAAGATTTGATTATTATTTATTGCCCTTGTATCTTTTTTTTTTTAAAAAAAGAAGATTTTATTATTTATTGAGAATTCAGAGTTACACAGAGAGAGGAGAGGCGGGGGATGGGGGGCCTTCCATCCACTGGTTTACTCCCCAATTGGCAGCAATGGCCAGAACTGTGCTGATCCGAAGCCAGGAGCTTCTTCTGGGTCTTCTATGTGGGTGCAGGGCCCCAAGGACTCGGGACATCTTCTACTGCTTTCCCAGGACACAGCAGAGAGCTGGATCAGGGGCGGAGCAGCTGGGACTTGAACCGACATCCATATGGGATGCTAGCACTGCAGGCAGTGGTTTAACCCACTATGCCACAGGGCCAGCCCCTCCCTTGTCTCTTCTTTTGTTTCTTCATACTATTTGTTGAACCCTTTTACTTCATGTAGCTTTAACCTTATGATCATTAAGTAAACAAAAAGTAGATCTTTATAAAAATTAAGAGTGTGAATGGGAGAAGGAGGAAGAAGGATTGGAGCATGGGATGGAGGGAGGGAAGGATCACTAAATCTGTTCCTAAATGTGTTCCTAAATCTGCATATATGAAATACATGAAAGTTTTATAACTTAAATAAAAGTTTTTAAAAAGGGAAGAAAAATGAAAACAATTCAGTAGTTTCTTGTAACCTTAAATATATACTTACCATATGATCCAGCAATCTCATTCTTACGTATTTATTCTAGAGAAGTGAAAACTCCACAAAGACCTCTATGGGAACATTTATTCATAATACTCAAAATTTGGGGGAAAAACAAATAATCAACAATTAGCAGACAGTTATCCATTTCCTAGTACTTCTTTATAATACAACAGTATTCCACAATAAAAAGGGAGTGCAAAACCAATACACATAATAGGAAGAATGGAAGAATGACTCTCAACAATAGTATAAATCATGTTACAATGAATAATCTACATTACACATATCCCTTTGCAAGTATACGAATACATGTGTGGATTGCATAAATGATTAGAAGGATTACTGAGTCAATGGACATGTGTTTTTATAATTTTGGTAAATATTTCAGAATTGCCTTCCTTAGGGACTGTAAAATTTAAATGCCCACCAACAGTGTGAAAGGTGCCCATTTCCTCAAAATCTTATCAAGAGTCGGTAGAATTTTTGGAATTTTGCTGCTCTGACAAGGAAATGGCAACTCTGCATAGTTATAATTAGTATGTCCCTTTGCACAGAAGCTCTCTTATATTGTTACTCTAATTGATCTGCTTACACATCCCTTGAGGTCCTCGCATATTAAAGACTATAGGACCCCAAACTACCAATTTTACACCTCTGTGCTGAGAACATCCCTACCCTTATTTATTGCCTGTTGAAACCCTTAAATATATACTTACCATATGATCCTCCAAAACTTTCACCACTTTTGTGAAGCTTTCCTTGGTTCTCTTAGATTAAGATCATGCTGCTTTCCTTTGGACTTCTGTTGTGCTTTGCATCTACCATGTTCTATTTCATGGTGAATTATTACTGGTCTTTCCCAATTAGCTGTGAGTTTCTGGACATATTAGTGGGTTTATAGAATTCTATAGGACAAAGACTGCAATTCATTCAGCCGTTTGTCCTAAGGAGCCAGCACAATATCTGGCCTAAAGTAAGACTATAGTAAATGGGTACTGAACTGAAAGGAATGGTCTGTTCAGAAACAAACATGTTTCTGTAAATCCATATGCATGAATGAGTCCACATTTATGAAGGCAATTTTCTAGTGAATAAAATATGTCTAATAATGTAATTCTATAGATAATGGTGATTTGTCTCAAACCTTGCTCCCTGAGAACTCATTCAAATCTAAAATTTCTGTCATTTTACAAGTAATCCAGGATGTTCCAGGGTCAGCCAGTGGAATGAGAAAGCCAACTATCTTCATTTTATGTTGGGCTCCATTTATCCATGATAGACATAAAGGTCTAGACCCTTTGAAATGCTTGCATGGAAGGATTTGTTACCTTCTGTGACACCTAGAGGCCTGGGAAACTCGAGTCACACCAAAAAATAAGATCTGAAGATCTGAGGTATGAGAGAATGTGCAGCAAATGGCTTCAAGTGAGTGCAAGCATCCTTAAATGTGCTTCTCAGAGGACCAGTGCCTGCACCCTAGGTTCGGCGGCTCTGCGTCTGTTCTGAGTACCTAATAGAAGAGCCTACGTCCTGAGTGCCTCATCTACGTCAAGCACAAATCTGTACACTGTCCTAGGCCAGAAGAACAAGGAAAATTCCCCATTTTCTATTCAT
This sequence comes from Oryctolagus cuniculus, assembly GCF_964237555.1. Lineage (NCBI taxonomy): Eukaryota > Metazoa > Chordata > Mammalia > Lagomorpha > Leporidae > Oryctolagus > Oryctolagus cuniculus. The sequence goes on from NC_091437.1 coordinate 88,664,125, forward strand.
CAAAGAGTGGGACAATCAGACACAATGACAGGAAATACACTTGGTGCACCAACACCTCACAAACTCAATAGAAAAAATTATTATCTCACTCTCATCCAAGGTCACCACAGAGACTTCTAGAAAATTAGCAGATAACAGTAAAGACAAGAAGAATTTCTTTAAAAGCCATAGCCACTCCTAAAGAATCCCTATAAAGGGAGGCAGAAGGGAATTACTGTGTGTTATTTAGTTATTTTACTCACAATTAACTACCTATGTTGTGGATGTTATGTCAGGCAATGGAAAGAAAAACTTGAACAAAGTAAAGTCTCTCCCCTTATGGAGCTTACAATCAAGTTCTGAGAATCAGACAGCAGCAACATCACTTATTTCTACAACACTTTTGTTTACAAAGCATTGTCATGTGTTGCAAATACACATCTCTGTGCCCTTTCCATACTATGAGGAGGAAAAATCCATCAGCAAAATACAAAATGCAGTGGAGGTTCAAAGTAAGGTACCTACTTGTAGGTAGGTGGTGGAGATGGAATGGAAGCAAAGAATTCATGAAGATGAAAGAAGCATTTCAGGTGAGCCTTGAAAGGTAGACTTGTCTCAATAGACAGCAATTGATTGCAATCATTCTAGTAATAATGTACAGAGACATAAGTAAAGAGGATGTTAGAGCAGATGAATGAAATAAATGAATGGCACTTCAATCTGTGGTAAGAAAATCAGGTTAGCTACAACAGAATACTACCACAGCGGCGACACTCAGCAAGGCTGGGCCATAGGCATTTTCAATATCCTTCAAAAGAATTCCTATTTATTTCAGGATATACCTCTTAGATTTGCATCAAATTTACTTGATCTTCTCTGTGCTGTTCCAAAAATCTCGTCAAAAGCATTGTTTTCTCAATCAAGACATTTATTTCCAATTCATATACATATATTTTTTTTCTCTGTGTGTGTGACATTAGGAGATACATATGTTTTCATCTATGGTTCATAACTCCCTCCCCAAGACAGGCCACAAAAACTCAGATAGTAGGTGCTAAGACCTTCCTTTCTTCAGAGGGTCCTGCCCCGCACTAGGAGGAAGGAATGCAGAACTCAGCAGGCAGGCCTTACTGGGTTTATTGACAACCACACAAACATAATGATGTCTCTATACAAACCCAAAAGGACAGGGTTTGGAGAGCTGCTAGATAGCTGATCATGTAGAGATTTCTGGAGGGCAGTGAATGCAGAAAGGGAATGGAATTCCTGCACCCCTTCTTCCACATCTCATTCTATGTATCTGTTTACCTGTATCCTTTTTTTTTTTTTTTTTTTTTTTTTTTTTTTTTTTTGACAGGCAGAGTGGATAGTGAGAGAGAAAGACAGAGAGAAAGGTCTTCCTTTGCCGTTGGTTCACCCTCCAATGGCCGCTGCGGCCGGCGCGCTGGGACCGGCACACTGCGCTGATCCAATGGCAGGAGCCAGGTACTTCTCCTGGTCTCCCATGGGGTGCAGGGCCCAAGCACTTGGGCTATCCTCCACTGCACTCCCTGGCCACAGCAGAGAGCTGGCCTGGAAGAGGGGCAACCGGGACAGAATCCGGCGCCCCGACCGGGACTAGAACCCGGTGTGCCGGCGCCGCAAGGCGGAGGATTAGCCTAGTGAGCTGCGGCGCAGGCCTACCTGTATCCTTTTTAAGATCCTTTATAACAAATCAGTAAAGACACTTTCCTGAGTTCTGTGAGCTACTCAAAAATTTTTTTTAAATATTTATTTATTTCAAAGTCAGAGTTACACAGAGAGAGGAGTGGCAGAGAAAGAGGTCCTCCATCCGCTGGTTCACTCCCCAGTTTGCCACAATGGCTGGAGCTGCGCTGATCTGAAGCCAGGAGCCTCTTCTGGGTCTCCCACGAGGGTGCAGGGGCCATCTTCCACTGATTTCCCAGGCCACAGCAGAGAGCTGTATCCGAATTGGAGCAGCTGGGTCTTGAACTGGCGCCCATATGGGATGCCGGTGCTTCAGGCCAGGGCATTAACCCACTGTGCCACAGCGCCGGCCCTAAGAGCTACTCAAATTAATGGAAGCAGAGGAGGAGATTGTAGGAACCCAGATTTACAGCCAGTTGGTCAGAAGCACAGGTAAACAACCTAGGGCTTGTGACAGTGGGGGTGTGAGAACTGAGTGCCCAATCTGTTGTATATGATCTGCCATCTCTAGATAGTGTTAGAACTGAATTGAACTGAATTAAGAAGACATCCAACTGACATCCACTGCAGACATGACTGCTTGCTTAGCATGCAGGGAAAAACTGCCACGAATGTGGTATCAGAAATGTCTTGTGTTGTGTGCAGAGGAGGGAATGCTGAGTCAGAATTGTTTTATTTCCTTATGTATCTTCTGACCTCCATTCTCTCCTACATAGAACCTGCCTTTAAGACTGAAAATTTAATTGTTCTTTATTTATTTACTTGCTTGTGGTTTTCTAATTTTCTGTAAATAGCAGGAAGTGTTTTCATATGCAAACCTATTTCAGTAATAAAATATTTATTAGTACCTTACATCATATAATTTAAGATTCACTTGTATAAAACATGTATTGCTGAGGCCAAGGCAACTTCGGCTGGCTGACAAGGTCACAGCAGAAGGTCTGTCTCAGCAAGGCATGAGAAGAACAGACGGTCCTCTTGGTGGTTTTAGGTTTGTTGGGAACTTCACTCTGCTTAAGAAAGCTGGAGCTTCCTGGTGGCCCCGCTAATGATTGCTGTATTGCTAATTTTAGGGAAAATGCTTAGTCTCATTATCCCAAAAATGTCCATTGCTTTGCAGAATTCTAATCAAATCAAATGCTAGCATAGGAGAAGGGGTGATGTTTTACACAAGGTTGAGCTGTTTGTGGAAAAGAATTAAAAGGCAACAGGCTCCCTGGTATATACTTCCCACTAGAATACAGATAAATGTTATTAAAGCTTTAATTCAATATGTGCTACAAATACAACAATAGTTAGGATGTCAAAACTGTAGAATAGATCTAAATGAACCTTTGAATAAGTACAGCAAAAAATTAGAGTTACAGAAAGAGGGGATACATTTGAAAAAGGGCCTGCTTTGAACTTGGGGCTTCTAGTAAAGATTATATTAGGAAGGTAATACTCTAGCTTGTGTTACCAATTTCTGCATAGCTTGACAGCACTCTAGGCTCTGGCTTGTGTGGGCAGCCCATTATCTCACACCTGTCTGTGACTGTAACCCATGCTCCAAATATGCCCTTGAAAATCAAATAAATTGTAATTAGAAAAAAATGGACAATAGACTTGTTATTGTGAGAAAAAAGAATCATTATTTGACGTATGATATAAAAATAAAGTCTGGTGCTCGAGAGCCAGAGCCATGCCATCAGCCTTGCTGTGACTGTGTCTCTCATTTCTTTGAGCGCCGACAACTCCCATACCTTCAGGCCCCTGGACTGTCTGGAGCTTGTCTCCGGCAATGTATTTTAGTTTTCTACAATGTAATGCCATATATACTGTTTTGCAATTCATCAAATAGCAAACAGTGAAGAGCACTTAAAATTACATTAAGATAAATTGAGATTAAAAATATTCAACCCTGCCATTGGAAAGAAGTAATAATACTCAAAGATGCACAAAACATTTCAAAATCATTCCCATCCCCAAGTAATATGTTGACTACCTTTGCTTTCCTCCAAAATACCTTTATCCAAATTGTTTTCAGTCCAATAGCAATGTTATACTATATGCAAAATACCACACTAGCCATCACTAGTGATGATATTAAGGATGAAATATGAGGTAGCTCCAAAAAGTTCATGGAAAATCCACAATCTCTTTGTTTTTAAATGTCACTTATTTAATTGAGACATGGAGATGGACACGGAGACAAAGAGTGTGACAAAGACAGAGTTCCCAACTAGTGGTTCATTCCTCCCATGATAGCCAGGTGCTGGGAACTCTATCCACTATGGTTCCCCATGGGTGGTAGGAACCCAATCACTTGGCCATCTCTGCCGCTTCCCAGGGTGCACTTTACCTGGGAGCTGAAATGACGAACCAGAGTCAGATATCTAATCCAGACATTCGAATATGTAATTCCTAACCATCTACTTAGCTGCTAGACCAAATGTCCTCCCTATTTTCTCATTTACTTCCATTTCTATGAAAATTTTGAAGCCTCCTTGTTGCTGCTCCCTATCCTCAAGGATCTTTAAGGGACACAGGCAATATAAAAGTTTCCCAGGATGCCATGGAAACATAGATAAAGATTCGCAACCCTACCTACGAGGATCAGGGAAGATATCTTTGAAGACAGTAATAGAAGATAAGTCCTGAAGGATGAGTATGAGTTGGACAAAGAAGTGACTAGGAGAATGGGTGTGTTAAAGAGTTTGTATGCAGAAGGAACAATTACAGTGCCAAGAGTGAATATGGCACATTGAGTAAATTCTTAGTGATTTATTGAGGCTAGAAGGCAAGGAATATAGGTGTCTGTTGGAGGAAATTAGGAAGAACATAAGAAGACAGGTGTGCGGAATGGAGGCGCTCAACATGGTACTCTAGAGCAAAGAAAAATTATAATAATTAATTAATTAATTTGAGACACAAGGAGACAGAAAGAGAGAGAGACAGAGAGAAACTCCCATCTGGTTCAGTCCCCAAATGCTTGCAATGGCTAGGGATGGGCAATGGAGAAACCCAGAAGAGAGGAGTTTAATCCATGTCTTCTGTGGGTGGCAGAAACCCATGGATATTGCCTTCCAGGGTCCACATTAGCAGGAAGATGGTATCAGGAGCTACAACCAAGAATCAAACCCAGGAACTCCAATATGGGACGTGGTCATCCCATCCAGAATCTTAGCCATTAGGCCAAGCATCTTCCCCTTCCTCTTTTTTTTTTCTTTAGTTTATATTTTAAAATTTTCTTCTTGGGATGAAACCTATCATAGACCAATAATAGTATAATAAATACAGACATATAAATTATAAAAAATAAATTGGGATATATTGGAAATTAATGCTCCAAATTGTTTTTTCCTGGTCAAGGCTCAATGATGAAGCTTGGAGACAACTGCCAAAGGTTAAGAGAAACCATGAGCAGTTTTGAGGATGGAAATGTGGCAACAAGATCTGAAATTTCAGCAGCTGGTAGAGAACCATTGAAGGCAAAGAGCAGTGCAGAAGCTCTGGCAAAAGAGAAAAACAGGAAGAGCTAAAACTAAGGACTTGGCAGTGACAGTGGTATGGCAAAGTAATGTATGAGATATTTAGGTATAAAACAGATAGGGCTTAGTAAATCAACACTCTATAGGACACAGAGGTGAAAAAGCATAGAAATTACAACAATGGAAAGAAAAGGAAAATACTACAGTCAAAAGTCAAGCACTTGGGGCCGGCGCTGTGGCGCAGCAAGTAAAGCTGCTGCCTGCAGTGCCAGTATCCCATATGGGCGCAGGTTCAAGTCCTGGCTGCTCCACTTCCAATCTGGCTCTTTGCTGTGGCCTGGGAAGGCAGTAGAAGATGGCCCAAGCCCTTGGGCCCCTGCACCCATGTGGGAGACCCGGAAGAAGCTCCTGGCTCCTGACTTCGGATTGGCCCAGATCCGGCCATTGCGGTCATCTGGGGAGTGAAACAGCGGATGGAAGACTTCCCTCTCTCTGCCTCTGCCTCTCTGTAACTCTACCTTTCAAATAAATAAATAAATCTTTAAAAAAAAAAAGGCAAGGGAAGAATTAATGAGTTCTGTAACATTACAAGATGCTTATCCCTGTAGAGGGCACCATTCATAATGTTAGTTTAATGGAAAAATGCACTCTAAGTTCTAAATTTCCAAACCACACGTATTTAAAACAATAAATGTGTGGTTGGAGACAGCTGAAGAAGTAAAACAAATGATCACATTCTGACCCAAAGAAACATTTAAAGTGTAATGAGTTCCAATGGAAGTGGTTTAAAGTTCTGAATTTATTTATACTTGTAAACATCATAAATGTTGTGAAAGACAGTGACATAACTGCAAGTGCAATTCTCTAAAACCTTGAGAGAACTCCCATCTGGACACAATGTAAAGCTAAGATAATGTGTAGAAATAGGCACAGGGTGTAGGAGTGAAAATATTTTTATTCTTTAACTCTCAGTCACTGCAAGTGAATTTGGAACATTGTTATAGAATGCTATTTTAAATAATTGCTACAATTTTATACGTGTTTTAGACCTAAATATGCTATGTAACCTTATTTTCCATTCAACTTACCTAGCAAATAATAATAGACTGAAAACCTAAAAGGTTTTTCAAGGCCAATAATATTCGCTAATATTCTTCCCTTTGCCTTCTCTGCATTCGCTGGACTGGATTTCACCCTCAGTCTGAAACATGCACTTCCCTCTATTATTCCTCCCCCTCTTATACTTGCATTGGATATTCTCCTTTTTCTTTTTCTTTATTTTTAAAGTACTTATTTATTTATTTGAATGCAGAACAATAGAGAATGAGAGGAAGAAGGGAAAGAGAGAGAGAGAAAAAAATATTTCAGCTGTTTCTTCATTCCCCAAAAGGCCACAACAGGGCTGGTTCAGAATGAAGTCAAGAACCCCATCCTGGTTTCCCACATGGATGGCAAGGGCCCAAGCACTTGACTCATCTTCTGCTTCCTTCCCAGGCACATTGGCAGGAAGTAGGATCAGAAGTGGTATAGCCTGTACTGGAACCGGAACACCAATATGGGATGTGTCCCAAGCAGTGGATTAACACTCTATGCCACAATATCCACCCCTTGTTATTCTTCATATTACAACTTAAACTAATTCCTCAAGGAAGCATTTGCCATACACTTCCAGATACTACCGTTTTGGTAACATTTATTTGCCTTGCAGTTACTTTTTATACCAGATTCTCCAATGGACTATAAACATCATGCAGGCTAGGACATGCATGCTTAGCATATGATCAGTTATCAATAAATATTAACTGACCCTGACATTGTGGCACAGTGGGTTAAGCTTCTGCTTGCAACACTGGCATCCCAAGTCAGAGTGGTTTAGTCCTGGATGCTCTGTTTCTTTCTTTCTTTCTTTCTTCTTCTTCTTCTTTTTTTCTTTTTTCTTTTTTTTGACAGGCAGAGTGGACAATGAGAGAGAGAGAGACAGAGAGAAAGGTCTTCCTTTACTGTTGGTTCACCCCCCAATGGCTGCTGTGGCTGGCGTGCTTCAGCTGGCACACCGCGCTGATCTGAAGCTAGGAGCCAGGTGTTTCTCCTGGTCTCCCATGCGGGTGCAAGGGCCAAACACTTGGGCCATCCTCCACTGCACTCCCGTGCCACAGCAGACAGCTGGACAGGAAGAGGAGCAACCGGGACAGAACTGGCACCCTGACCAGGACTAGAACCCGGTGTGCTGGGGCCGCAAGCGGAGGATTAGCCTATTGAGCCATGGCGCAGGCCCGATGCTCTGTTTCTGATCCAGTTCCCTGCTAATGTGCATGGGAAAGCAGTAGGAGATGGCTCAAGTGTTTGGGTCTCTTCCACCAAATGTGGGACATGAGGATAGAGTTCCAGTCTTCTGACTTTGGCCTGTCCAAGATCTGTTGCAGCCATTTGGGGAGTGAATCAGCTGAGGGAAGTTCTCTTTGTCTCGCTCTCTTTGATCTCTCCATCATGCAGCCTTTCAAATTATTAAATCTTAAAATAAAAAAAGCAAATAAATGATAATAATAATGATAATTATGGACTTTCTCAGTCTGGTTCCCGTTCCTATTACAAAAAGCCTGAGGTAGAATCAGCCCTTAAGCCATTCGGATCTGGCTTAAAAGTCCATGAGAGCATTTCAGGCATGGAAAGCCAAGACATTGTGGCAAAAAATGACCTACATGAAAGATCTCTGTGAGAGCCTGGAGGAAAGAAAGGGCATCAAAAAAGGAGGTGCCTTTTTCTGAAGGGAGGAGAGAACTTCCACTTTGACTATGGCCTTGTCTAAATTAAGATCGAAGTCAGTGAACTCAAAAGGCTTCCATAGCCCTGGCAGCTCATGACAAGAGCCTCTGTGATCACTGATGCCATAAATATGGTGTCAATTGTTAAATCAACAACAGGAGTCACTGTGCACTTGCTCCCCATGTAGGATCTCTGTCCTTAATGTGTTGTACTATGAGAATTAACGGTAAGACTAGTCTTCAAACGGCACTTTATATTTTGTGTGTCTGTGTGGGTGCTAACTGTTGAAATTTTTACTTAGTATACAGTTGATCTTCTGTATATAAAGATAATTGAAAATTAATCTTAATGGAAGATGGGATGGGAGAGGGAATAGGAGGTGGGGTGATTTGGGGGTGGGAGGGCAGGTATGGGGGGAAAATCCGCTATAACCCAAAAGTTGTATATATGAAATTTATATTTATTAAATAAAAGTTTTCTATAAAAAACCTTTAAAAAAAAGCCTGAGGCAGGGTAACTTATAAAGAATAGGAATTTTGGGGAAGTCCAAGGGCATGGTATTGGCATCTGCCCAGGGCCTTTGTGCTGCATAACACAATGGAGGACATCACACGATGAAAAAGAGCAAGTGTGATAACTTGAATTTCCTCTTTTTTTTTTTTTTACAAGAAAACACACATAAACTTTATTTACCGTTGAATACAGACTATCTTGGTTTCTGAATCTGTGATACTTCCCAGGTCTCTCGATCAAAGAGGGCAGCAGCAGGCAGGGAAGCAAAGCCAGAATGAAGCACACCACCTGGAGCCAGGGAGGCCTGACTCAGTCTTGGTCTGGGCTACATCTCCCCACACTGTGAGATCACCACAGGCAGCTTGGGTTTATTGTTGGGACCTGTGGGAACATTGTCAATCTTTCTCAGCATCAGAATACCATCAATGGTTTTTCCAAATACTATGTGCTTCGCATCCAGTCAATCGCACTTCAAGCAGGTGATAAAGAACTGACAGCTGTTTGTACTGGGACCACTGTTTGCCACAGAAAGCAGACTTGGAGCTGAGTGCCTTACAATTTTCATCTGCAAATGGCCCCAGGTAAATACTGGCAATGCCAGTACCATCTCCATTATCAAGTCTCCACCCTGAATCATGAAATCCTTTATGACCCTGTGGAAGATGCTCCCTTTGTATCCAAAAGGAACCTCATCTTTTCTAAACTCTCCGGTGCAGAACTGCCTAAAGTTCTCGGCCGTCTTGGGCACAGCATCTGCAAAGAGCTCGATCTTCATGCAACCAACTTCCTGGCTGCCAATATTGACATCAACGAACACCACGGGGCTGACAGGGCTTGGATTTGCCACTGCATGGCTCTGACCCGGAAGCAAAAGTTGGGGGATTTCTCTTCTTATAAGCCAGTGCCACGAAGTCCTTATCCTCATGACCTCATCTGAACCTTATTACTTCCCAAAGGCCCCACCCCCCCAAATCTCATTAACATACAAATTTGAGGAATAAATTTCCAACTCATGAATTTCTGGTGCACACAATCAAAGCATATCATGGGCCAAATATAAAAATCAGGTATATTAGTCCAGAATCTCCACCTACAAATGCAGACATGGAGGAAGCACTTCTTCATTTTGTACTTCATTTTGATTACTATTTCAAAGCATCATTTCATGAGGCTGGCAGAAACTTTTTGTCTTTGTCCTCTCATGATTGTCTGGAGCCAAGGTATTGAAAGGAAGCTCATTTATCCTCAATGGTATTTGTCTCCTCAATCACTTGGGATGACCATGACCCATTTGGCCATTTTGAGTTAGTTCACACTGGTTTTTCTGGAGACCTCTTTGTTCCTATTCCTTTGAATCTGGGTTTCTCTCCTCCACTTCTCTATAATCTTGAGTTTGTAGGACCCATTCTGCTCCTTGATCCTGCGACCAGGCCTTGAAGAACTCCGTATGCGGCTGTTGCAACTCCTTATCTGCTGACACACCACACAGCGCTTCCTCTGGTCTGTCTCCCTGGAGTCTATCCTGGAAGTAAAGCAGTGAGACCCACGCACTCACATGGAGTTGTGCTGTGTCGAGCTCAGAGGTGCAGCCTTTTCCTCTTGTGCTCTCCCTATGCCTCTCAGGCTCTACAAACTCCTCTCAATCTTAGGGACTCTTGTTGCAGAGGAGAGGGGGAGATATGAAAGAGGAAGCTGTATTCCTACAGGTGATATCTTCCAATTATTTTCATTAGTTTCTTTTTATCTTTTTTTAAAAATAAAAGATAGCTTTATTAATTTGTTTATTTATTTATTTGAAAGGCACAGTGACAGAGGGAGCAACAGGGATCTTCCATCTGCTGTTTCACTCCCCAAACGGCTGCAACAGCCAGGACTGGGTGAGGACAAAGCTATGAGCTTGAAACTCCAGCCTGGCCTCCCACATATGTGGCAAGCACCCACGTACCTAGATTATTTTCTGCTGCCTTCCAAGGTACATTAGCAGGAAGCTGGATCAGAAGTAGATCAGCAGGGACTCAAACCAGCACTCAAATATGGATGCTGGCATGGTAAATAGCAGCTTAACCTACTGCACAACATTGATCCTCTTGTTATCTTTAGGCTTCTGATTTTAAAACTCAAAGGTCAGTATAAGAATCTCTCCTCCTATTTTTTCTGTTTTCTTTAGTTGAATTCCTTTCCTGAGTATAAGCAGAAGAGTCTAGCAACTGCTTAAATAAGAAAAAGGGATCAAGACGAGCTGGTGCTGTGGTGCAGTGGGTTAATGCCCTGGCTGGAAGCAACAGCATCTCATATGGGCACCAGTTTAAGACCTGGCTGCTCCACTTCCGATCCAGCTCTTTGCTATGGCCTGGGAAAGCAGTGCAAGATGGCCCAAGTCCTTGGACCCCTGCACCTGTGTAGGAGACTCAGAAGAAGCTCTTGGCTCTGTCTTTGGATCAGCACAGCTCCAGCTATTGCAGCCAATTGGGGAGTGAACCATCAGATTGAAGACTTCTTTCTCTCTGTTTCTCCTCTCTGTGTAACTCCTTCAAATAAATACATAAATCTTAAAAAAAAAAAAAAAAAAAGAAAAGAAAAGAAAAGAAAAAGGAATCAAGAAGCAAAAGGGAAATGTCGAGAAAAAACAGGTGAGGATTTGGATCAAGACTGGTAAATATTGCAAAGTCAGTTTTGTATTTCATACTCACAAGTAAAATTTTGGTTCCTGAGTGAAGTATTTGAGTAACTAAAGAAGAACTTAAGTTTTTTTTTTTTGTTTTGTTTTGTTTTTTGTATATTCTTGATGAGAGAGTGTGGTAAAGTACAATTATGTGCTGTTGTACAGAACATCCCCTCACACCTTTCCCTATAGAGGAATATCCCTCCTTGCCTCTTCCTAGCTTTTTTGGTTTGCTGGTAATCCTTGGCATCCTATTGCTTGCAGATAGGGCAAGTCAGACTGTCTCTATCTTCACATGACACTCCCCTCTTGCGTCTTTGTGTCTCTGTGTACCTCCTAGGTCCCATCTGGGACTTAGGCACATGATTCACAACAACTCTGTAATGGGCACAATGATTTCACTTAAAAAGCGAGGACACTGAATGTTTACTTAAGGCTACACAATAATTAGGTAATTTCACAAGCGTTTGAAGACTAATAATGTGAGTGAAAAGTGCAGGCCGGCGCCGCGGCTCACTTGGCTAATCCTCCACCTGCGGCACCGGCACCCCAGGGGTTCTAGTCCCGGTTGGGGTGCCAGTTCTGTCCCAGTTGCTCCTCTTCCAGTCCAGCTCTCTGCTGTGGTCCGGGAAGGCAGTGGAGGATGGCCCAAGCGCTTAGGCCCTGTACCCACATGGGAGACCAGGAGGAAGCACCTGGCGCCTGGCTTTGGATCGGCACAGTGTGCCGGTCATAGCAGCCATTTGGGGTGTGAACCAACGGAAGGAAGACCTTTCTGTCTCTGTCTCTCACTGTCCAACTCTGCTTATCAAAAAAAAATACATATAAATAAATAAAAAAGAAAAAAAGAAAAGTGCAGGCATTCTCATTATAAATATTTTTCTCTGCCTTTAGTATGAGGATACCTCAAAACATTTGCGGGATTATGGAATTAAAAGATAAATTTATTTTGATGTAACAAATGTTTTTAAATCCACAAAGTCTTTTAAAGACTCCTTGTAAAATTCTGGAGGGTCTCATGGTTTGGTTCAGTGAAGTATTTTGTTATGATTTTTCACTTTATTTCATGATTTTAACCACCCCCCATTTAAAAAATAAAGTTGTTTGATATATTCTTTTTATATTTATATTTTATTTTATTTGAAAGGCAAGGTTATAAAGAGAAAAGGAAAGACAGAAAGAGAAATCATTTATCTGCTTTTTAACTCTCCAAAAGGCCTCAACAACCAAGGCTGGTCCAAGCCAAAGCCAGGAACCAGCAACTCTATCAGGGTCTCCCACATGAGTAGCAGTACCCAAGAACTTATGACATCTTTTGCCATTTTCCCAGGTGCATCAGCAGAGAGCTGGATTGGAAGTGGAACCAGTATTCTAATATGGGATGCTAGTAATGCAGGTGGTGACATAACCCACTGTGCCATTACGCCAGCCCCTTCATTATATATTCTTGAAGGAGATTCAAAATGTATTGTACATTCAGCCTTCAGTATCTGTGAGTTCTACATCTGAGGGAGGATTCAGACAACTGAAAATAGAAAAACACAACTGTGCATGCACAGAACATATGCAGGTTTTTTTCTCTTGTCCTTATTCCCTAAACAACTACTTACAAAGCATTAAACTTTTTATTGGGTACTATATGTGATCTAGAGATGATTTAAAGTATTTGGGAGGATGTGCTTAAGTCACATGCAGCTAGAACATCATTTTTATCTAAGGGACTTGTATATCCTCAAATTTTGGTATTTGAGGGTTGGTGAGGACCTGGAACCAATCCTGTATATACTGAGATGACTATATTAGATTTTTAGGAATGCTGTAACAAGTAGCACAATCTCAAAGGCTTAAAACAATAGAAATGTATTATAGTTTTAATGAGTAGAAGCCCAAAATCAAGGAGCCACCAAGACCATGTTGCCTTTGAAGCTCATGGGGGAATATCCCTCCTTGCATCTTCCTGGCTTTTGGTGGTTTGCTGGTAATCCTTGCATCCTGTGGCTTGCAAATACAGCAAGTCAGTGTGCCTCCATCTGCATATCACACTCGTCCCTCTTGTGTATCTGTGCCTCTGTGTCATTTCTCTTCTCGGAAGGACTCTGGCCATACTATGTTAAGGGCACACCTTACTCCAGTATGACCTAATGTTTAATTATACCTACAGTAATCTTAATTCCAAATAAGGTCACCTGGTGAGGTTGGGGGGGGGGGTTAGGACTTATATGTATCTTTTTTTGGGGGGGGGGAGGGAGACACAATTCAACCAATAACAGATATGTTCTAAATACTCTAATGTTGAATGACACAGCTTAAACATCAATCATCACTATTTTATATGCAGTGAGCTAATACCCAGTGATTAATATTCCATAAAACAAGAAGTGTAAGTAGCTCAAATTTCTTATTATCGTTCACCATATACTTAAGCATTTAATCATTTTCAAAAATGTAAGTGTACAAGCAGTATATAAATAAAACTCAGAATATATAAAAAGAGAGGTTCATATTAAATACTATTTAAAAAAAATTTATGTGAAAATTAGAGCATCAGAAAGAGAGATCGTCTCTTTTCTGGTTTGCTGGTTCACTCCCCAGATGGTCACAGCATTTAGGGCTGGGCCAAAAGCAGGGCCAGGAACTCCTTCTGATTCTTCTATATGGGCAACAGGGACTCTCATGCTTCTAAGGAACGTCAAAGAGCACTACCAGGGAGATGAATTGGAAGTAGAGTGGCCAGGACTTGAACTAGCACAATGATATAGGATGCAGGCATCCCAAGCAGTGGCTTAACCTGCTGTGCAACAATACCTTTGCCCCAAAATCCTGTAGATACAACATATTTCTAAATTCTAAATCATAAAAATCTAAAACTTATTTCTAAAATCTCTTTTTAAGAGATTCACAAAGTGTTTTTGATTGTAGTTTCTTACTGAACCTTCAAAACAAGTTTAATATTTTTTGTCCATTAAAAAATTAGAAATTGAATTGAGAGTGTTAAATACATCTTTAACACATACCTTCTGAAATGGCAGGAGGTGGGATGTGGGACATGGAATCAGATTTTCTTAGAAAAACTGAGGCATCTTGGCACATTTTAATATTTATGACAATGACCATGATAACTACAACTCATTTATTTTATCTTTCCAAGAACCCTAAGAGACAGGTACAAAACCAGTGCACATAGATGGTAAGGATTTAGCCCAGGACATGGTAATGCCAGGGCACCAATTAAGGTGGTCCAATTCCAGAGCCCAACCTCTTCATCACTTATGCATGGACTCCATCACCTGTGACAGCCACCCAGACAGTCTTTGTTCTGGAGTCCTTGTCACTGGAGTCATTGTTACACCATTCCTGACCAATGTGAGAGTGTTTATAGTTCTAAGCCTGTGGCATCTGATCCTTTCCCTCTCTAAAGAATGTCACGCCTGCAGCTGCTGAATTACCTTGGCCAGAGAGGTGAGCACTTTGGTTTGGAGCTGGAGAGGAAGGAAGCTTCCTTATCTCCACACCCACTCTGCTAAGCTGGAGTCGGTGGTAACTCACTTCTCACTGGCCATGTTCCAGTGACCCTGGGACACAGCCATGTTGTCTAATATATTGGGGTGTGGAGAGGACAGAGTAAGCATAAAGGAACTTCTCTGTCACAGTGCTCTTAAGGTTACTTGAGGGAGATTTAGCATTTCTTCTCAAGTCTATGACTCCAGGGTTCTTGCCACCCTTCTCAGCCCGACACCACTGCTGAATTTCTGCTCCCATGTGCCTTTCCGTTATCTACTCTTGTCCTCTTCACCACTCATACAGATGCCATGTACTCATCAATACCCACTTAGTAAGCTCTACTGACCTCTTGAAACTCTTATGTCACTTAGCACATACATTTTATTATTTTGAAAAAAAAAATTGTCTAAAACTTGTTCAGAGAACTGGTCCTAACCCCTAATCCACAAATGTGAAAATCTGTGTTCTAATTCTTGTTCTATTACTCTATCACTTACTGTTTGCATCTGAGTGCAAATTTCTTCCTTCACAAATGGATTAAATATTATATGCCTCACAGGGCTGAGACAATGCTCATATAAGAATGTGAGAAAAATTCCTAAAAAAACTAAATCACAGCTCTCATTTCTTTACCGAGATGCCTGCCCAGTCTGTCTGTTACTTCTTTGCATTAAACTTTGCTAGCACACTTACTGCCAAAAAAAAAGAATCATAAAATTAAAAAAAAATTAAATAAAAAAATCCTGTAAATCCAACTGAGACAGTAATAGGGCTTCAGGGCCACATTTCATCTTCAGAACTGGACAACAAATTCTTTTGAGGCTAAGGATCTTCTCACATCTTGTTCACATCTCCCCCAAAGTCCCTCAAAATGTGCAAGGACTATGGATGGCATTCATATTTGTTGGTTAATATGAGACATATTATTTTTATTAAAATACAGGTCTTCCCGATCACTTTCAGGAATTCAGAAATACTATGCACTCAATTTTACTATTCAAGATTTCATGAATATATTCAATTATTTTAAAAATTCAGGTTTTTTTTTAAAGATTTATTTATTTATTTGAAAGTCAGAGTTAAACAGAGAAAGGAGAGGCGCAGAGAGAGAGAGAGAGAGAGAGAGAGGTCTTCCATCCTCTGGTTTACTCCCCAAATAGCCGCAACGGCTGGAGCTGCACCGATCCGGAGCCAGGAGCCAGGAGCCAGGAGCCAGGAGCTTCTTCCCGGTCTCCCATGTGGGTGCAGGGGCCCAAGGACTTGGGCCATCTTCTACTGCTTTCCCAGACCATAGCAGAGAGCAGGATGGGAAGTGGAGCAGCCAGGTCTCAAATCGGTGCCCATATGGGGATGACAGCCTTCAAGCCAGGGCGTTAACCCGCTGTGCCACAGCACCAGCCCCGGTTTTTTTTTTTTTTTTTTTTTTTTTTTTTTTTTTTTAAAGGTTTATCTATTTACTTGAAAGGCAGAGTTACAGGGAGACAGATTTTTATTAGCTGGTTTACACCTTCAAATGGCTACAATAGCCAGGGTTGACCCAGGTCAAAGCCAGGAGCCTGGAACTCCATCTGGGTTTCCCACGTGGGTAGCAGGGGCCCAAGTACTTGGGCCATCTTCCACTGTTTTCCCTGGTTCCCCAGCAGGGAGCTGAATCAGAAGTGTGGCACTGAGACTAGAACCAGACCCAAATGGGATGCTGAGTCACAGGCAGTGGCTCAACCTGCAATGTCAGCCCCACTTTCTAAGGTTTTTCTGAATGATATTTACAAGCCTGGTGTTTTTGTACTTGCTCACTATCTAATTCTAATTTCATTGTTTTTGTCACATATATCAGGAATGTCAAAATTTTCCATTAGAAGTTTTCAATAAGGGGCCTGGAAGATGGCCCAAGTACTTGGGCCTCTATGCTCACAGGGGAGAACTGGAAGAAGCTCCTGGCTCCTGGCTTTGGATTGTCCCAGGCCTTTGCAGACATCTGAGGAATGAACCAGAGGATGGAAGATCTTTAACTCTCTGTCTCTTCCTCTAACTCTGCCTTTCAAATAAATTTAAAAAAATCATTTCCAATTAATTAATTGTTTTGATAAACAAAACTCAAATTCTTCATTTACTCCTTAAAATATTTTTAAATATTTAATTTGAGGGGCCGGTGCTGTGGTGTAGTGGGTAAAGCTGCCGTCTGCAGTGCTGGCATCTCATATGGGTGCCAGTTCAATACCCGGTTGCTCCACTTCCAATGCAGCTCTCTGCTATGGCCTGGGAAAGTGGTATAAGATGACCCAAATGCTTGGGCCCTGCACCCAAAATCAGGGAGAAGCTCCTGGCTCCTTGCTTTGGATCAGCCCAGCTACGGCCACTGCAGCAGCTTGGGGAGTGAACCAGCAGATGGAGGATCTCTCTCTTTGCCTCTACCTCTCTATAACTCTGCCTTTGAAATAAATAAATAAATCTTAAATATTTAATTTGATGCACATGGAAATACTGGAAAGCACAAATCTAACATGTAGTTGGTCTCTGGGTTTATGTTTTTAGTGTTGACAAAAATGGTGTAATTTCAAAATATTTAAATCTGATTTTATCATAGGTTAGGTTATGACCAACTCACTTCTAATCAGCTACAAATGACATTTTAAAAAATCTACATGTCACTTCCTAATACATTTAATTCAATCAGAATCACAATAAGAAACTCTTAGTTATCACTTATAATATATCAGTAACTGTGATTGGCACTTTAAGTACAATTGATTCTCATTATTCACAGATTCTGTATTGGCAAATATGTCTGCTCATTGAAACTTATTTGTAACTTTGAAGTCAACATTCAGCATGGCAAAAAACAAACTGTATTGCTGGAGGAGGTACATGTTCCCAGCTGTAGTTGAACAAAGTGATGCTATACTTTCTTATTTTAGCTATCACACCATTAACAAGTTGCCTTTTTGTGGTCTATTTATTGCCTATTTTTCAAATTTTTTTGTTCAACAATTCCATTGTTTAAAACAGCTCCCAAGCACAATGCTGAAATCTGGTATACCTTAGAAGAGGCTGTCTTACAGTATGCTAGGTAAGCAGAAGTTAAAGCACTGTTAAGCATAAGTTCAATGCTAATGAATCAATTTATACTAAATATGGTGTCCTTAACAGAAAAACAAATAGAGAAGATTACCTAATTGGTCCATTGGTGAAAATATTGTGACTAGAGACTTACAGAAATCTAACTATATTTCACCCCTGGGAGCAGAGGTTCCGTAACTGTTAATTCAGCGTTCAAAGTGACTCTGGAGAACTTAACTACTATAACAAAAATTAGCTATAGATTCGTTTGTTTTTAATAAGCTAATTCTTCCCTAAATTTTTTTCATTATGAAATGTTGCAAATAGATAAGTAGAAAGAGTATACTGTGTCTCCAGGGAACTGTCACCCAGCCTCAACAATGTCCAACTCATAGCCAGTCTTGTTTCTTCTTTAACTACCTCCGTATCCATCATTTTTCATCACCTGGAAATTGAAAAAAATTCCACATATCATATCATTTCAGACTTATATCACATAGATTAAATTCTTATTACCATAAGAAAATATAGATTAGGAAATCTGGAAATGATAGTTATAAGGAAAAATAACTACCTAAATTAATACTGAATTAACACGTTGATTTATTCCTCAGTCTTTTTATGTGTAAAGTAACCTAAAATGTAGAATTCATATTGATTAGATCGTTCCTTTTTATTTAACATTAACATATGTTTCTATATCTTTAGATATCTGACACTATGGACAATGAGGAATCTCCCTCCCCTGGCTTAACAGCAAGCTTCCCTTAGCTGCCTAACATACTAACAGCCTATAATAGTCATCTGTCTGCCTGTTGCATAGTGACTGGCTATGCCATAAAAGTCTTCTTTGCTAAAAATTCTGCTGAGCTCTCTTTGTAAGCTCCTGATAAAACTGGATAGAACTGGGTACAGTCAAAATTGTGATTGGAACCTGAAGAGATGAACCTAGCCTGACCAGAGAGTCACCTTATGGCTCATTACAATATAGATGACATACCTTTAATGGCACTTCAGAAGACATTTGAATATACAATGCACATAAAAATATGATTTGATGATGCACATGCTCACAGGACTTTCCATGCCCTTTTCTCTGCCCCCATCATATGAATTAATTTTGTCCAGCTATGTCCCATTTACCCTAACTCCATAAATCCCCAAACCTTTTTTGAATGGGAAGATGCATTTGGGTTTTATTGGTTTTATTTCCCTGATCTCCTTGCAAACTTATAAAAAAGCTTTTTTCTCCGACGATGCAGCTGGTGTTTTTCTAGCAGCAGTGTGCATGGGTCGGGAGCAGGGGGTGTTGCTTGGCAATATATTCTTCAAAAATATTATAAAATATAATCCTTTTATATTCTCCTTAAGTCATACGATTTATCTCTTCACAATATCTGTCCTATGTATTTAAGAGAGGGATGACTGCCTATTTAAAATTAGGTCTTTTGAGACAATTATAGATTCATACCCACTGAAGAAACAATACATAAGATACAGTGCAGTATGCACTTTTCCCAGTTTCCCATTGCAAAACAATTTTAGAACAAGTATATGGACAATGATTCAATCAAATGTTAAACCTGGGGCTAGTGTTGTGGCACAGTGGGTTAAGCTGCCACCTGTGATGCCTGCATCACATATGGGTGCTGGTTTGAGTCCTGGCTGCTCCATTTCTGATCCAGCTCCCTGCTAATGTGCCTGGGAAAGCAGCAGAAGATGGCTCAAGTGTTTGGGCCCCTGAACCCATGTGATAGACCCAGATGGAGTTTCTGCATCCTAGCTTCAGTCTAGCCACTTGGGGAGTGAACCAGCGAATGGAAGATCTCTCTTTATTTGTGTGTGTGTGTGTGTAATTCTGCCTTTCAAATGAATAAAATAGATGATAAACTTTCCGTCACCATAAGGACATTTAAGTTGCCCCCTACCCTTTCTGAAAAACAACCAGGTTCTTTTTTCAATGTTTTTTTATTTTCATCTCCTTGACAGGCAAAATGCTACAGAGAAAAAGAGAACATGAGGGAACTTAAAGTGTGGGGCACTTCAAAAAACCACAAAAGCCAACCTGACCTCCCAAAGGCCAAAGCTAGAATAATTTACACTACAGAATAAAAGACAACACAGGATTTTAACCCAAAGAATAAAGGAATTATCCATGACTTCATACTGATAAATACATGGAGAAGAAGCAACAGAACATTTTTATGTGTGAACTCCAAATAATACATGTAGGTATTATTACATAAAAATTACAGGTGCCCATTGTTCTGGATGAAGCTCCTGCACTGAGCCCTCCAATCAGGCTGAAGAACAAAATTGTCGCTCACACCAAGTCCTCCATCACCAAGCTGAAAAGAAATTGTTTATCCTTCCTTCTGAGAGATCAGGATTAGAGAGAGAACCAAATTTCTCAAGCCAGCCAGGTTCGATTGACATAACAAAGCTCCTGCTGCCTTAATCCTTACACAAAAAAGGTAACTTGAAAAAACCCAATGTTAACCAGTTATTTTCCCATCGCTTTGTTTTTTATGTGTGTGTGTGGGGGGGGGTGGGGGGTGGGGGATTGTGTTACCAGACAAATTACCGGCAGCTGCATGCTGCTTGATAGCCAATTCACCACAGATGAGTATTGGTAAGAGGAAAGGGTCTATTTCAAGAAGCCTACATCTTGAGGAAAGAGAGATCTCTAGATCCAAAATGTGCTCTTTCACCCAACAAGCCAGCCAGAGAGATTATTAAAGGGACAGGGATAGTTGCAGGGTGAACTTATAAAAAAAGCAATGAGTCTATTCAATTGACAGTTATGAAGATGTTCAGGCTTTGATCTGATGAGGGACCATCCAGCTCATCTGGGGATATCCAGGGAGTCCGCCTAGTGGATACCTCTTGACAACGGAGCTCAGCATCAGTTGGGTGGAGGGTCCTTTGTTAGCTGTATCAAAGTCTGCCATTTCGAATCCTCTCCCCTGAGTAGATTCCTGAAACTCTTATGCAAATGTTACTATTCAACAGACTAGGTACAGACTAATTCTTAATATCAGTAGCTGGTTTTTTTTAATATAAAAATAAGAAAAGAGAAAGGAAAGGAAGATGCCTTTATTACTGTTGGATCCTGAATACTGCTATCTTTTTTTTATAAAGGTTTTTTAAATTTTTATTTATTGACAGGTAGAGTTACAGATAGTGAGAGAGAGAGCAACAAAGGTCTTCCTTCTGTTGGTTCACTCCCCAAATGGCCGCAAAGGCCAGAGCTGCGCCAATCCGAAGCCAGGAGCCAGGTGCTTCCTCCTGGTCTTCCAAGTGGGTGCAGGAGCCCAAGCACTTGGGCTATCCTCCACTGGTCTCTCGGGCCACAGCAGAGAGCTGGACTGGAAGAGGAGCAACCAGGACTAGAACCCGGCGCCCATATGGAATGCCAGCACCACAGGTGGAGGATTAACCTAGTATGCCATGGTGCCAGCCCCGAATACTGCTATCTTACAGGCATACTGTTATCTTACAGTTGAACCATCATTTTAGTAGTCAGCCACACCCAAACTTTGAAACAAACTACACTTGCTAAATTTGAAAATCCCATGCAAATCAGCTTAGCCCAGCCTACTGTCAGCCCACCCATAACCAAACACAGCTCTGACTATATAAACCCCTAGTCTGTATGAGAACAGTGCTTCTATCCCTGCCTGCACTGGCTCCCTCTTAGGTTTGTCTCTGACTAAATCTGTTCTGGCTGTTGAATTTGTGGTCTGTCTTTTCATTGTCTTGTTTTTCTATCCTAACAAGTGGTACCATAACCTGAGAGGGTTTGAGAGACCGGTCCTCTTGCCACTTTGGTCCCTTGGAGCCTCATACAGTTTGTAGGCAGTCAGTGGGGAGGTCTCCCTCCACCTGGTAGGCAGCTTAAAACAACCTGCCTTATGCCAGGAGCTCTGGTACTTTCCGGGTGATGACTGACTGTTTCTCCCTCCTCTTGATTTTTCCTTCCTCTCTGCAGAAAACTAGGGTTAGGGATCATGAGATGACTGTGATTGTCCTGCTCTCACATGAACTCCAGCCAGAAACCTGCCGGATCTCTCTGCCATGTGCCACAGCAACTTCGTTTCCAACTTCTGGACTGGTAAGAAGTCAGCTTCCGTCTCCACAAAGCACTTGGGGCAGACCAGAATCAGCCGTTACCTCTACTTTTTCTCTTTCAGAGGATGTGATTTGTGGGAATTTATGCCATGTTCTGGACTAGCGGCGCCTGTTCCAACTGTTGGGATCCTCTCTTCTCTCCTGTGAGAGGATTCTGGTTGTGGTTAACTCCTTCCTGGGGGATGCCACAGTGCGAGCCGATTCCCCAGCCTGGCCTTATCATTGCCTGTTCCACAGTTCTGAAATTTCTCACCTTCCTCTGGACTTGCCCCTGGCCTGTCTCCTAAAAAATCTGTCGGCCTTTGGCCTAAAAGGGCAGGTAAAATTGAAATGATTTATCTTCTTCTGTACTACATCTTGGCCTCAATATAAACTGGATAAAGATTCTCAGTAGCTAGAATTTGGTACTTTTGATTTCCAAATTCTTTGCAACCTTAATAACAATACAAAGAGCAAACGGTCAGAGGTCCCTTTTGTTCATGCTCTTTTCTTCTTCTGAGGTTGCCCCTCCCTCTGTGGCTCTTATTCCTCATTTCAAGTTCTCCTCATGGAGGAAAAAGGCCTGAAACCCTCTATCAAACCCTCTGCCCCACCATTCCCTTCGTCCTTGCACCTCTTTGCGATCCTGACCTGGCTGATGACCCTCCACCATATTGTCCCCTGGGCCCCTCCAACCCCCACCTCTTGACCCTTCCCCCAGTGTACCAACTGACTCCCCACCTGATCCCCTTTCCTCTCCTCCTGATTCCCCACCTGATCCCCTTCACTCTCCTCCTTTTATCCACTCTTGAAGCCTACAGCTCCCTCCGGTTCTCCCTTTGAGGGAGGTGGCTGGAATGAAAGGTCCAGTCAGGGTCCATGTCCCTTTCTCCTTATCAGACCTTAGTCAAATTGAGGAGCACTTAGGCTCATTCTCAGAGAACTCCACAAAGTATCATAAAGAATTTCTTTGCCTGACATGATTCTACAGTTTAACTTGGCAGGATCTCTATCTCATTCTCTCCTCTACTTTAACACCAGACAAATGGGAACATATTTGGCTTGCTGCTGGACAACAGGCAGACGAGTCACACCACCAAGCCCCACATAATAACCCAGAGGCCAGTCACACTGTCCCTAGGGCTGCCCCATCCCAGACTGGACCTAGCAAGCAACCCAGAAGCCCAGGGCTATCGGCCCAAGATCATGATTTCCTGCTTGTTGTTGGCTATGATAAAAATGGCCATAAGCAGGTCAACTGTGACAAGCTTCATAAAATCACCCACGGACTCAAAGAAAATTCCACTCTCTTTATGTTCCACCTTACAGAGGCAGTGGTAAAATACACCAATATGGACTCCCATTGCAGAGGACAGTCATTTTTACATCTCCAATTTATATCCTGGTAGGCCTGGGACAGCCGACACAAAGTCCAAAAGCTGAAGGATAGTCTAAAAGGACCTCACCAATGGGGCTCTTCACATCTTTAACAACAGGGATGAAAACTAAAGATTCAAAAGGAGAAAAACAAAATTAAAGTTATCAGATGCTTGCCTCTCTAATCCACCAAATTCCCAACTTCAAGCCAAGGCCTAGCCCTCTGGAAGCCTGTTTTTGATGCAGCAATACTGGGCATGCGACCAAGGCCTGGTCTAACCCAAGACCTCCCACTAAACCATGTCCCAACTGTGAACAATGGGGACGTTGGAAGATGGACTGCCACCAGGAGGAATGCCCTCCCAATCTGGTACAGCCTACTGTTCCCCCAGCTCTGGTACAGGGCATTGCATCTTTGTTAAACTTAACACAATGAGGCGGCCTGGGTTCAACAGCTCCCATTTCAAATGAGTCCACAGACCCAAGGGTGATAAGGACAGTGTCTGGCAAGTGGATCTCTTTCTTGGTGCATACTGGGAATAGCTTACCTGTTTTCAATGAATAGTGTGGCTCAATCCTTCCTTCCTCTGTCTCTGTTGTTGGCATGGAGGGCCTTACTGAAAACTGAACGAAACTCCTTTATATTCTTCCTTTGGAGATATTTCCCTCCTACACTACTTTCTTGTTCTCCCCAATTGTCCCCACCCACCTTTTGGGTAGAGCCCCTCACCAGTCAGGAGCATGTCTCCATTTCCACCAGGTACAAAACCCATATGTTTGTTACCCATATCAAGACCATTCTCCCCACTTCTCTATCCCAGGCCTCTTGTCTGCCTTCCATTTTTCCTTTGATCAACCCTATAGTATGGGATATATCCCATCCCATAACTGCCACCCACCATACTCCTGTTCACATCTTCCTAAAGGACTCCACAAAAGCTATTATTGTTCCTCAATATCTTTTAAGTCTGGAAGGCCACAGAGGCTTAAAACTGATCATAGACCCACCTCCTTCAGGCTCACATGCTTGTCCTTACCCACTCACCTCACAACACACCCATACTTCCCACCAAAAAATTGGTTGGCTCCTTTTGCCTAGTACAAGACCTCAGATGCACTAACTTTTCTGTTCATCCAACCTATCTAGTCATTCTTAACCCCATATCCTCCTCTCAAATAATCACAACTTTTTTCTGTATTTTGAACCTAAAGAATGCCTTTTTCACAATTCCTCTCTATTCAGCCTCCCAAGCACTCTTTGTCTTCAACTTGTCTGACCCCAATTCCTGCCTTTCCTGACAACTTACCTGGACTGTCCTACCCCAAGTTTTCTGATACAGTACCCATTACTCTGGACAGACCATCCAAGAAGTCTTAGCTTCTATCAACCTTTCATTCATCACTCTTCTTCAATATGTTGATGACCTTCTACTTTGCAGCCCCTCAAAGAAACCTGTCTTCAATATGCCACGAGCCTTTTAAATTTTCTAGCTGATAAAGGCTAAAGGGTATCTCAGGAAAAGGCTCAACTCTATATCTGTTATTTTTCTAGGACTTCTCATGACACAAAAATTTGCACAACTCCTCCGGCCTGAAAACAGGTAATACCCTCCTTTTCTTTCCTACACACAAAGCAGGACCTCCTCTCTTTCTTGGTACTTGTGGGCTATTTTCACATCTGGGTACCAATTTCTCTGTTATTGCTAAACTTCTCTACAGCCTACCAAAGGTGACATAGACAATCCTTTACAAGAGACTTCCCGTTATTTCTCTTCAACCTGGCTCCTATCTATTCAGATTTAGAGATCTCTCACTTTCAGCAAGGGGCCTCCAAGAACTCATGGTGGTTTGTAGACAATAAACTAATATTCCCCTCTTCTAAGTTACCTTTCTAAGAAACTTCCCCACTCAATATCATTCAAACCTAAACTCTCTTCTTAATTTTCTAAAATCAAACATACACCTGATTCCCACTATAAGGGAGACTCTGTATACCATATCTCAGAAATTTAGAATCTGTAATACTGTTAATCCCAGCTCCATTATCAGACCACTCACATTCACTATTCACCAGGCCCGCAGACTGCTCCTGGGAGAGGACTGGAAGATTGACTTCACCCATATGCAACCAGTTAAACAGCTATGTTACCTTCTGGTTTTGGTGGACATCTTCTCGGGTTGGGTGCAGGCTTTTCCCATTACCAACAAAAGAGTCACCACTGTTTCTATTGTACTATTAAGAGATATTATTCCCAGGTTTGGACTCCCTGCATCCAATCAGATAATGGACCACAATTTACCTCCTAAATTACTCAACTAGTATCAACTTCTCTCTATGTCTCATAGCATTTCCACATTCCTTATCATCTCCTCTCTTCAGGAAAAGTAGAATGGATGAATGAAACTTTAAAACAAGTGCTGACAAAACTCTCAGTCCAAGTCCACCTAGACTGGATAAAACTCCATCTTTTAGCCTTATTATGAATTAGATCTCAGGGCCAGCATTGTGGCATAGCAGGTAAAGCCACCACCTGCAGTGCTGGCAAGCCATGTAAGTGTCAGTTCGAGGCCCAGCTGCTCTACTTCTGATCCAGCTCTCTGCTAATGTGCCTGGGAAAGCAGCAGAAAATGGCCAAAGTCCAAGGGGCCCTCACCCATGTGGGAGACCTGGAAGATTCTTCTGACCCTGGCTTCGGCCTGGCCCAGCCCTGGCCTTTGTGGCCATTTGGGGAGTAAACCAGCATATGGAAGATCAATCTCTCTCTCTCTCTCTCTTTCCTTTTGTGTAACTCTAACTTTAAAATAAATAAATAAATCTTTTTTAAAAAACAAAAAAATTAGATCTCTTCCCCAGAAACCATCAATGCTCAATCCATTTAAAATTTTCTAAGGGGAGATATCTTCTCACATCAGACTTTCCTCTCCTCCATAAGTTTGAAGCCATTTCTTTTCCTTTTACCTTCCCTTTTCTCAATGAAATATGCTCTTATTTATGGACCTATGCAGACATACATCTACCCAAGCAATACCCTCTACCTTCTAGACTATATTTCCACCTTTCAACCCAGTGACTGGGTCTATCTGAAACAAAATGAGGCTGCTTTAAAGCCAAAATAGAATGGACCCTATTAAGTGATATTGTCCCTATCATTGCTAAACTCAAGGGACACCCTCCCTAGGTACATTTCATGTCATTAAAATTAGTAACGTCTTCCCTACACACCTCTGCTCCCACAGGGCCCACAACTCTCAGGTTGACATGGGTACCTACACTACAGAAAGAACTGCCGCCTCCTGCCCCTGACAATTTCTGAATCTATAAATTCCTCCAAGTAATTCTCTAAGAATTACAGTCATACCACCAACTCAGGAGTTGGCCCTACCCAAAGTTTGGGAGCACCTATGCCTGACAAGTCTGAAAAGCTCCCACAAACCAGTTTAGCCCCAGCTAACGCCCACCCATCCATAACCAAAAGCAGCCCTGACTATATAAACTCCTAGTATGTATTAGTCTCAGTAATGGGTCCCTCTCAGGTTTGTCTCTGAATAAACCTGCTCCAGCTGTTGAGTTCGTGGTCTGTGTCCTCTTGTTCTTGTTCTTTTTCTCTAACAATTAGTTACAGTGGTGGTGGTTTCTGCTTTCTTTGGCCCTTTTCTATCTGTAGAACTAACCTCCTTTGCTCAGCCTTTTGGAATACTTATTCTATTTTATAGAATGATATGAGGCTCTAGAAAAAACTAAAAATAAAGCTAATTAATTAAATTGTGTTTTTGTCCTCTCACAGTACTCTCCAACCCAGGAGGTGGAGTTTTAATTCCCTTATCTTTTGAGTGTTGGCTGGATTTAATGACCCAGTTCCCAAGACTAGATATGGAAAGATGAAACGACTAATTTTTGGGAAAAAAAAAAAAAGGTTTGGGGAGTTGAAAGGTAGAGGGGAGGAAGGAGGGTGGGCAGGTGGGGTGGCGGGAGCCAGGGAAAGAGAGATTTTCTATCCACTGGTTTATTCCCCAAATGTCTGCAACAGCCAGGGGTGGGGCAGGCTGAAGCCAGGAGCTAGAACTCTATCGAGTTCTCCCACATAGTGGCAGGAACCCAAGTACTTGGGTCATCACCTGCCAATTTCTGAGCACATTAGCTGGAATTTGGATTGGAAATGCTGAGAGGCCAGGGCTCAGATAAGGCCCTCCAATATGGGATGTGGGCATTCCAAGTGTTGGCTTGGCCTTCTGTGCCACAATGCCCACCCCAGAAAATATTAATTTTGCAGGGAAAAATCTGGTAGGTGCTACCTTAACCAAATGATCAACATTACCAATGACAAGTCATATTAATGTCATGTATGATGCCGGATATGTTGAAAGGTTCCTCATCTTGTAGCACTGTCCCCTAAAATCCACAACCCCAATATTTTAAATATTTATTTATTTGAAAGACAGTTACATAGAGGGAGAGATAGAGGGAGAGAACGAGCAATCATCCATCTGCTGGTTCACTCGCAAGTGGCTGGGACTGTGCCAGGCTGAAGCTAGGAGCCAGGAGGTTCATTCAGGTCTTGCATGTGGGTGCAGGCCCCAAGCACTTGGCTTATCTTCTGCTGCTTTCCCAGGTTCATTAGCAGGGAGCTGGATTGCAAGTGGAGCAGCCAGGTCTCAAACTGGCAAACATATGGGATGCTGGCATTGCAAGCAAGAGGCTTAGCTTGCTACATCACAATGCCGACACCCATAACCCCAGGTTAGTGGTGGTAGAAATAAAATATGTAAAAAGGTTAATATAAGGGCCATTCAGGGCAGAATACAAGTGACAGAGGCCCAGGAGAACAAGTCCAACAAGTGTCAAGGAATCTAGGGACAGGTACCAAAGTGACCAAATTCTAGTCAGGATCTATGCATTCCATGAGGGTTACACACTTAAATTGGCTTGGCCTGAAAAGGTGGGCTCTCAGGTTTGGGTTTGGAATTTCTTACTGGTTCAAGACTAGAATATGATTGGCTACACTTTCAGAGTCAGGGAGGATACTGTATCTGGAAACAGATGTTTGAAAAGAAGGCTATTGATATATTTTAAGGAGGACATTTCTGGGACTAGATAAGGAAAGCACAGAGAAAGAACAAAGGACTGCTTAAGGTTGCTCCAGAAGGCTAAGAGAAAACAGATCCTTTGTGCACATCACCCAAGTTCAAACTGACCTGGTAGATAAGATTAAGATTCGGAGCTGTGTCTAGACATTCCTCAAGTCTCGGGAGGTGTTTCTCTTGAATGCCCTGCAGGATTTTTAGGGCACTTCTTTCACACTGGTTATGAGAAAATACCAAATTCCAAACAAGGACCACTCTACCAAATGCCCCAAGAAAGAATTCATAACCAAGTTGAATAGCTAACGCAAGC
The DNA here is from genome assembly GCF_964237555.1 of Oryctolagus cuniculus. NCBI lineage: Eukaryota > Metazoa > Chordata > Mammalia > Lagomorpha > Leporidae > Oryctolagus > Oryctolagus cuniculus. The sequence continues at coordinate 88,692,656 of NC_091437.1, forward strand.
ATCAAGTGGTGTTTTCTGTTGTTGTTTTCTTTTTTAAAGATTTATATATTTTATTTGGAAGGCAGAGTTACAGAGAGAGGGAGAGAGGGAAACAGAGATCTTCCATCCACTGGTTCACTCCCCAAATGGCCATAACATCCAGAGGTTGGCCAGACCAAAGCCAGGAGTCAGGAGCTTCTTCCAGGTCTCCACATGGGTGCAGGGGCCTAAGCATTTGGGCCATCTTCTGCTGCTTTTGTATGTGCCTTAGCAGGCAGCTGGATCAGAAGTGGAGCAGCCAGGACTCAAACTGGAACCTATAAGGGTTACTGGCACAGCAGGAAAAAGCTTTACCCACTAAGCCACAACACCAGCCATCAAGCATCAAGTGTTTTACTGAGAAAGCTGAAGTACACACTGAAGAGTGGGAGATCCCTGAGGGCAGTGGCCCCTTCTCTTAACTGAGTTTAATATTATATGGTTGTTTAATGAACAGAAATGCATGCTAAGAAAGGGGAGGAATGTTCACGGTTTTTCGGAGAAGGTGGAGATTTCCCAGAATCCAGCTATACCACTCCTTTTTGTTCTTCATTTGCTCTGGTATTTCCTGTCATGGTGGCTAGTAGGCATATCATTTAGCATACTGATATCACAATGAACATATAATGAGCTGAGGGTCAATTTAGGTCCACCTTGGCCTCTAAACTGGCATGAACCTGGTCCAGGCAGGAGGTCTGCTTTGTCTCCAGGACAAGAGGAACCACATCCATACTCTACTGGCTTTAAGGTAACAGGAATTACCCCCACGTGACTCACTTGCTCCCTGTCTCTCTGTCCTACAGGGACTCTCTATGCTATCTTTGTAACATTTCAGTAAGTCTACAATTATTCCCAAATAAAACAGCTGTTGAGGTGGGCATGTGGTGTAGCAATTGTCACTGGGAACTTCTGCATCCCTCACTGGAATGCCTGGTTCAAGTCCCAGCTACTAGGCTTTTGATTTTAGCTTCCTGCTAAGGCTATCCAATGGAGGCACTGGGTGATGGCTCAATACTTGAATCTCTGACAGGTGAGAGACCTGAATTGAGATCTGGGCTCCTGGTGTTGGCCTGGACCAGCTCTGGCTGTTGGGGAGCATTTCTGAGTGCATTTGTTGTGGGCATTCCAGTCAGCAGATGGAGGATGTCTCTGTGCCTTTCAAATAAGATGAAAATAAATACAAATTTAAACAATATGTTTTTCTTATTTTATTTGAAAGTGGAGGAGCCAGTACTCAAAGCAGGCACACTGATAAAGAGATGTAGGCATCCCCAGTGGCAACTTTATCAGTGGGCCAAACACCAGCTCCTTTTTTTTTTAAATGTAGATTTTTGGCCTTAATCCTATAATTTTTGATTCACTAAATACAGGCTGGGTCCCAAGAATCTGTGCTTTGGGTGACTTAGCCTCAGGGAGACCTTAACACAACTTGATGCTTTCTGTCACTTTTTTTCTTGCCATTCTAAACTTCCCTGTAGTAAACACAAGTATGTGCGAAAAGGCTATTGGCTTTTTTTGTTTCAGGTAATATCTATTTATTTAGGCTTTTATGCAGTGTTCTCACCCATCAGTAGTTTTACCTGAAGCATGACATTCAAGATTCCTCCTTTTAAATACACATCAATCAATTCTCAAGTGGAATTTTCCATGCTTGGTTCACTTACTTTGTTATTTAAAGTTAACAAAAGGCCTTAGAAGTTTTGGCTTTGGTACTGGTGAAATCTGATGCTAAGATTAAATGTTGCTAGGTAACAAACTGAGTGGTCAAATGCTATGCAGTTTATTGCTAAATAGTTACCTATCACCATCCATTCTTTCCTCCTTTAGTGAACACCCTAATTTTTGGCTGAGCCCATGGCCACCTAGAATATATTTTTCATCTTTCCTTCACCTAAGCATCTTCAGAAAGCTATATTTTAGTTAGCAGGAGGTAGGCAGAAGTGAGAAATGTAACTTCTACAGAAATGTCCTTAAAGGAAACAAATGTGCCTTCTGCTGATGGGAATGTGGGTATGACAGCTGGAATTTGAGCAGTCAGTGTGGCCAACAGCCGCCCATGTCATCATTAGGATGGGGGGAGCAGCAGGCTAGAAGTCTGGACATCTGACACCATGCAGCCCAAGCCCTGGACTGCCTATCTCCAAGTTGCTTTTGTATGAGAGAAACAGACTTCTAATTTCAGTTCCTGTTATTTTGGACTTGTTACTACTTGTAGCCAAACCCAACATGAACTGACACAAGTGGTCACACAGAGGTTAGAGCTGTGCAGAATGGAAGCACACTGCATCAAAGCACCCGGGCTAGGGGAGTAAATGAGGGCTTAAATGCAGTCTTCTCTCTTTCCAGCTGTGCTTACCAAGAAGCCGACATAACAAGTGGCCCTGCAGGAGAGTGTAATTTTGTCTGGTGTCTGGATTCTGCAGGAAAGGTTTCCAAAATACCATCTGCATACTTCTGAAGGCAGATAGAGATGGCTTTAGGTAGTTCCCAGGTTAACTTAAAATATTTTAATATAATTAAGTGGGTTTATATATAAGGGTAGTTGGCACTTTACTCTGTAAGTTCATACCTCATTGCTAAGAAAAAATGAGTTGGTCAAGGGACAGAAATGACAGAAAACACACGTTCATCAGGCAGTATTGCATGGTGGGCTTGAGTGCAGCTTTGGCACCAAACTGCCTATGTTCAAACCCTGTCTTTCAGAGTGCTTAGCTGTGCTATTATGGAAAAAAGTTTCTTAACCTCACTGTGTATCAATTTTTAAAACAGCACTTGACACACAAGGAGGCTGTGAAGAATTAAGCACTTATTACAGTGTCTGGCATGTAAACAGCACTCAGTAAATGTAAGATATTGCTATCTTTCTGGGAATCACTTAGTGAAGACAACAAGAACTAGCACCGTGCAGCCACAATTCGTCGTAAGCTCACTCTGTGCCAGGAACTGCACACAGGTGACCTTATATTACTTACGAGAAAGCTAAAGCTTAGAAGGGTTCACTGACTTTCCCAAGGTTATAAACACAATTCTTGCCCAGCTAGAATTGAAACTCAGGCTGCCATGATTTCCACAAAGTCACCCTTGTAAGATGACTGAGGTGGAAGACAAGGCCTGCACTTTTTCATAAGCTTCCTCCTGCACAGTCCCTCAACTTCCCCCACTCAGAGTCTGTGTAAGCAAACTCTTTAACACTATAAGGGTATAGATGGAAGTGGAGACTGAGTCACAGCTGGGAGGATGGGGGCATTCTTGGGAAAGGGGGGCCGGGCAAGCCGGGAGAGTACTCAGCCTGAAACCGGTGGCAGAGACTGCAAGAGCAGAAGCTGGCTGACTATATATTAACGCCTTTTTCATACAAAGCTGCCTCTCAAGGTTAAGTCTCAATGCAATTATGCAGTGCTTCTAAAACGCTGCTCCTATGTAACCCACTAATTGGATTCTGCAATTTTGTGATTTTTGTTTCCAAATTCTCACTCATTGGACGGCTTTGAAGTAAGAAAGGATGTCATTTTAAACCGCTGCTTCACATGAAACCCACTCACTTGTAAAAGCATGACATCTTCGTCGTAGCTCCAGCAACACCGCGATCAAAATTTCAAGGTGTTGCAAATTGACTTTGGTTTTTGCCAATTAAGTAGAAAAGTTAACTTTACCAGTTTCTAGTACAACTTTGTCTCTGTTTTTAAGACAGGAAAAAGTCCTGTAACTATGTTTATCTTTCCCAAGGAACTTTATTCATTCATAAAAGTTAACTGAACGTGAGCAAAAGGGAGCAAAGTCAAATCGCCAAGTCCAACAACCGGGTGGCAAAGCCCTGACGTTCCCGGGGTCTAGAGAAAACCAACACCAGCCAAGCACACCCCCCGTGCACTTTTACCTGAGTGGGTGACACAGGCCTAGCCCAGCCACCCCCGCTGCACGAGCTGGCTCGTGGATACCGCCCAGCACTCTGTCCCGAGGGCGGCTGAGTCACCCCGCCGCCCACGACGCCTGGAGGAGCTCCCAGACGCCGCGGCCTGTTCGCCGGGGACGGCTCCAGCGGTGTCGGAGCCTCCGTCCACGCCGCGAGCTCCCACGCCTGCAGCCGGTCTCGAAAGTCCCCACCAGCCACCGCCTCCCGCCCCGACCCTCCTCCCGCCAGGAGTGCGATGGAATCCAGCTGCGGCCGGCATTCCCGCCCCCTCGCCGCCGCCTTGGATCCGCTCACCGCTTCCGAGGACAACGGGAAAATCGGTCGCTCGGGACCCTGCAGTCCCCGCCGGCAACCGAACTGGCGCGTCCCTTGGCGGCGCATGCGCCCGGGGGCCGGCTGCGGGAGGTGGGAGGGGGAGGTCCGGTCTCCGATGACGTGGCGCAGCGGAGGCGGAGCCGAGGCCCGTGGCGGGAGGGTGGGGGAGGAAGAGCGAGGTGAGCGCGGACGTCAGAGTGGAGAGCGGAAGGTCAGGGAGGCTCGGAGCGGAAGTGAGACCAGGGAGCCTGTCCGCCATTGTGGACCCGAGAAGCGGAGAGCGAGACGGAGAAGAGGAGCGTGCAAGCGGGAAAGACGGGTCCTTTCCGCCGACTCCCGAGCGCGAGGCCCTCCTTTTGGCTTTTCAGCGAGCGGCGGCAGCGGCGGCGGCTGGAACAATCACTAGGCCGAGGGCGGCAGCCAACTGCTGTGAGTGCACGGGGAGAGGCCCAGGCGGCGGCGGCGGCGGCGGCGGCTCCTCTCGGGTTGCGGTGAAGAATGTCAGCCACTAGCGTGGATCAGGTGAGGGAGAGCAGAGGCCCCAGGCTCGGCGAAGGCCCGAGCCCTGGAGCTCCACCCTCGCGTGGGGCTTGGGCTCCTCCCCGTCGCCGCCGCTGCCGGCCCCATAACGGTGCCCCGGGCGCAAGTTGCTGCGGTCCGGGCCGGGGCGCCCCGGGCCCGGGAGCCTGCGGCCGGGGCGGGCGCGAGGCCGCGCTGGGTGGGAGGAAGGACTGCTGGTAGGGCTTTAGGAGGCATCCCGAGGGCGGCAGACGTGGGGCTGAGCCCAGGCGAGCTCTGGGCGACGGACTCCGAGTAGCGGGTGGGAGGCTTCAAGACTGGGGGTGGTTGGGAAATTGGTGGCTGTGCAGGATATGGTGGGTTTTACTCCTACGCGGACTGTTTAAAATAGCTTGTCTTTGTTAATGCCGTTGATTAACAGACTTTCCCTCCTTTTTCTTTTCCTTCTCTTTACCACACCTTTTCGTTATGCTACACAGAGACCTAAAGGGCAAGGAAATAAAGGTGAGCTTGGCTTTTATTTATTTATTTATTTATTTATTTCTCAGTGCTGCCTTGACGTTACAGTGTGAGGAGGATTTTGGTTTATTTTTGCTCTATTTTGTGTGTGTGTGGTTTTTTTCTTTCTTTCTTTTTTTTTTTTTTTTAGTGTAAGATTAGAGAAACATAACAGCTAAGTCGCGTGCTATCCAGAAAAAAACTTCGGTAGTTCCCTGCTTTGAAGCCAGTTTTATGGGAACCAAAGCGGTATTAGAGACAGTTTTCTTAGTGGTATTCCAGTTATGCAGCAATTATCGTGAATGTGGTGATATTGCTTTAGCTTTCCAGTTTATCCGTGTTATGTAACTGCTGCCACAAAAATTTCTGCATGTGTTTGTGGACAAGTATGTTTTGCAAGTGGACATTTTTGATTTGACATGTCAGGAATACTTTGGAACATGAAACTCACATGGTATTCTGTGTTGCATTCATGAAAATTGTTGTTAATCAGGGATTCAGTGTCGAAGTGAGTTGTAGGGAGGCAGATGGGAGAGGTCACAACTGAACAGGAGTGTCATCTTGCTGTATTGTAGTCCTGACTGCAAGGTATAACTCCTACTGTTTTACTGAGGGCTGAGAGGAAGCAATTTGTAAGGTTTCTACAAGGATGATGTGATTTACTCCTTAGTGAAAGTACTATTGGAAGTAGAGTGTTAAAAAAAACTCTTGTATTTATTAATATTGAACGATGTAGTCAGCTGACTGAAAGATCATACTGGTCATGTGACATTAGTAAGTATAGAACAGTAACTGTTTTCTTGGGATACAGCCAGTATAAATAGCATTACAGTCAATTATATATTTATAACTAACAGCTCTTGAAATTACTCTAGATGGAATGGTGCTTCCTGTTATTTCAGTAACAAAGTATAACTTAGAATAAAAAATCTGTAATGGCCATCTAGATGTAAGTTCAGTGTCATTATTGGTGCTCTGTAAATTCTTCTTACGGTTTTATTTATTATTGCAAATTTGATTAATTTGAAAAGTAATAGGTTCTGTATGCACAGATTAATTTCCTGTCTGTTGTAGTACACTTTATATAAGAATTTGTATGTACCAGATATTTGGCACTCTGTAAGATACTAAATTTATTACTTTTGACTAAATATGTTTTCTTGAACTGTATAAATATATAGAATTCTTATTTTTAGAATTTTATTTTATTTTTAGAATTATTTTCTGTGTTAAGCATATATACCTCTGAATTGGATATTGTTGGTTTATTTTAAGTGAAATTTTTAAAGTTTTGTAAAGTTCAAAAGAATGATCCAATAATTTCCTTTTTTGCTAGTCTGCCCATTAGGAAGTATGTAGACTTGGAGATAATGTGAAATCTGTGGTCATTATTGCCTAGCGTAAATTATTTTATCCTAGATCAATGGGGAGGTGGCACTTTGCAAGGCTATTTGAAATACTAAGTGTTTTGTGTTACCTGCTTTAAGGTAAGTACACAAGTTCTATGAAGTACTTAATTTGTTTGATAAAACAGAATAGAGCATCTTATAGCATTGTAAACCAGTAGTATATTATTGTAAATTTGATTAATGACATGGTCATTTCACTTAGATATGTGCTAATAACATCTTTAATATTATGTTAACTGTAAAGTACATTATATGTTGAGCAATAGTATATACATTTTCTTGATTTTTTAAAAAAATTATCAGTATCACTTCTATTAGGTATATTTGGACATGCGAAGTATATTTATTTGATTAGCTCTTTATTCCAAGCAGTTTTTTTTTTCCCACGATACTGTTCAGTGCATAATTTATCCAAGGATAGGTTTGATGGATTGGGATTCCTTGGAGTCATGAGTTCTAATACTTCTGTGGCTACTTATTTACTAAGTGAACTTGGACACATTAATCCTTATTGTCAGAATTTTCCCTCTGTAAAGTAAAAGTGATAACTAACCATAAATCCTGCTGCATATAAAGATTGTATAATTAATTAACATAGTCTACTGCTTCAGGAGCCATTATATTTGCTGAATTTCTTTTCACCTTCCTCAGTCTGTTTTTAAGCTGTTGGGAAGACTTGCATGGAGTGTTGGTAGGGGGAAAAACACTGCTGGACTAAAAGTATTGATAATCATTTAAATTGCTTTGAAATGGTTGCTGCTGGCACATGCTGCACAAATACACATATGTTACAAGGCAAAGGCATCACTGATACAGATTGCCGTGTCTGTTTTTGATAAAAACTTGCTTGTCTAGCTGACTTCATTTTCAAGCTAGTAAAATTGCATTGTGATTGTTATGCTTACTTTTATCAACCAAGAAACAAAGTTACTTTTACTTTTGAACTAGAACTTCAGTGTTCTAACAATACGAGTAAATCTTGAGTTTGGAACATAGCAAGTTTATGAAAAATAGATATCTATGAGAAGTTCATGTCATTTAAAGTTTTGAATGCATAATCCTTTTAGTTGGCTTAGTGTAATTTCAGAGATGCTTTTTTTTTTTTTTCTGAATTTTCAGTTGACAGCATTGGCCCAACACTTGGCTTTAAAGTCTTTGATTTTCTGCTAAGTGTTTCTCTGTACATCCTTAATGTCTTAGTGCACTAAAGGAGCTAAAGGAAATTCGTTATCAGTTTCTTTGTTAAGGTAGAAATGCTTTTGTCATATAAATAATAATTCTAGATTTACTTGTTCAGTAATTTTAAATCTTTTTCTAATTAATAGTTTATCCCAATATTAGATATCAGAACTCTTCTTTATTCTTTGCTAGGGTGGTACCAAAGAATAGTAAAATTTTAAGGATGCTACTTACCTTATTAATCTATGATTTAATGCTGACTTCTGATTACTATATTTATTTATGTATTAACAAGTAGAATTTTTGCTTGCTGGACTAAAGTGTGCTGTGCCTTTACGTGTGATCACTCCAGATGACATACTTGTAGCACTAGGCTTTACTGTCCCTCTTCTACTATCCCTTAGTCTTATAGATGGGCAGATTATATGGAAAAGAAGTTATCTTTTCCCTCCTCTTTTCCCTCTTTCCCTTCTGAAAGAGGGACATGTGCATCATTTTATACATTTAAAAGCAGATATGGCTAAGTTTCAGTGTTTCAGGAAAGTAGTGGGAAATGCCTTATATTTTGGCAGTGTTCTGTTATTTCCTCTCCCTCTCCTTCCCAGAAATGATTTCAAAGCACTTTTACTGTCATTATTTTAGGCTTCATTTTATTATTAATCCTCAAAACATTCCTTTAAGGAGATAGAGGGTATATGGTATTGTCGCTGTTTTTGTAGGTGGGGAAACATGATGCACAGATCTGTTGACTTTCCTAACTTGATGTAGTCAGGACCAGAGCAAAGAATCACCTGACTCCTAAGGCCCATGTTCTATCTTGATTTGACTCTGCTTCATAGAGCAGAGGAAACAGGCGAAGAATCATGTAAGTCATCCGTTCTTTTTTCCCCTGAAGAATTTTACAGACTATGGAACTGGCTTGGATTGCATTACTATTTAGTAGCTTTCAATCTCCAAGACATCAGATTGTCATTAAGTAGTGTTTCAAAACTAAGTCTCTAAGACATTTGAATTTCTTGAAGACAACAGGTATGCTTCTGAAACTCAAAGGCTAGAACAACTACATACTGCATTTAATAAGTATATGAGAAAACTGAGTCTTTCTCAGGCTCAGCCTTTTAGAATTAGGAAGGAAAGAATAGAACAAGAAGTAATAGTAGCACAGTGATGTATTTGAATAAATTTACTGTCAATATGGATTACATTTCTGAGAATCTAATGGACATAAAATGTGCAGTTTTGAAATGATTCAAAATTAATATGTATTAAAGTTTGGTAGTGAAGAATTTTTTTCAAGAAATAATAGATGATGGAAAACTACCTTTGATAAAGGAATGTTAAAGCCATTGGTGAAGGAAAGCTAGCATGGCAGGCTTTATAATAAAAATAACCTAAGACACCCTCAGTAGTTAGTTTCTGGTGACTATTATGTATTTAAATTCTGCAGAATGTATTTAGCTCAACCCTAGTTCTGATATAGTCCTTAACAAATAGTTAAACCACTTCACTGAAGCCAGGGTCAAGTTGACCTTCAGGTTGCTCTTGGCATCTGAGAGGCAGGAGTATGGTAAGAGGTCTACTTTGAGTACTTTACAATGTTCATTGCTACTCACTGTATGGAAAAGAACTAAGGTTTTTACATATTTTTGCTCCCAAGCAACTGTTAACTCATAATATTACATTTTAGTTGATCTAAACTCATGGAAGTTAGGTATAAATGATAGTTTAGAGGAACACCAACTTTAATTTATAGTGTTTTGTGATATTATATTTTTGAGCATTAAATCTTTAGATACTGAGTTCTTTTTGTTTCTAAGAGATGAAATTTTTTCATCTCACTTGATAGCATACTATGTATTGCCACCATATCAAGTTTTAGTCCAGTAACATATCTGTCTCTAAATAGTTCTAGAGTCATTTTTAGACCTGTATGAATCTTGTAATATTTAATGTAACAAAGTATATAATGCTATATTTACATAGTGATACCACATTGAGTTTTAGCCTAGTAACGTGTCGTATTTATATAGTTCTGAAGTCATTTTTAGATTTGTATGAATCTCTAATGTTTAATGCAATAATATTTAATACTAGGATGAGCTTACATATATATTACTAATAACCTCATTGAATAGAGAAGTAATCAGAGAGTAAGAGATTAAGTCCCTAAGAGGAGATCATTCATATCCTCAGTGGTGGACTTTGGATTTAAATCCAGGACCTTTTTACTTTTGGAGACTGCTTAAAACTGCTCTGAGACAGTGTGCAGAGAATGACAGCTTTATGGAGTTAATGGAAATGACCTGTGAACAGATGAGGCTTTCTAAATTCCTTGATTCATTGTGCCAGGTGTAATTGTGGTTATTTTTGGTGACTTTGTTTTATTTCTCCTTTCAAGTGAAAATCTTCATTTTTTTTTTTTAACTAAAGCACTTAATTAGGTTTTTCATAATTATAAGTGCATTCACTGCGATGCTGGTCAAGTTCTTTTAGCCACTTTTTAAACTGCAGACATTCAAGACATTTGTAATTTTAGATCAAAAACAGTTCCTTTCCTTTTTATTTACTTTCATCTGACTAGGTTTAAAGAAAGGTAGGGAACTTGTTTTTTAAAGATTTATTTATTTTATTTGAAAGGCAGAGTTACAGAGAGGCTGAGGCAGAGAGAGGGGTCTTCCATCCGCTGGTTCACTCCCCAGATGGCTGCAAAGGCCGGAGCTGTGAGGATCTGAAGCCAGGAGCTTCTTAGTCTCCCACGCAGGTGCAGGGGCTCAAGGCATTGGGCCATCCTCTCCTGCTTTCCCAGGCCACAGCAGAAAGCTGGATTGGAAGTGGAGCAGCCAGGACTCTAACCAGTGCCCATATGAGATGCTGGCACTGCAGGCAACGGCTTTACCTGCTACGCCACAGCACTGGCCCTGGTAGAGAACATTTAAACATTTGTCTATAAAGTTCCTTGAAATAGATGTAGTTTCCAATGTAGCATCAAGGAACGCTTTCCAACATTTTACTGCAGCTACTCACAACAGCATGGAAATTGGGATTTCTACTTTGGGTTTTTGATAAGGAGAAGTGTATGATTTGTGTTTATGTAATCTTGGATTTAAATATCACAAGATTTCTAAGATTTTCGTGGCACATAAATGTGTCCAAAGTAAAGTTTATCTTAAGAGACTACTTAAAAAACTCAGAATTACTTTTTCCGAGTTGGCTTGGATAATCTTAAGTATTAATTGGGTTAGACTGAGTTTCATAATTACACCATTTCTAATACAAACATGTTTTTTAGTTTCAGTCCAAAACGGTTCGATTCATCAAAAAGATGCTGTAAATGATGATGATTTTGAGCCATACTTAAGTAGCCAGACAAATCAGGTAAGTCTTCTGACTTCAGATTTTAGGGGATTAAACTTCTGTTAGTGTTAATTGATTTTTCAAGTAGATACTTCAATTGAATGAGACTAACCATAACATGAATTAATGCATCTAGTGTGCTTGTGTTGTAGTAAATAGCGTTTTCGGATTTATGACATTGAGAGTTCTATTTGATAAGTAGCTGAAAGTACTTTATGAAATACAAAGGGATAAAGATGGGCATTATCTGTATATATTATGATCAGTTTTTTTTTTGAATATTGGAAAACTTAAATTCTGATGTCACTGTGATATCTTCATAACAAACAAATTAGAAGGCTTGCTTAGGTAGAAATATATGTATGTAGAGTGGTGTAATTTTTGGTTAAATGTATTTTCTTTTTCAGATGGCATTCCAATTTGAATTTTGTTGATAATTATAGACAGCTAAGTTTTAATGTAACTTGTGATACTAGGGCATATAATTAGGCACTTTTTAAAAACATCTACTTTTTGGACATTGGGAATTTCATTATCAAGTCATTTACTTTTGAGTATTTGCATACAGAAATAATTTAAACATTTGAAAACAATAAACAGTAGTACAAATTTAACGATGTTAAAATGTGTTACTCCTAGAAAATGAATTTTAAAAATTAGTTTTCACTATTCAGTTTTTTTAGAGAGAGCGTTCTGGAATGAAGCTTCTTATTGTTTTGCTTTAAAAAAATGAAAAGTTGTTTCTGAAATTTGAATCTACATTTTATTTAAAGATGTGTTTTATTTATTTTAAAGAGTTAGAGAGGTAGAAACAGAGAGGTCTTATATCTGTTGGTTCATTCCCTAGATAGCCGCAACAGCTGGAGCTGAGCTGGTCTGAAGCCAGGAGCTTCTGATGGGTCTCTCATGTGGGTACAGGGGCCCAAGGATTTAGGCCATCCTCCACTGCTTTCCTAGGCACATTAGCAGCTAGCTGGATCAGAAGTGGGGTAGCCGGTACTTGAACCAGCGCTGATATGGGATGCCAGCACTCTAGGCTGGGGTTTTAACCCACTGCGCCAGTCCCTGAACCTACGTTTTTAAAATTATGAAGGAATAAGGAACCAAATACTACCACACTACAGATCTTGACAGTTCAATTAGAGAAAAAAAATTTAAAGAAAAACTCCTTTCCAGTTTGTGGACTATCTGTTTACTTTTAAGGACTATTGAAGGGTGATGATTGTCTTCAGCCTGATATACCTCTTGGTCTTTCTCCCTAACTGTGTTCTCTTATCTGCTGAGCCACATTCCTAGCATGTATACCTTAGCAGAGAATAAGTAAATGAGAAGGAATAGCAGTTGATGGATCTATGAAGGATAGGCTACTCTTAAAAGAATGAAAAATTTAACTTCACATTTATGTCATCTAACTTGATGAACTCAAATAACAGATTCACTTTTCCACATGAATGTTGTGAAAGAATGTGAGGGTACTTCAAAAAGTTCTTGGAAAGTGGAATTAAAGATAGATTTACTTTGGTGCAAAAAATTCTAAATCCTTGTGTGTGTTTTTTTTCATAATTCATTCTTTTCATGAATTTTTGAAGACTGTATCACTGTAAAGCAGGAACTGTTGTGCAGGTTTTAAAAGAAAAAGTAGGGGCCGTTGTTGTGATGTCATGGGTTAAGTCTCAGCCTACCTCAGTTATATTCCATATGGGTCTTGCTTCCATTCTTGGCTGTTCCACTTCCAATCCAGCTCAATGGTACTGTGCCTGGGAAAGCAGCTGAGAATATTGTAAATCCTTGGGCCCCTGTACCCATGTGGGAGACCTGGATGAACCTCCTGGATCTAGGCTTGGCAATTAGGGAGAGAACCAGCAGATGGAAGATCTCTGTCTTACTCCCTCTCTGAAACTCTGCCTTTCAAATAAATAAAATTAATCTTTAAAATAAGTTAAAAATAAAATAATAACTTTTATTATATCCTGGCTCATACCGAGATATCTGTCAACATCCTTGTGACGATATTTCTCAATTCTTTTTTGAATTCTAATGTACCTCTGATCAGATAAATTAGGGAAATTATTGGAATAAATAAATGAACTTTTTTTTCTTTTTGCCACTTGATCTCAGAGTTTATATGCTAGAATCTAAAATGAATTTATATTATGAGAATATGATGCAAATCTGTTTTTAAAGAATTTTAGTAGACTGTAAAAGATAATTTGGGAATTGTTACCAAAAGAAACCTGTTTTACTTGGTAACTGATATTTTAAAGTTCTTCATTGTTTGTCAGGAGGACTTAAAAGCATTTTTGCTGCAAGGAAAGTTTTTATCAAGGATTTTTGGACATTCCATGGAGCAGCAGGGACACAAATCAGCGCCCATATGGGATGCTGGTGCCGCAGGCATAGGCTTAGCCTAGTACGCCACAGCTCCAGTCCCTAAATGAATCTTTTTTGATAGAAAAGGTGTTGAATATTTTTGACCAATGACAAGTTGTTTTATATATTTGTATCTAAATTGGCACTACAATTTCATTTAATCTATACATTAAAACTGGAAATAATAAGGCCGGCGCCGCGGCTCACTAGGCTAATCCTCTGCCTTGCGGCGACAGCACACCAAGTTCTAGTCCCGGTCGAGGCGCCGGATTCTGTCCCGGTTGCCTCTCTTCCAGGCCAGCTCTCTGCTGTGGCCAGGGAGTGCAGTGGAGGACGGCCCAAGGACTTGGGCCCTGTACCCCATGGGAGACCAGGATAAATACCTGGCTCCTGCCATCGGATCAGTGCGGTGCGCCGGCCGCGGCAGCCATTGGAGGGTGAACCAATGGCAAAAGGAAGACCTTTCTCTCTGTCTCTCTCTCTCACTGTCCACTCTGCCTGTCAAAAAAAAAAAAAATCTATTTATTTGAAGGCAGAATGACAGATCTTCCACCCACTGGCTGATTCCTCAAACGGCTGCACTAGGCACAATAAGGACGCAAGTACTTGTGCCTTTATTGCCTTCCCAAGCACATTAGCAGGAAGTTGGGTGGGAAGTAAAGAAGCTAGGGAAAAGGCCCACACTAAAAATCAGATACAGGCACCCCAGGCTTAACTTTAATTTCTTAGGGAATACTTTTTAACACAAATTTTTAAAACTTAGTTTCAGTCCTTCAGATCTTAAAATTATGTATAGTTCTTCAGACTGATTTCACCATTAAGTTGAATGGAGAATTTAGGTTTTATTTGGTATTGTCAAAGATACCATGTAATTGGTGCATGTAAATTTGAAGAATAAATTTGAAAACTGAAGTTTTATCTAGTCTGCTTGCATATATGGGGAAATAAATCCCTAGCCATGATTATTACAGAAGAATAAAGAATTGAAAAAAATAAAATATTTGAGGTTTGTCAATTTCTGTCCCATCCATTACTGCTCTTTAAGATTTTCATCTTTTGGGCTGGTGCTATGGCATAGTGGGTAAAGGCATCCCATACTAGTTTTGGTACTGGTTTGGGTTCCAGCTGCTCCACTTCTGATTCAGCTCTCTGCTATGGCCTGGGAAAGTAGTAGAGCATGGACCAAGTGTTTGGGCCTCTTATCCGCATGGGAGACCCAGAGGAAACTCCTGGCTCCTGCAGGTTGGGCCAGCTCCAGCCGTTGTAGCCATTTGTGGAGTAGGCTAATGGATAGAAGACCTCTCTCTGTCTGCCTCTGCCTTTCTGTAACTCTGTCTTTCAAATAAATAAATCTTAAAAATTATCTTCTTTGCCTATTGGAATGATTTCTTAGCCAGTAATTCTATACTGCCACTCAGCAGCCTCACTAAAATCCGTGTCTGATTGTGTCATTGTCAGTGTTAAAGAATTACTGCAGCTTCCCAACAGTAGATAACATTTAGCACATGAATGCCCTTAAAATGGCTCCAGTTTTTACTTATGACGTTGCCATACTTAGATGTATCTAGAGTATAATTTATACTTTTGTAGAAGGAAACAAATAGATGGAAATACACATAAACATTAAAAGTATTCCTGAACCTCACTTAACTTTTTGTGGTTGATTCAGAAGTCAGTTCAGGGGTTTGAAGTACAAGTTTCTCAATGGAAAATAAGTATTTTTCTGTGCGTAAGTGCTGTTACTAATGAATAATGCCTTAACTATTTTCGTTAAATGTTTTAAGTCATTGTCTAATTTTCCTAAAGCGGTTTTTAAAAAATCTTTGTAGTTGAATAGAGTAGAAGACACTGTCCTTATTTTATCAATAAATGACAGGATTAGAAAAAAAATGATCTCATGAGATCAATGGTAGAGAAAGTGGGAGAGTAAAGAATTGAGCACATGGGAAAGGCATTGTGGTTTGATGGGATAGACCACTGCTTGACACATTCACATCCCATATTGGAGGGCTACTTTGATCCCAACTCCTGTGCTTCTCATCCAGCTTCCTGCCCATGCTGTTGGGAAGGCACTAAATGATGGTCCATGTATTTGAGTCCCTGCCACCCATTTAGGAGACCTGGATGGAGTTCTTGGCCAAAACCTGGTCTTTGTCCTGGCCTAGCCCTGGCTTGGTATTGGAGGCATTTGGGGAATGAACGAGTGGATTAAAGATCTCTGTTGCTCTGCTTTTCAAAGAAAAAAATTAAACCTATATCCTTGAAACCTACATCACATGGACATTATACTCCTAAGTCTGGACTAGGTTGGAAATTATGCCATGTCCTGGTAATTAATTTACATTTTACAGAAGCAAAATAAGTTTAGTTAATTTGTTGACTATTTGAGGTATCTTAGGATTGTATCATTAACCCCCTCCTGCCTTTTAGCAGTTTATTATGAAAATTTTCAAATGTGAAGAAACAGAATTTTATAATGAGTACATATACCTGCTACCTAGGTTTTGGCAATAACATGTATCATGTATTCTTTTACATACTGATTTCTCCATCTTTGTGCTTCATTAATTTATTTTTCTTTATGCATTTCAAAGTGACAGGCTTGGTATACTTACCCCTTAATACTCAGTGAGTATTGTTAAGTATTTGTTTATACTTTGTTTTTGTTTCAAAGTAAAATTTACATTTATTGCACAAAATCTGATTGTAAAATTGATGAGATTTGGCAGATACTTGTTATGTATACCAACAGTCAGATATATAATACCAACAGTAAGGTATATCTTTTTTTAAACATTTACTTTATTTATTTGAAAGAATTACAGAGAGATGGAGAGACAGGAAGAGAGGTCTTACATCTACTGGTTCACTCCCCAAATGGCCGCAAGGGCTGGAGCTGAGCCTTTCTGAAGCCAACCAGGAGCTTCTTCCAGGTCTTTCACGTGGGTGCAGGGTTCCAAGGACTTGGACGTTCCTCTGCTGCTTTCCCAGGTACATTAGCAGAGAGCTTGATAGAAAGTGGAGCAGCCGGGACTCGAACCAGCATCCATATGGGATGCCAGCGCTATGGGCCAGGGCTTTAACCTGCTGTACCACAGCGCCAACCCCTGTAAATTTTGTTGAGTTTAATTTTGTAATTACCTCCAGGTACAGGTTAATCTATTTTACTTTTTTGGTTTTAACTTGTCAGCTTCTAATTACATAAGTTTATGGGGTACAAAATAATGTTATGATTCATGAATATAATATGGAATAATTAAACTCATTAATATATTTACCTCAAATATTTAAGATTTTCCTTTTAGTGAGAACATTTGAAATTTATCGTCATCAACATTTGAATTTTTTTTAAAAGGTAGAGTTAGAGAAGGAGAGAGATACTTCCATCCATTGGTTTACTCCCCAAATGGCCACAACACCTGTGACTGGGCCAGACTGAAGTCAGGAGCCAGGAGCCTTTTTGGGTCTCCCACGAGGTTGCAGCAACTCAACTAGTTGGGCCATCTGCTGCTGCTGCTTTCCCTGACCTTAACAGGGAACTGTGGAGAAATCGGGATATAGACTGTTGCCCACATGGGTTACCAGCATTGTTGGCAACTTAACCTACTATGCCACCGTGCTGGCCCCCAGCATTTGAAATTTTAAACTGTCAGAATGCCTTGTTAATAACTATATTCACCAAGTGTAAACAAAAACCAGCATAATCTTCCTGTGTGACATTTTGTACCATTTGACCTTCATCCTCCAACTACTTTCAATCCCAGCCTTTGTGAATACAGTTCTACACTCTGCTTCTATAAATTACCTTACATAATATTAGTTTTTCTCTGAAGACTATAGTAAACTTAATTACTGAACAATTTCTGTATTATGAACACACTGGTTTAATGGATTAAATCACTAGCTGATTATATCTGTCATTATGACCATGTTAGAGATAAAAGTAAGTTCTGAATTACTGTCTGCATCAGTGAATAGAAATCTTGTTGTTAGTCACTAGTGAGAACATTTCTCAGATTGATAGTCTGCTGCACTAGCAATTAAAATATTTCTCATGTAGCGAAAGATACAGTTAATACAGAAGTTACAGTAATAGTTCTGTGAATTCAAAATTAGTTTCCTACAACTCTGTTCTTAACTAGAACCAAAACCAAAGCCTTGACTTCTAAAAGGCTGCTTAAATGAGTTCAGTAAAGCTAAGAAAACATATCAGTTGTTTACAGGCAAATAAATGGTTAAATTTGTATCACAGAGAAGGAAGATCATTTATGCAATATACTGTCAAGGATTCTAATTGGTAGTAACACTTTGGATATCTCTAATTAGATTGGGACAGCAGGGAATCTTGATTTTATTAGCCAAAACTGCTTTAGTCAGTTGTAACTAATGGGGTACATTTTAAAGTAAGCCAAACTATTATTTTGACAAAATTAATAGTTTACTGGTGAAGTAATAAAAATCATGACCTGCATACCCTGAGAAGATTTGTTTTTACTCTGACCCAAGAGGTAACAGAATTGACCAAAATTTGTGCCTCAGTAGTAATATAGGTTTGTGGATTTTGTTGTTTTTGTTGTTAAGGAATTAGCCCAGATAATCATTAAAACTGCATTGGTAAATTGTACTCCAGGGTTTGTTTGTTTTAAGGAAGCTCTTGATACTTTTTATTCTCTGGCCCTTTAGTTTGTTTGCTACTGAATAATACAATGAGTATAGACAAATTATGAACTTATTGTACAACTCTATTGTAGAATTCAGCATTTGTCATGGTAAAATGAAAGCATTTGATACTATGTAAGTATAGTTTTATAAAAGCTTTTATTATAAATAATGAACTTTCTGTTTCCTACTAGGTCTGCTTTTCCACTTCTACATGCAGATTAAGACTTACTAGGTTCAGATTTCACTACTAATATTCAAAATTAAAACTTTGAATCAATTTCCTTGTATCCAGCCTGGCTGTCCTACTCTTCTGTATGTGAAACACACTTTCTGATTTGACTTTTCCATTTAACTAGATTTTCTTTTAAAATGAGTTTCTTGGCCGGTGACGCAGCTCACTAGGCTAATCCTCCACCTGCGGCGCCGGCACCCTGGGTTCTAGTCCCATTTGGGGTGCTGGTTCTGTTCTGGTTGCTCCTCTTCCAGTCCAGCTCTCTGCTGTGGCCCGGGAAGGCAGTGGAGGATGGCACTTTGTGTGGGAGACCGGGAGGAGGCGCCTGGCTCCTGACTTCGGATTGGCATAGCTCTGGCTGGAGTGGCCATTTAGGGGGTGAACCAACAGAAGGAAGACCTTTCTGTCTCTGTCTCTGTCTAACTCTGCCTGTCCAAAAAAAAAAAAAAATAATAAAATGAGTTTATTATAGTCTTTTCCATAGTGTAGGCATTCGGTAAGTGGTTGAGGTATTATAAAATTCTAAATAAAAGGTTACATTTAAGTAACCTTTCAGAAGAGGATGAAGACAATTTTTAAGAATCTTCTAATCATTTTAGAGTTTTATATCAAAATAGTTTTCTTGTCAATATGAAGTACAGAATACTGTTAAACATTTAGTGATCAGATAACATGTATATGTTTCATCTTCATGGATTCTAAAAGTTGACTTATTAATTTCTTCAAGAATTTCTTCTTTGAAAACCACTGGGACCCGTGCTGTGGTGTAGCGGGTGAAGCTGCTGCCTGTGCTGCAGGGATCCCATGTGGGCGTTAGCATCCCAGCTGCTGTACTTCCCATCCAGGTTCCTGCTGATAGCCTGGGAAAGCAGTAGAAGATGGCCCAAGTGCTTAGGCCCTTGCCATTCATGTGGGAGACCCAAAAGAAGCTCCTGGCACTTGGGTTTGGCCTGGCCCAGCTCTGGCCTGGCTCTGGCCCGGCTGTTGGGGCCATTTGGGGTTTGAATTAGCAAATGCAAGATCTCACTGTGTCTCTATCTCTCTCACTAGCTCTGCCTTTTAAAAAAAATTTAGAACAAACAAAAAACAACCATTGGTATATTTTGAACTTTCCTCAGGCTTCTCTTGGTAAGGGTATTTAAATGGAGGAGCCATTATTTCTGCAGTGATGCTACCTTCTATTGTGCTGGTTCAAAACATGTTCACAGTAATACTATGGATCTTCTTTGAATGTGTTTCAGTTATAGATAATGTTTCCCATATATATATTGAACTAAATTATTAAGTAGTAGCACGGATTTCCAATTCTAAATACAGTAAAATATGCAACGTCAAATGTATTTGGAAAATTGTTTCGTGATTTGCTTTTTTTTTTTTTAAAAGACTTCTGTATTTTATTTATGTATTTTTTAAGGACTTATTTATGTATTTAAAAGGCAGAGTTACAGAGATAGAGGCAGAGAGAGAACTGTCTTCCATCTACTGGTTCACTTCCCCAATGGCCGCAACAGCCAGACCTGCGTCTACCCAAAGCCAGGAGCTAGGAGCTTCTTCCTTTTGGGTCTCCCACATGGGTGCAGGGACCCAAGGACTTGGCCCATCTTCTGCTTTCCCAGACCATAGCAGAGAGCTGGATTGGAAGTTGAGCAGCCAGGACTCACACTGGTGCTCATATGGTATGCCAGCACTGCAGGTGGCAGTTGAACCACAGCACCAGCCCCTGCTTTTTCTTTAAACAGTACAGAAAGGCATATGGGTTTTTGGTTTTTTTTTTTTATTCCATCTTTATTAGCAATATCCAGTAAATATTTGTCAGAATTACTAATTTAAATGCAACTTCTATTGGGTTCTTTAGTTATATCAGAGAAACATTTCAAAAGACAGAAAATTAAGTTTTTAAGTTATAAGATGTGTCACAGGTAACTCAGTAGTAGTAGTAAAACATCTCAGTTTTGTTTGTTTATTTGAAAGAGTTGGAGGGAGAGACAGAAATCTTCCATCTGCTTATTGATTTCTTAGATGGCCTGAACGGCCAGGGCTGGGCCAGGCTGAAGCCAGGAGCCTTATCGAGTCTCCTATGTGAGTGGCAGGGGCCCAGACTCTTGGGCAAGCATCTCAGTTTTAAATGATAAGTCAGTGGTCTGCACTGTAGCTTAGCCTGTAAAGCTACCGCCTGCAGTATCAACATCCCTTATGGGCACTGGTTCGAGTTCTTGCTGCTCCACTTCTGATCCAGCTTTCTGCTATGGGCTGGGAAAGCAGTAGAAGAGGGCCCAAGTGCTTGGGCCCCTGCATTCGCATGGGAGACCCAGAAGGATCTCTGACTCCTGGTTTCTGGATTGGTGCCGCTCTGACCATTGCAGCCATCTGGGAAGTGAACCAGTGGATGGAAGACCTTTCTCTCTGCCTCTGCCTTTCTGTAACTCTGCCTTTCAAATAAATAAATAAATCTTTTTAAAAAAGCTTTAAAAAATAATTTAAACATGTTCCATGTAGTATCTGTTATGCTACTATCATAGGTTTATATTCATATGCTTTTCTTGAATGGAACAATAAGGCACAGTATAGTCGTAAGACTGTAAAAGCAGGAAAAATGAACTTTAGGGAATGTAGAGTAAGAATGCTTATAAATTAAATCAATATTAAGCCTTTATGATATTGACTCTCAGAAGGAAATCCCAGTTGTCCTGATTAGATATTAGCTATTTTTTTTACCTTGCATATTTCTATAGATTATAAAGCTGTGTCCAAAGCTTTAATTTTAAATCTGAATCAAAGATGAAAAATCTTACCCAAGTTTTTGGCATAAGAAACCCATTTTCAATGGAAATCCCTAAAATATCAGCCAGTTTACATTGGCTAGTAACAGATGTGAATTTTTTTCTTTAGAAGAATTTGGTGCCTTGAATTCTGGCAAATCTTAAATTCATGATAACTTATTGTTATTCAATTGAATATTTGTTAAATTGAAATAATTCTGGAAGATTACATAAGCTCACTATTTGTAAACTTTAAAAAGTGATAAACTTACTGTGTAAAATTTGGAAAATATTAGAATGTAATGAAAAAGAGCATCTGTTATACCTCATCATTAGAAACCATGATAAAAGGCCGGCGCCGCGGCTCACTAGGCTAATCCTCTGCCTAGCGGCGCCGGCACACCGGGTTCTAGTCCCGGTTGGGGCGCTGGATTCTGTCCCGGTTGCCCCTCTTCCAGGCCAGCTCTCTGCTGTGGCCAGGGAGTGCAGTGGAGGATGGCCCAGGTGCTTGGGCCCTGCACCCCATGGGAGACCAGGAGAAGCACCTAGCTCCTGCCTTCAGATCAGCGCAGTGCACCAGCTGCGGCGGCCATTGGAGGGTGAACCAACGGCAAAGGAAGACCTTTCTCTCTGTCTCTCTCTCTCACTGTCCACTCTGCCTGTCAAAAAAAAACAAAAAAAAAAAACAAAAAAAAAAACCATGATAAAGATTTTGTTTTACTTCCTTTTCAAAATGAACAAGGCAAAGCAAAGCAAAAGCATTTTAGTCATGCTGTAGGCATAATCTTGAATTTTCTTTGCTTAGAATGTGAATATTTTACCGTTTTTGTTTTCCTGATGAAAATATACAGTGGACTGGATTTCATCATACAGATAAATAATAATTAAAAAAATTTATCTTGAGGCTGGCATTGTGGTATAGCAGATTAGGCCACCTTCTGTGTTGCTGGCATCCCTTTATTGGCACTGGTTCATGTCCTGGCTGCTTCAATTCCAATCCAGCTTCCTGCTTATAATGGTCTGGGAAAGGCAGTAGAAGATGGCCCAAGTGCTTGGGCATCTGCCACCCATATGAGAGACCCTGATGAAACTCTTGGCTCCTGGCTTTGGCCTGGCCTCGTGGGCCTTTATGGACATCTTGGAAGTGAGCCAGCTGATGAAAGATCTCTGTCTCTTCCTTTCTCTCTGTAACTCTTTCAAAAAATAAGTGATTCTCTCTTATTCATCTCTTGCTTGACATAGCTCCTAGGTTTATTCTTGCATGTAAATTTTTAAATACATCAGTTGCTTTAAATATTGATATCTGGGAATAATTTTGTGTCTGCAAAGTTAATCAGCTTTTTGTACAAATCATGGGATTTGTGCTAGAGGACCTAGCACTTCTACAGAAACAATCCCCATCCTATCCTTACCCCCTTGCATCTGAGACCTGCAAGTAATGTTATAAAAAATACTTGAAAATATGAATACTTAGAAAATTTTTCTCTTAGTAAGATTAGGTTTGAAGATTTCATTTCCTTTAGCCATAACAGGTACATCTTCATTTTTAAAACTATTTGATTTTAATCTGATGACTTTTTTTCCACCTCCTGTTAAGAGGTTATTTCACTACTGATTGCAGTCTTTTGTTTTACAGAGCAACAGCTATCCACCAATGTCAGATCCATACATGCCTAGTTACTATGCTCCATCCATCGGATTTCCATATTCTCTTGGGGAAGCAGCGTGGTCCACAGCTGGAGACCAGCCTATGCCATATCTGACAACCTATGGACAAATGAGTAATGGAGAACATCATTATATACCAGATGGTGTGTTTAGTCAACCTGGGGCATTAGGAAATACCCCTCCATTTCTTGGTCAACATGGATTTAACTTTTTTCCTGGTAATGCTGATTTCTCTACATGGGGGACAAGTGGATCTCAGGGACAATCAACACAAAGTTCTGCTTATAGTAGCAGTTATGGCTATCCACCTAGTTCTCTTGGGAGAGCTATTACTGATGGACAGGCTGGATTTGGCAATGATACTTTGAGTAAGGTGCCTGGCATTAGCAGTATTGAACAAGGAATGACTGGACTGAAAATTGGTGGTGACCTGACGGCTGCAGTGACAAAAACTGTAGGTACAGCATTGAGCAGCAGTGGTATGACTAGCATTGCAACCAATAGTGTGCCCCCTGTTAGCAGTGCAGCACCGAAACCAACCTCCTGGGCTGCCATTGCCAGAAAGCCTGCCAAACCTCAACCGAAACTGAAACCCAAGGGCAATGTGGGAATTGGGGGTTCTGCTGTGCCACCACCTCCTATAAAACACAACATGAATATTGGAACTTGGGATGAAAAGGGGTCAGTGGTAAAGGCTCCACCAACCCAACCAGTTCTGCCTCCTCAAACTATAATCCAGCAGCCTCAGCCATTAATTCAACCACCACCATTGGTGCAAAGCCAACTGCCTCAACAGCAGCCTCAGCCACCACAACCACAGCAGCAACAAGGACCTCAACCACAGGCCCAGCCTCACCAAGTGCAGCCTCAACAGCAACAGCTGCAGAATCGCTGGGTAGCTCCTCGGAACAGGGGAGCAGGCTTCAACCAGAACAATGGAGCGGGCAGTGAAAACTTTGGTTTAGGTGTTGTACCTGTCAGCGCTTCACCTTCTAGTGTAGAAGTGCATCCAGTGCTAGAAAAGCTAAAGGCCATAAACAACTATAATCCCAAAGACTTTGATTGGAACCTGAAGAATGGACGTGTGTTTATAATTAAAAGCTACTCCGAGGATGACATACATCGTTCCATTAAGTACTCTATCTGGTGTAGTACTGAGCATGGTAATAAGCGTTTGGATGCAGCTTACCGTTCCCTGAATGGGAAAGGCCCACTCTATTTACTCTTCAGTGTGAATGGCAGTGGACATTTTTGTGGAGTGGCTGAAATGAAGTCTGTTGTGGACTATAATGCATATGCTGGTGTCTGGTCTCAGGATAAGTGGAAGGGCAAATTTGAAGTTAAATGGATCTTTGTCAAAGATGTTCCCAATAACCAATTACGGCATATTCGCCTAGAAAATAATGACAACAAACCAGTTACCAATTCAAGGGACACTCAAGAGGTACCCCTAGAAAAAGCTAAGCAAGTGCTTAAAATAATTGCTACTTTCAAGCATACCACCTCAATCTTTGATGACTTTGCACATTATGAAAAGCGTCAAGAAGAGGAGGAAGCCATGCGTAGGGTAAGAATACAGTAATTTTTGTGTGTGGGATCTTTCTGTTGGGGTGGGCTGTGTACAGATGTGTTCTGTGATACCTCTTAACATTACCTTTCAGTTTAAGAATTTTATTCTGAAGGATACTTACCATTTAGGTTAAGAAACAGAATTACAAATACTTTTGAAGTGACTGTGCCCCAACTGAATTATTTATTTTTTCCTTGCCAAGGGTAGCCTTTCCAATGAATTGCTTCCTACCTAGTCTTCATGCTTTAGGTGATAAAGGTCACTGAGTCTTGGTGTTTTATCAGAGCTGAAACAATTAGGCTTTGCAGTTAAACTGACATTTGAACTGGCCAAGGACTCTCACTGGTTTTAAACACTTTATGAGAAAATGTGTTTGGAGTTTGAAACAATCAGCTTACAAATGAATGTTTGACTGTTGTTCATTTTGCAGTAATGAGAAATAAAATAGATTTTTTAAATATAAAACTCCTGACTTGTTTTTGTACAATTACAGTGAGTGTACAAAATATAGTGAGTGAGGCTTTGATTTTAGGAAGATGACTTAAGAGTTGGGAAGACATAGGCTTTTAGACTTAGACTGAGGGATTTGATTTCTAATTCTGTCATTTACCTTTTGTGAGACTCAGGGAGACTTCCCTGCAATTACACATGCTGTTCCTGCTTACATCATATTAGTCAGAACTGGATCACAGGGCCACATAGAGTACGGCAGGCTGGGCAATGTTTTTCTGTTCCATACTAAGCGTAAAATTGGGGTCCTGTTTTTAGGTGGAAAAAAGAGAATGGACCTGACTAGGCAACTGGCAGATTTTTTCAAACACAGTGCTTTTAGACTTTTGAGAAGAAGCAGATATGCTTAGAAGCCCCTCCATCCAATGAATAACATTCGTTAACAATGGAAAGCTCCAGTGGAAAACTTCTCTGTAGAAATTAAGTTAAAGCAGAAACTTAGTTTAACTTTAGCTGTATGTAAAATGTCTGATTTATTTTTGTGTGTAGACAGATATCTGGCTTCTTGTGTGCAGCAAAAGGAACTGCTTTAACTAATATTCATTGGTGAATGATGCTGATATATTGATCTTTGAGCAACAGTTTTAAAACTTAGTTGCCTGAATAACTATTGAGGTGTTTCTTGAAAATGCACATTGGGGTTGATACATTTGATGAGGGACCTGATAGTATGCATTTAAAACAGGTTTTTAAAACTTACTTGTTTTATTTGAAAGATGGGGCTGTGTCATGGCATAGCAGGTTAAGCTGCCACCTGCCATGCTAGCATCTCATATAGGTGCCAGTTCCTGTCCTGGCTCCTCCACTTCTGATCTGGTTCCCTACCACCCATGTAGGAGACCCTGAAGAAGTTCCTGGCTCCTGGCTCCAGCTTGGGCCATCCCTGGTTGTTGCAGCCATTTGAGGAGTGAATCAGCTGATGGGAGATCTCGGTCTCTCCTTCTCTCTGTAACTCTGCCTTTCAAATAAATAAATAAAATTTTTTTTTTATAAAATCAGGCAGATCTTTCATCTGCTGATTCACTGTACAAGTGGCTGTGAGAGCTATGGCTATGGCAGGCAGAAGCTGGTAACTCAATCCAGGTCTTTCTACATGAGAGGCAGGGACTTAAGTCCTTGGGCAACCATCTTCTGATTCCTCCCCAGGGTGTGTCTTAATAGGAAGCTGGATTGCAAGTAGAAGAGTTGGTATCCAATCTAGGCATTCCAAAATGGGATGTGGGTATCCCGTGTGGTGTCTTTTTTTTTTTTTTTTTTAAGATTATTTGCTTGAAAGGCAGAGTTAGAGAGGCAGAGGCAGAGAGAGGGAGGTCTTCCAGCTGCTGGTTCGCTTCACAGATGGCCACAATGGCCGTAGCTATGCTGATCTGAAGCCAGGAGCTTCTTCCTTTCTGGGTCAGCCACATAGGTACAGGGGCCCAAGGACTTTGGCCATCCTTTACTGTTTTCCTAGGCCATAGTAGAGCTCCATCTGAAGTAGAGCAGCTGGGTCTTGACCTGGCACCCATAAGGGATGCTGGCACTGCTTTACCCACTATGCTACAGTGCAGGCCCTGCAGGTGGTGCCTTAACCACTGTGTCAATGTATGACCCAGGTCATATACATTTTTAACTAGCTCTCCAGGTGATTGTGATGCTAATAATAGCTTTTGCATTGTTAGAGACTGTTTTTGGAGTATTGAAAGTCACTGTTTAAGCCTCTGCTGAACCTTTTAAATGGATGGATGACTATAATTGAATTATCCTCCATTTAAATATGTAAAGTGAAGAAAATAGGATCAGAGGTTGAATTTTTGAGCTTCAAGATTAAGTAAATGGTCATTTTGTTACTGCTGTAACAAATAACAGGAGAAATGATTTGGAATGTAGAAGATGGGATGCAGGCAATAATTTTGTTTTGGATTATATTTATTTTAAGAGGTTTGAGACATATAAGCAGAAAAATAGATTAGGTGGTAGAGAGATTTAGGAGTCCAAGACCCTGGGGGCTTTTGTTCTTAACCAGTTGATTCCATGGAAGGAGATGAGGTTCTTCAGGAGAAAATATGTGTGGCAAGGAAATATTTATCAACATTTCTTTCTCTCTCAGCTAAGAAGAGAGTAACCTTGTATGTCTTTTCATTTTTTTTTTTTAAGATTTTATTTATTTATTTGAGAGGTAGAGTTACAGACAGTGAGAGGGAGAGAGAGAGAAAGATCTTCATTCCGTTGGTTCACTCCCTAGATGGCCGCAGCGGCTGGAGCTGCACTGATCAGAAGCCAGGAGCCAGGAGCCAGGAGCTTCTTCCTGGTCTCCCATGTGGGTGCAGGGGTTCGAGCACTTGGGCCACCTTCTACTTTCCCTGGCCATAGTAGAGAGCTAGATTAGAAGAGGGGCAGCCGGGACTAGAACCGGAGACCATATGGGATGCCGGTGCAGCAGGCAGAGGATTAACCTACTGTGCCATGGCGCCGGCCCCGTCTTCTCACTTTTTCCCCCTTTCCTTCCTACGTGGTCTGAAAATGTAGTCCTATTTTATTTTCAGTATTTTTTTAAATTGTTTGAGAAACAGAGAAGGTGAGCTCCTCTTCTCCTGGTCACCCTCTGGTCACCCTCCAAACACGCTTAATGACTGGGACTGTATTGAAGCTGGAGCCAAGAACTCAATCCACATCTCCCACATAGGTGGCAGGAAACCAGTTACCTGAGCCATCATTTCTTCCTCCCAGGATCTACATAAGCACAAAGCAGGATATAGGAGCTGGGGCTGGGGATCAAACTCAGGTACTCTCATATAGGACACAGGCATCTTAATGTCTTAAATCTAGGCTAAACACTCACACCTGTTTTTTAATATCTTCAAGATTAGAATTTTTATGAAAGTTAAGCTAAAATATGACATTATAGTCATGTTCACACAGTGATTTAAACTTCATTGTTTTTCATTAATTTTGTTTCATCATTTACTGCCAGTCTTGCAGTGCTTAACTCATCTCTGACATCTTTATTTTAAATCTTACTTAACTTACTGTTTTCTTTTTTTTTAGATTTATTTTATTTGAAAGAGTTACACACAGAGAAGGAGAGGCAGAGAGAGAGTCTTCCATCTGCTGGTTCACTCCCCAGATGGCTGCAATGGCCGGAGCTGGGCCAATCCAAAGCCAGGAGCTTCTTGCAGATCTCTCACGCAGGTTCAGGGGCCCAAGGGCTTGGGCCATCTTCTACTGCTTTCCCAGACTATAGTAGAGAGATGGATCAGAAGTGGAGCAGCGGGACTTGAACTGGTGCCAATATGGGATGCCAGCACTGCAGGCAGCGGCTTTACTGGCTGTGCCACAGCACAGGCCCCCTGTATTACTATTTTCAGGAAGAATAACTTAGTACATTTTTTAAGACCTTTCAGATTAAAAAGAAAAAAGTTTTCTTTGACCATGATATGAACAGTATAGCTGAGTGTAGAATTCTTGGGTCCCAAAATACTGTGGACTTTTTTTTCCATTTTTATTTTAATTAATTTTAACATTTTATATGATTTGTAGATACACGTCTAGGAAGAAAATGATATTCCTCTACTCCCTTCCTGCCACATTCCTTCCTTCTACCGTTTCTTTTTTTTTTTTTTTTTTTTTTTAGTTTTTAAGGTAACATTTTAAATTTACATTACAATACTATAGACTTCATGGTTTTATATTATGGAGAAGTCAAAGGCCAGCCTTTATTTTCATTGTAAATGGTTGTTTCTGTTTGTGTGCACAAGAGGTTTTTCTTTACTCTGTAAATATGAACATGTGCAGCGTGGGTTTCTATCTTTTATTTTATCCTTTTTGTCTGCAAGCCAAATTTTTATTTTTATTTTTATTTTTATTTTTATTTTTATTTTTATTTTCTAGTTATGTCAGCACATAGTTTAAATCTTTGTCCTGAGATACCATTGCATCTTATCCTTGTTTTTCTCTTTGCTTAGAGAATTTAGATTCCATGTCCCTTGACTACTTATGTGTATTTAGTTTGCTTTTGTTGTTTTTTTGACTCATGAAAGTTTTTGTGTTGTTGATTGACAGTATTGGTTTGCTTGCATTTGACTCTCTAATAGTTAACTGACTTAGCCTGTTGAGAGCTAGAGAGGAAAGCAATTGTAATGGGTTCTGCTAGGTATTTGACTTTCCTTTGGTTATTTGAAACCTCTGTGCCCAAAAACTATTTTTTAATTAATTAATTTGAAAAGCAGAGACAGGGAAACAGACAAATCTTCTGTTAGCTGGTTTACTTCCCAAATATCCACAAGCAAGGGGTAGGCCAGGCTGTAGCTAGGAGCCAGGAACTCAATCAGAGTCTCTGTGTGGGTGACAGGGACCCAAGTTTTTGAACCATCCCGTTGCCTCGCAGGGTTGGCATTTGCAGGAAGCTGGAATTGGGAATGGAGATGGTACCTGAATACCGATAGTTATATATAGGATATGGGCATCCAGAGTAGTGTCTTTTACACTGCCAAACTTTGTGGTCTGATTTTCCTTGCTCATTAACTGGTTAGTATGTGAAGTACCATATATTTTTGCTCATTTTTCTTCCCGATACTGTTAGGCTTGTCCAGGCAGAATTTGTAGGGTTTTTTGTTGCTATGTTTGTGCATAATTTGGGCTTCTCCCCATAACTGCTTTCAAATACTCTTGGCATCCCACTGATGAAGGGTGTATGTCCATTCCGGCACAAAAAGACAAAGGAATCTCTAGGCTATCATTTACTTCCTGTGCATTTTTTTTTTTTTTCAAATAAAAGTAGCTTTTAATCATACTTGTGCTCTTTTTAATAGGATCCTGTCTTTCTTGTATCTAACTGAAACTTCTCAAAACTTCTACTTGGTATTGGTAACATTCTTCCAGTTGCATATCTTCCAGAAATTGGGTAAAGCTGGTTTCTTTAATAAGACACAAACCACCCTGGTTGTAAACAAAATACTGATAATCAAAAAATGTGTTAGGGGCAGGCGTTTGGCTTACCATTGGAGACATTCACATCCCAAATTGAAATGCCTGGGAATGATAAACTGCCTCTGGCTCCTGACTCCAGTTTCCTGCTAACACAGACCAGTGGGAAGCAGCAGGTGATAGTTGAAGTGATTGGCCTCTTGCCACCCTTTTGGGAAACTTGGATTGAGTTCCTCACTCCAGCCCTGGCTTCAGCCTGGCCCAGCCCCAGCTGTTGCAGGCATTTGGGGAGTAAACCTACGGTGGGAGTCTTTGTCTATGCCTGTCTGTTTCTTGATTTCTCAAATAAGTAAAAATTCAAAAAAAAAAAAAATGCCTTAAAGAATGTTTTAAAAGACATGTTTTTGGAAGGACCAGAAGAAATTTGAATAAAACAGGCCAAAGATTACAATTAAGAAGATGCTAAGGACTCCTGCTACTGTTTATCAATTTAAGATAAATAACCCAATAGAAAAATAAATAAAAGATATGGGTAGATAGATATACATTTAATAAAAGAGGAAATGCATAAAGCTACTGAGTATATAACGTGATATCCAACCTTAAAACATTGGTTAAGCCACCACTAGCAATGCTGACATTCTATGTTGGAATGCCTGTTTGAGTCCAGGCTTCTTCGCATCCCATTCAGCTTCTTGCTAATGAGCCTGAGAAAACAGCAGATGATGTCCTAAATACTTAGGTCCCTGCTACCCATGTGGGAGATGCAGATGTAGTTTCTGGCTCCTGACTTTGGCCTGGCCCACCCCTGGCTGTTGCTGGCATCTGGGAAGTGAACTAAGGGCATGGAAGGTATATGTCTTCCTCTCTTCTATTATTGTTATTTTTTTCCCTGCCTTTTAAATAAATAAGTATTTTAAAAGCTAGGAAAATAATAATCCAGAAGTACTATGAGAAAATATTTTTGTGTCCTTTCATTTGGTAAAATTAAGAAGTGTGACAGTATAATGGGAAAAATTTTGATTAGCAAGATATCTTAGACAATTTCAAGTTGTGCATTGTCCTTCAAAGTTGATTCAGATACATTGTAATTCAGCAGTTCTGGGACACATACCCAAGAGAAAATTTCTAGCTATCTCAGTAAACATGTATAAAGGTGTTATTAAGAGCACAGTGTATAATAGCAAAACCTGGGGACATGGAATGTCCATCAGTAGGAAAATGACCAAATATACTCTTGCTATAAAAATACAATAGAATGAGTTATAGCTTCATGCTCTAGCTTCATGGGTGAGTCATTTTTTTTTTCCAAAGATTTATTTACTTATATGAAAGTCAGAGTTACACAGAGAGAGGAGAGGCAGAGAGAGAGAGAGAGAGAGAGGTCTTCCATCCGATGGTTCACTCCCCAGTTGGCTGCAATGGCCAGAGCTGCGCGATCCAAAGCTAGGAGCTTCTTCTGGGTCTCCCACTTGAGTACAGGGGCCCAAGGACTTGGGCCATCTTCTACTGCTTTCCCAGGCCACAGCAGAGAGCTGGATTGGAAATGGAGCAGCTGGTTCTCAAACCCGTGCCCATATGGATGCCAGCGCTACAGGCCAGGGTGTTAACCTGCTGTGCCACAGTGCCAGCCCTGGGTGAGTCATTTTTAAATCTTATTTGAAATAATTTAAAACTTGGTGGAGGTATATGTAGTACAATTACATTTTATTCAGATTGATCTATTGTAATATTCTTCCTCAGTTGTTTCAATTTTTGAAGCACTAGAGAAATTCCATTTAAAATGGCTCTTTTCCCACAAAACTACAGCACATAACTCCTAAGAATGAGGATATTTTCTTTATAGTATTATTGCAGTTGATCTAAAATCCTTTACTTACTTTTCTCTCCTATGGTAGTGAATCCAAGCTATTAGCAGGTAAAGGACCTAGATGAGTCAGACAATTTTTAATAATATCATTAGAAGGTTTATACTAATCTGACTTAAAATTTTTGCCTTCCCCAAGTTTGGGAGGGTGTCCCCCCCCCCCCTTTTAAATTTATTTTTATTTGATAAGAAGAGAGATCATCCATTCACTGACTCATTGTCCAAATGCCTGCAGCAGCCAGTTTGGTCCAGGCAAAGCTGGAAGCCAGGAAACTTATTCCAGCTTTCTGTGTTTGTGGCAGGTACCTAAGTAGTTGAGCCATCAGCTGGTACTTCCTGTGTGCACACTAACAGGAAGCTAGAATCAGAAGTGGGACTGGGACTTGAACTTAGGCCCCTGATAACGGGATTTGGCTTCTCAGTTGCTGTGCTAAGTGCCCACCCCTTACCATGCTTTTGCATTTTGTAGTTGAGTATTTTGCATTTATGCCTGTTGTTATTGTAACTTTCTTTCATTACTCTTCTATCTTCATGTTTTTCTTTAAATTCCTGATTTTGTTTATGATAACAGACTGAGATTTAAAAAGGTTTTCTAGGTCAGGCATTTAGTGGTTGAATGTTGCTTGAAATGCTTGTATGCCATATATCAGTGTCTGGGTCTGAGTTCAAGCTCCTCTGCAAATACCAACTTTCTGATAAACGTGTATCTTGAGATACGGTAGATGATAGCTCAAGATTTAGGGTACCTGCTACCCAGGTGGGAGACCGAATTAAGTTTCTGATTCCCAGCTTCAGTCAGGTGCAGCCCTAGCTGTTTTGAGCATTTGAGGACTGAACCAGCAGATGGCAGATTTCTTTCTGCCTCTGCTTCACCACTTAAGTAAATACAGTCTTCTCATTACTGCACTTTTTTTTATTGAGTGGTTTTTTTTCTCCTGATTGTTTTGGCAGTGGGAGTTCCCCAGCTTGTCTTGCTAGTGAACAAGCCAACCTGACATATCTGCTCTGGTTATATAAAACTTAAAATGTCAAACCATCTTTTAGAAGGAGGGATATTGTTTGAAATTTAAAACTCAAGGACAAAAACCCATGACAATTGTTATTTTTATAGTTCTTCATTCTTATACTTGGACATACAGTTTTGACCTATTTGAATAAATTCAAGCTTGGTGAACAAAACAAGACTAGCACATTAAAAACTATTGAGGGAACTGGTGATAATTTGAAATGTAAAATAAAATTGTAATTCACATTGTTAGGAAGTGTTCCTATGTAAAAGGAGCAGAAAAACAAAAAGTTTTCTTAGAAATTAGAAGCATGATTACCAGTGTCAGTATTCTGTATGCAAACTGGTTAATAAAATAAATGATTATATATTAGATCCTGATAATCTGGAGTATCAAATCAAAAACATTTTCCAGTGTGGAAAAATAAGAGATGAAAATATAAAAGGAGAAAGATGTGTTGCAAAGAAAATTGGTGCATTCTAAAAGAATGTTAAAAAACAGTCAATGGAGGCCAGCGCCGCGGCTCACTAGGCTAATCCTCTGCCTTTTGGCACTGGCACACCGGGTTCTAGTCCTGGTCGGGGCGCCGGATTCTGTCCCGGTTGCCCCTCTTCCAGGCTAGCTCTCTGCTGTGGCCAGGGAGTGCAGTGGAGCATGGCCCAAGGACTTGGGCCCTGCACCCTATGGGAGACCAGGAGAAGCACCTGGCTCCTGGCTTCGGATCAGCGCGCCGCACCGGTAGCAGTGACCATTGGAGGGTGAACCAAAGGCAAAGGAAAACCTTTCTCTCTGTCTCTCTTTCACTGTCCACTCTGCCTGTCAAAAAAAAAAAAAAAAAAAAAAAAAAAAAAGTCATTGGGAAGAATAAAGAAAAATTTTCCAAAGCCAAATGCTAGATGATGTCAGATGAGTGGACAGCAGAGAAGTTTAAAGTTAAAAAAGAAAAAAAGTCTGAAAGGATTCATAACCAATAGACAGATCACATAAAATGGAAGGAGTATCAGACAGTTGTTAGAATTCTCTCATCTGTAATCATGGACACTCAGTTGTAGAATCTTATCTCAGTGGATGGGGTAGAATATAGAATTATGCCAGTAAAGATGAATGTCAAGTTATATCAGTAAATTTGGGGTAAACTAAAGTTCAGGTTTTTAAAAATTTAGCCACATATCCTTCATGGAAAAGTTAATTAGGGGGATATTACAATAGAATAAAAAATATAAGATAATAACATTGATAGCAGCTTTTGTTATACAAGAACAAACAACTAACTGGACCCTTTCTATGCATTTGAGTTAGGTCTTTATTATGTATAGCACCTCTAGGGACTTAACTTTTCATTGTGTATTCATTGGCAGTGTTACCTTTTAAGCCTGACAAGTGAAATTGGCCCCTGGTTGGGAAACCTGACTAAATGAAGAGAGCTAAAAACAAACATTCTAGGTAAACTTCATTAATATTGGCATGTAAGCTCTTTGAGAGCAAACTTACTTTGCTCTGTGCTGAATCTCTAGCACCTCGAAAAAATGCTTTTTAAGTAAACATTTGTTGAATGATTAAGCGCTTTGAAGAACCAGTTTCCTTTCATGAAGTTCAAATGTCATAGAACTATTTAATTGCAATACTATGTAGTTGATCATTCAAGATAAATGCTATTGGTTTTTCCATTTACAGAATTAGACAATAGTACAAAAGATTATAATTCTTTTTTACAATAGCATATTAGGAGATGGAGGTGGCACGAAAGGCTTGAAGAAGGTAACTAACTTATTTTCTCATCTTTCTGAAAGTAATAAATTATATATCAAGGAGTAGTGTGTGCCCTAAGCATACTATATAGTCATAAGCAAAGTGATTGCAGGAACTAAAATTAGTACTGGTGTAGAGGAGTGTCACATAGTATATTCACTGTGGTAAGTTATAAACAATAGGAATTAAGTGTGAATTGATAAATTAGGAAGTTTTTGTATTAGTATGCTATTTAATGATATATTGACAGCTTGTCAAAGTTATTTAAAATAAAGGATAAAAATCTTAACTTTTTTTCAGCTGAAATTACTTGATGGAATGCTTGCATTGAAAATAAAAGAAGAAAGCAAAGCACTAATGTGTTTTTGAATGTTTTGTCCAGTATAAATTCAGTAATCTACATAGTAGTAGAATGTGTTTTGACTCTTTACATAATTCTTTTTTTGAAATTTTCCATTGTATTACATGTGAGTCATTTATATTCTACTGTAATCTCCTTCTTGTAAATCCTTATTGATCAAGAAATAATCAGAGGTGGTATTTTCAATTTAATAAGCTCTTTTATTTGTGTGTGATTTTCAGTTGTCTGTAACATTGAGATGAACTTCTGAAACATCACATTTATTTTTTCCCCTAAAAAGAAATGGAGCTCTGTACTTGTACAGAGATAAGAGATAATTATAAAAATTCCTATTTTGTAGTTTTAAAAGTTTATTTGAAGGGCAGAGACAGACAAGACATCTTCCATCTGCTGGCTCACTCCCCAAATGATCACCACAGGCAGATCATGGCCAGGTGGAAACCAAGTGCCCAGAATTCAATCCAGATCTCCCACATGGGTGGCAGGGACTCAGGTATTTGAGCCCTCATCTGCTGCATTTCCATGGTGTGCATTCCCAGGAAACTGGATTAGAAACAGAGCAAGGACTTGAACCAGGCATTTCGATTTAGAATGCCAGTGTTCCACACAGTGTCTTAACCACTGTGACAAGTTCTTGCCCCAAATAGTTTTAGTTTCAGACTCTTAATGTATTTTAGTCATATATGCTATTAATATGTTATTGTGTATTTCCAGACACTAAATTTTAGTGCCTGCTAAGATTTTTTTTATATTTGGAATAATTTTGATTCTAAAATGAGATATTTTAGATATGTCTCAAAGTACACAGGTTTGTGTTAACATGTTAAGAAATTACTTTTTTAAAAAATTATATAAAGATTTACTCATTTATTTGAAAGAGTTACAGAGGAGATCTTCCCTCTGCTGCTTCACTCCCCAAATGGCCACAGTGGCCCAAGGGTGGGCCAAGCTGAAGCCAGGAGCTAGGAGCTTCATCCGATTCTGTTGTGTGGGTGCAAGGGCTTAAAGACTTGGATCATCTTTTGCTGCTTATAAGAAATTACTTTATAGTATTTTTACATGTGACAACCATAAGCACTTCCCTGACAGTTCTACACTTAATAATGTAGGTTGGAGTCTTTTTGATTACTCTTTGGTAAACTTTTCTATGATTGTAGTTCCCTGTTCCTGTGTGAATTGATGATTAATAGAAACAAATTCAGTAAATAGTCAAGGAGAATTTTTATTGTAGTAATACTTTATTCTAAACTTCTTAAATGTTCTTTATGAAGCAGAGCTGGGAAAGGAGGTGCTTTGATTATTAGCA
The DNA here is from genome assembly GCF_964237555.1 of Oryctolagus cuniculus. Taxonomy (NCBI): domain Eukaryota; kingdom Metazoa; phylum Chordata; class Mammalia; order Lagomorpha; family Leporidae; genus Oryctolagus; species Oryctolagus cuniculus. The sequence goes on from NC_091437.1 coordinate 88,728,827, forward strand.
TTTTATGGTACTGAATAGCTTTTTGTGCAGATTGTTAGTAATGACTGTGTTATGTTTCAGTGTTAATGAATTTTTAGTAAATGATCTATGTATAGTTTTTCAGGTGAATCACAAGTCTTTAGGAGCTGTTTCTTCTGTGCCGTCATTGAGAATAGGCATTATTGAAAATAATTTTTCTTGATCCTTTTCTTCAACAAATACATAATGACCTAAGAAACATATAAGGGTGTTTAAGTTATGGAAAGTGGAATTAAAAGATGTTTATTTTGGTGTAAGAAATTTTGAAATCCATGCATTGTTTTTCTCTTAATACACATTTAACATGAAATTTTTGAAGACCCTTATATGCATATGTTTCAAAATTTTTGTGCACCAGAGTGCCTTTTACTTACCTTTTACATTTTTAAAACGACTCTTGTACTTAACTATATGAATGTGAAGTATTGTAAGTTCAGAATGTAATTTAACACAGAATTCTTAATTTTATTTTAAAGTATGACAAATTCTTAATTTAAAATAAATATGTCCAGGAAAAGGTAATACTGTTTCATGAAAAGAGAGTTGTAGCTCTTTGAGATAAAGCTCATTCTTCTTTAGGGTGGATTGAGCCAATCTGACTTTACCTGTTCCTTGGAGTGGTTTCAACCTTTTTTTCATTTATAGAGATCTCTTGGGTATTTTAACGTAATCACATGGGTATTGGTGAAGTTAGAAAAGGATTTCCTGACAGTTCTGGATTTATGCTAACGTTAAGTAGTCAAGGACTTGCTCTTGGAGTCACATGCATATAGATAATATTCAGTCTATACCTTTTGCTGTCTTCAACATTTTCCAAAAACTCAGTGGCTTAAAACACACATTTTACAATTTCTTTCTGTTAGGAATCTGGGCACAGCTTAGCCTAGTCTTCAGTCCTCTCTTCAGTCCTCTCAAAAAGCTGTAGTTCATGTGAAAGCTGGCTGGTTGAAGTCTCTTTTGAAGAGTTCATTGGTGAAGTATCTGCTGGCTGAATTCAGTTCCTCAAGAGTTGTTGGACCTAGAGCTTCAGTTCTTGTTAGCTACTTGTTCCTGAGAGTGAGCAAACTAAGGGCAGTAGAGTGGTTGAGGAGTAAGCTGAGAAGTTGACTAATAGAATGGGTATCATGGGGTCCTTCTATATGTAACTTCATCACAAATGGGACAGCCTATCACTTGGCTGAATTCCTTTTTCTTTTTTCTTTTAATTGGTACATTAACAATTGTACATTTTTTATGGGATACAGTATAACATTTTGGTGCATGTGTAGATTGTATAATGTTCAAGCTAGGGTAACTAGATCTCCTCAAACATTTATCATTTCTTTATAGTGAAAATATTTAAAATCCTTTCTTCTAACACACACACATGTGTGTGTATATGTGTTGTTATTATGTGTAGTCACCCTAGTGTACAATAGAATGCTGGAACTATTTTCTCCTGTCTAGTCGTAATTTAATACCTATTAGTTAGTCTTTCTTCTCCGTCCTTCTCCCCAGCCTCTGCTAACTACCTTGCTTAGGAAAGACCTGAGAAGTCTCTGGGGAATTATGTTAATTAGAAGCAAGCCATTCATTAAGTGTAGGGCAGGGGATTATACAAAGGAATGAATGCCAAAAGGCAGAGACTGTTGGGAACCATATTAGAAACTGTCTGCCAACTTCAAAAGATTTCATAGATGTATTGTGTGGTTATCAAAGTGTGGTAATTGGCTTGAATTAGTAATGTTCTGGGTAATATTTTTATGATTTATGATTATCAGATCTTCAGATTTTTATTTGTAAACTCATTTGTAAACTTATTTATTTGTAAACTTACTTAATTTTTATAAATTTCATCTTTATTCCTAGTGGATATAAGTTTGATTGGGAACATTAGGCAGTCAAGGTAAGTTTTGAGATGGTTGTTGAGTTGTATATAGAATTTCATAGTTAAGCTAAGAATGGCATTCAGAGCTGAGGGTACTATATAGTCAAATAACCTAATAAAGTCAACTTGTTATGAAGAATAGCACAGAAAATCAGAGATAAAGTTAGAAACATAAGTCACAAGTTGATTGCATCTTTATTCAGCAGACATTTTTGAAGATGCTTACTATGTCAGACACTAAGGGAGAGAACTCATGAAGAAAATTCTTGTCTTCAGAGCACATGCATCTGGTTATATTGAGGAATACTTTTTAAACAAAATATTAAGCAGGATAGTTACATGTTTCTTTGAATTAAAGCTATTAAGTGTCATTTTAGAAATATTTAAGCCATTTAAGAAGAGCATTATTTACTTCTTTTTTTTTTTTTTTTTTTTTTTTTTTTTTTGAGAGGCAGAGTGGACAGAGAGAGACAGAGAGAAAGGTCTTCCTTTGCCATTGGTTCATCCTCCAATGGCCGCCGCGGCCGGCACACGGCTCTGATCTGAAGGCAGGAGCCAGGTGCTTCTCCTGGTCTCCCATAGGGTGCAGGGCCCAAGCACTTGGGCCATCCTCCACTGCACTCCCTGGCCACAGCAGAGAGCTGGCCTGGAAGAGGGGCAACCGGGACCGAATCCGGCACCCTGACCGGGACTAGAACCCGGTGTGCTGGTGCCGCAAGGTGGAGGATTAGCCTAGTGAGCCGCGGCGCCGGCTGATGAGCATTATTTTCAGTTACATGTGAAATTATGTGACACTAGTAAAACCTTTTGCTGTTTTTACATTTTCTTAGTACAGGTAACAGATTGTATGCATAAAATTCTGTTCATTATGTGATCTGTATCTAGTAAATATTTTCTTGATGCTGTGTTAATCTTTTCATTGTAGAAAAACTCTACCAAACTTTACTAATTTTATTATACTCTTAATTTCTGAGTAAAATTGACTTGACTGTTTCTTGGCAGAAAACTGAATGGATGTTTCAACTGAAGTATCTTACTCATCTGACAAGCAATATTGGTAAAGGCTGTCTTGCATTTGAAATAATATGAAAGAATTGGAAAAATTACAAAGAACTAGGATTTGAACAGTTATTAGTGGATAATTCAACTTATTAAGGACAGTGTAGAATATAATTATTTTCACTTAATTGCAAAGAATCCAAAATCTGATATCCAAAAATAGAATTGTAAATTTTTTTTTTTTTTTTTTTAAGATTTATCTATCCATCTTCTGTCCCCAAATGGCCACAGCAGACAGATATGGGCCCAACCAAAGCCAGGAGCTAGGAACATCTTTCTGGTCTCCCACAGTGGGTGGCGAGATCCCAAACTCCCAGACATTTCCTCTTCCTGGCCAGCCGCATTAGGAGGAAGCTGGTTTGGAAGCAGAGCAGTGGGGACTGAAACCAGCACTGCGATACAGGAAGTGTCACAAGCTGTAGTTGAACCCTGTGTACCACAGTACTAGCCCCTATAATAGGTTTTAAGAGCCTTTGTTGTTGGCACTGTGGCATAGCAGGGAAAGCCACTGCCAGTGATTCTGGCATCCCATATGGGTACAAGATTAAGTCCCTGGTGCTCCACTTCCAATCCAGCTCCCTGCCAACAGCCTGGGAAAGGCAGCCGAGGCCCAAGTGTTTGGGGTCCTGGCCACCCATGTGGAACACCCGGATAAAGTTGCTGGCTCCTGGCTTCTGCAGCCATTTGGGGAGTGAACCAGGGCATGGAAGATCTTTCTCTCCTTCTCTCTCTAACTCAAATAAAGAATTTAATTTTTTTTTTTAAATCCTTTGTTACCAGGTCTTCTGAGAATTCCATGGCATACATATTATATTCCAGTGACCCTATATTATACATATTTGAACCCTGAATATTCTTTTCTTAACTGTATTCCATCATTCATTCATCAAAGATTATTAGTAACCAACCAAAGATAAATAACCCATACTTTGTAGAATTTAGTCTTTTTGGGGTGACAGATGTTTTCTCTTGTGAGTTTTCAGTGTTGAACTCATGTACACCTTTTGTCAAATTTATCCCTATATATTTTATATTTTTTGATCAATTTCATTGGAAATACATTTTCATTAGTTTCTAATTGTTTCCTGCTAGTTTATAGAAATGGGGCTAATTTTTTATATACTCTTATATCCAGTGACATTTTCTAGTTTGGGCAGTTCTTTTTCCCCTAATATTTATGTATCATTTTTGTGTTATTGATTATTGTTTGTTTGTAAGGCGGAGTTAGAGAAGAGGAGAGACAGAGATCTTTGGTTGGTTGGTTCACTTCCCAGATGGTCTGAACTGGGCCAGATTGAGCCAGAGCCAGGAAGTCTGCAATTCTATCTGGCTCTCCTACATGGGTTCCAGCGGCCCAAGCATTCTAGTAGTCTCCCTATACTTTTCCAGGCCCATTAGCAGGGTGCTGGATCAGAAATGCAATAGCCGGACTTGAACTGGACCCATGTGGATTACCTGTATCAGGCAGTCGCTTAGCCTGCTGCACCATTTTGTCCTGTCTTACAAGGTTATGACAATTCCACACTTTATTTGAACTTAACTCCTTCCCTTTTATATAATATACTTTGAATTTATTTGAGCTTCATTTGGCACAAATGAATAATTTATAGTAGACATCTATATTCTTTTGTCAAACCTGTAATGCTTTCTTATTTTATGAATATAGACTTGGGTACTAGCACCTTTTAAAGTAGATGTGTGTTATAATTATGCAGAGAGTATCAAGATTGAAAGTCTCATTAAAATGGAGATGCAAATTTCAAAAAAATTGGGAGTTGATTTCTAAAAGCATAACTTGTCATTCCCAAATAATCATCATTGTCCTTTCTCCCTGATGACTGTGTGCTTTTGAAATTGTTTTACAGTGCAGAAGTGGTTTGTTTCCCTTACATTCTTTGACTTGTGCTTTCTTTATGCTAAAGGATCCATCATGTTGTTGCAGCATAGCTTGCTAGAAGCTTATCTCAGTATTATAGCACTTTAAAGGCTCTGGACACATGTGCAGGCTTTTGAGCAGCTGGCATTTTTATCCATCTGTACAGCTCTTATTCTGTCCACTCTTCAGCATGAAATTTTGTAGTCCTGTGCAGATTTCATTCCTTTGTAATTCATTAATTCTCCTGAAGAAAATGGATTAGATATTTTAACTTCATTCATCTGTAAATTTTGTATTTCCTTGATACATACATACTGTGTTCCTTTTAAATTTAAAAATATAGTGGGATGTATTCTTTTTCTTTTACTTTTACTAAGAATTTAGGTAACACTTTCATTCTCTTTAATAAATGGCAATCATTAAGATAATACTCTAGACTGCACACTTATTTTTCACATGTCCACACTAAAGTGTTTGGTATTTGGGTGTGATATGCAAGTTACATTTCTTGGTTTTTAGTGATTATTTAAAAAACTTTTATTGAAATAATGTTAGATTTATATTAATTTTGCAAAGTTAGTGAAGTGAGTTTCTCCATATCATTTAGTTTTCCCTAACACTAACGTATATATAATTTTGTTCATTCACTGGAGCTGAGAAAGTATAATGCTGTGACTAAATGATAGACTTTTTCCAGATTGCCCCAGTTTTCCCACTAATGTCCTTTTCTGTTTTGAGGTCCAGTATGGACACCACATTGTACCCAATATTACCATTTTTGTCTTTTTTTTTTTTAAGATTTTATTTATTTGAGAAGTAGAGTTATAGACAGTGAAAGAGACAGACAAAAAGATCTTCCATCCATCCATTGTTTAACTCCCCAAATGGCAGCAATGGCCAGAGCTGGACCGATCCAAAACCAGGAGCCAGGAGCTTCCTCCTCTGGGTTTTCCATGTGGGTGCAGGGTCCTAAGCACTTGGGCCATCTCCTGCTTTCTCAGACCATAGCAGAGAACTGGATCAGAAGAGGAGCAGCTGGGACTAGAACCGGTGCCCATGTTGGGGATGGGTGCCACAGGTGGAGGATTAGCCTACTGTGCCACAGTGCTGGCCGCTTTTTTCGTGTTTTTGTTTTTAAGGTTTTATTTGTTTATTTGAGAGGTATAGAGTTACATCTGTGAGAGGGAGAGACAAAGAGAAAGGTTTAATTTTAAAAAATGTATTTGAGATGTAAACGGAGCATGCACCTCCTCCACCCTCTTACCCCTGCTAGTTCATTACCCAAATGCCAGCTTGGAGCTGAGAACTCATTCCATGTGGTAGGGACCCAAATACTTGAGCTATCACCTAATGCCTCCCATGGCCTCTATTAACAGGAAGCTGGGATAGGAAGTGGATGTCCTAATGTTGCCCACGTCTCCATTACATTTTTGAAGAGTACTAGCCGATATTGTCCTTGGATCTGTCTCCAGTTCTGCTTTTTCTTTGGGTTTGCCATATTTTCTTCCCTGCTCTGTGATATGAGATAATTCTTGGAGTTAATATTTTTCACAAATGAGGACTTGAGCATATCCACCATGAATTAGTTCCTCTAGTGACATTTTCAATTTGAAAATCAGGTTTCTAGGCTATAAAGTGTTTTTTGTTTGCTGCATTTGGATCTCATGTGTTAGCTTGATGGCTTTTTCTTTCCTTTTTTCCTTTTTCAAGTATTCACTGCCTCCTTCAGCATTTCTGTTTTGTATTTGTTTTCTCAGTGCTTATCCTCATTTTCTTTCTCTATGCTGTGGCTTCTTAGATAAACAGTTGCTTTTTCCCTTGTGGCTCATTTGGGCTCAGATATGGTTCCTGAAATATTGCTAATGATGATAAACCTGCAGATGATTAGAAGGAAAATACAGTCATTTAACCTGTTAAGTTGTTGGTCCCTCTTAGGACATGTGGGAAAATCTTAGCTCATCCGTTTAACTTCCATCCAATTTATGTGAATTGACAGTAACCTTTATGTTGAGTCCATTTTCATAGGTCAGGTTTGGTTCTAGGACCCTGTGGTGATATCCACTGTATTTACTCAGTTCAGAGTAAGGGAAAGCCCTGTGATCCCCCAGTTTTTTCCTCAGTGACTGAATAATCTTCACATCTCAGCTGGCATTGTCAAGTCATAGTGCCAGTTATGGAGAGGGGTTAGGATAGGCTGTGGGTTCTCTCTGGATATCATGGCCCTTTTCATGTAGTATACCTTTCCTTTATTGCTATGGTACCTCCAACATCATTACTAGTACATGTTACCATGATGCTAAGTATGTAATACATATTTTGTTTTATAATAGTGTTAGAAGGTAGTGATAGCTTTGATAGATGTTCATTTCTTTTGATTTATTATTTTATTTGAAAGGTAGAATTACAGGGAGAGGGAAGTAGAGACAGATCTTCCATCTGTTGTTTCTCCCCCAAAATGGCTGTTATGGCTAGAGCTGGGCCAGAGTGAAGCCTATACCCACATGAGTGCAAGGACCCAAGCACTTGGGCTGTTTTCCACTGCTTTTCCAGGCATATCAGCAGGGAGCTGGATCAGAAGTGGAGCAGCCTGAAATCAAACCAGTGCACATATGGGATGCCAGCTTCACAGGCAACATCATAGCACCAGCCTCAGATGTTCATTTATGAATCTTTTTTTTTTTTTTTTAAAGATTTATTTATTTGAAAGAATTACAGAGAGGGGTAGAGACAGAGAGATACAGAGGTTTTCCAACTACTGGTTCACTCCCCAAATGGCCACACCAGCTGGAGCTAGGCCCATCTGAAGCCAGAAGGCAGGAGCTTCTTCTGGGTCTCTCATATGGGTGCAGGGGCCCAAGGACTTGGGCTGCCATCCATGCACTTTAGCAGAGAGCTGGATGGGAAGTGGAGCAGCTGGGACTCAAACCAGTGCTCATATGGGATGCCAGCGCAGTAGGCCTGGGCTTTAACCCACTACGCCATAGCGCCAGCCCCTCATTTCTGAGTTATTATCCTAGTGGTGGACAGAATAGCACTCACTGATATCATATTAAGATATTTCTAACAGTTTTAAAGTATAATCCTACATCTTGGTAATATTAATGTAGAGTTTTTGGTCTAAATCAAAGGTTCTTAAGAATTGGATGCATAGACTTCTGTAAAATTTGAGTTCTGATTGATGTTTATTATGCACTGAAAACATCTAAATTTGAGTTCTCAGCCAGGACTTTTCCTCTTTCCCTCCAGATTCATGTCTCCAGTTTCCTGTTTGATTTCTAAATTTAGTTGTTTCATAAACTTCATAATACAAGTCTTATTTCTTTTCCTGCCCCAAACTTTTTCCATCTTAGTAGACTGTAAGGGACCACTGGGCTTCCATTTTAGGAATAAAATCCTGACTCATACTTGATACTTGTCTGTCTTACCCCTTGTCTAATGTATCAGGAAGTCTTGTTGGTTCTGCTTTCAAGTTCTCTTTTCAAGTTGTCTATTTTGTCTTATTTTTGAGATTTATTATGGTATTGACCTTAATGGTAATGCTAATTAGTCATGATTTTCATTTGTACTTCATTGTTTTTTTTAAATCCAACATTTCAGAGATTCTCTAATTACTCCCCCAAATACCAACATCTAGTTTTTATTGTTTGCTTCACTTCGTTTCATTTTTGTTTTCTATTTCACTGCCTGTTACTATTTTAATTTCTTCTTTTGAGGGATTACAGTTACTCATTTCTTAATTCTATATTCAGTTGGATAATGAGCTCATTGCTTTTTTTAAAAAATTTTTTTAAAGATTTATTTATCCATTTGAAATGAAAGGCAGAGCAACAGAGAGAGAGAGAGAGAGGTTCACTATCTGCTGGTTCCAATTAGGAGCTTCCCCCCGGTCTCCCATGTGGGTGCAGTGGCCCAGGCACTTGGGCCATCTTCTACTGCTTTCCTAGGCCATGGTGGAGAGCCGGATCGGAAGTAGAGCAGCCAGAACCCGAACGGGGCCATCCATGGGATACTGGCACTGCAGACAGCAGCCTCACCCACTATGCTACAGTGCTGGCTTGTTTGTGTTTTAAATTCTACACGTGAATTTTAAGGAGTTTTAGGGGAGCACAGACCTAGTAAATAGGGTTTTTTGGGAAGACTTTTAGAAGTGTGCTTTAGAATTTCCAGATGTAGATTTTTTTCTTGTTCTGTATTTTGCTTCTAAAATTGATATCAGAAAATGGGATCTGTGTGACAACTGATTCTTTGGCTTTTATTGAGATTTGTTTTCTAGTCTGGTGCTTAGTCACTTTTTGTGGTGATCTCTAACAGTGGTTTTACATTTAAGTCCATTGTATGATTTTTCATTTGGTTTTTGTTAAACTTTTCCATTAACATTAATTTTTCTGTGTCCTTATATTTCTTGTAGATCATTTATGACAGGAATTTTAAAAATTCTTAGTGATATTTTGTTTTCACTAAGACTACATTTATTGTGGCTTGTCATGATGAATCTTTTATTTCTACAGTCCTATTTTGTGTTTTTAAATTCATCTAGAGTTTTCAAGCCATCCTCCATTGTTTGTCTGTCCTTTTGGATTAATGAAGTTTTCGTCAGTCTCCGCTTTTCCTTTCGATTGAGTTGGAAATAATGTATTTTATATAGAGATGTACTTACGAAATACATGTTATTTGTGTTTTAGTCGTTGGTTACAGTTCAAACTGAAGCAGCAGCTGCTCTCTCCATTTAAATAATACGTGATAGTCAGTTTTTAAAAAAGATTTATATATTTACTTGAAAGAGTCACAGGAAGAGACCATCCACTGGTTCACTCCCCCAAATCCCTGCAACGGACAGGGCTGGGCCAGGCCAAAACGAGGAGCCATGAGCTTCATCTGGGTCTCTCCCATGGATAGCAGGGGCCCAAGCACTTGGACCATCTTCCACTGCTTTCCCAGGCAAATTAGCAGGGAGCTAGATTGGAAGTTGAGCAGCTGGGACCTGAACTAGCTCCATATGGGATGCCAGCACTGCAGACAGTTGTTTAACCCACTGTACTACAGGGCCTGCTGGCTGGCCCTATTAGAACTGGTAATTTCCCTGACGTTAAACCTCTTTTCCTAAGTTTCCTTAAGTAACTTGCACTTTTTTCCCTGTAGTTTTTTAAAATTTTAATGGAGTTTATGAACTTACCTAGTTTTTTTCATTTATAGGAAGAATGGGTATTGTGCTCTTGCTCTGCCCACTTCATCTATATGTTGTATATCTACAAATTAAAGTGTGCTTCAGGATTTCTCATACATACCTGTTTCCTTCAGAGGAATACTAGATTTTGTGTATATGTTAGTTGGTTCTTGGAAAGTCTTTTTAGGACCTTCATAAAATTAGATTACATCTTCATATAACACCAAATTCTTGTTTTGTCTTTATTTTCCTCTTTGGTAATACTGTTAGATTTTTGTTCTTATGTATCCTTTTTGAAATGTGGTTAATATAGCTAGCTATGTCTGTTTTTATTTCAGTATATCTCATTGATACTTAGAAATTTATTAAATTATTTTATTTGTAGTTAGAAATGGTAGGACATTTCTTATTAGCTTTTTCTTTGAAGTATGGCTAGCTAAGTTCCAGGAATGTATTAAAATGAACAAGAAGGGATTGTAGTAACAAAAACTTGAAGTTCTCTTTAGAATTTAAAGTACAGATTTATGCTAGTGTCAGAAAATGGAAATCTAATTTGACCATTTGGACAGAATATCATATTTATTGTAGAATGCAAAAATAGGAGTAGCAAAAAACAAAGCAGTCTTATAATATGTTAAATACTAGTAGTTTTCAAAGTGTAATCCGTGGACCACTGTTTAGAATCACCTGTGAGCTAGTTAGACGTGTAAATCCGTAGGTTCCACTTAAGACCTGTAGGACTCAACAGTCAGTGTTTCAACAAACCATGCATACAGACTACTTGATGTTTTCAGTTGATGGGCATGTACAGTGCTAGTGCTTGGTTTTCAAAAATGGCAGTAAACGGACAAATATTTGATTAGTGATAAACACTGGAAAGCATTCAGATTAACTTTTGTTCAAGTGGTTTTTCTTGGAAGAAAATATATTTGAATCTAATACTGTATGTGAAAAGTGAGAATATGCTAAAGGTGAGAGTAGAACATGGGAGAAATCTGTGATTTGAAGTATTTTGTTACTGAAGTCTTAATTTATGTAATTTAACAAAATTTAATGAAACTTTTTACTTTTCCTTCCCCCTCAGCCAGTGGTTTTCAAATTGTTATAAAGGCATTTATTTATTTATTTAAGAGCTCACCATCAAAAACTCACTGATAGAATTCAAAGGACATTATTATAATATTCTCACCTTAAACAAAATCTTAGGATTGTGGAGAGAACCTAAATTCTCCTAAAATAGATCCTAGTGTTTGGAGTTTTTCATTTAGAATGCTGTTATTAATTCACTATGATATACAGAGGTAATAGTAACCATTTTTAATTACTTGGTTTTGGAAGAAGTTTATATGGACATGATTTACATTATATGTGCATGTAGTTTAATCTTTAATGATAGTATTTTGTTACCATTTTTATGTGTTTTTTTTTTCTTCCAGGAGAGAAATAGAAACAAACAATAACCGTATGAAGATGTCCTGTTAAAATTACAACACTAATGATGTAGACTCTGGAAATGCCTAATAAGTCAAAGAAGACATTATTAAAGCTTTTTTTCTGCTTAAGGTGACATCTTTGAACACTTTAACACAAAATTGACTCTTGTAACGGTTTTCATCAGCGCATCTGCCCTTATACTCTCACCAAACACACTTGAGAACTGTAACTTTGTCAAGCACTTTTCTGTCCTGAAGCTTTTACCAGTATCTGCTGTCTTTTGTAATTATGCATCCTAGCTAAGGCACAGAAGACTGAATGAATGCAAGGATTCATTAACTCCTTGAATTTGTTAAATACTAACAGTTAACCATTAGAAGTGGTTCAATGATGTAAGAGTCACACTGCTTCAACTTTTTCTTTGTTGTAGTTTTTAAATTGTCGATTTTTAGCTACTTGACAGATTAAAAGCAAAATAATCATGCCATATTTAGTCCTGAAGTTGAAGTCTAAATGTTTATGTGAAAAATTATTGTAGTAAACTTTTAATATGGCAAAGCAACCTTAAGCTCTATTTTAGCCAAATGAAACATAATCTGAAATTATATTAGAACATTTCCCTTGTCTTCAAACTGTTTGGTGTAACAGAATATTGATATGCAGCTTGGTGGGTTTCACCAATTAATGCACATTCTTCTCCCCTCCTTCCCTTAATAATATGTATACTGAAAAATGTGCATTTGTCTGAGGAATTATTTTGTTTGCTACCACTTAATGAATCTCAAAATTTTGAGTAAATGTACCTCAGTCTAATCAGACTTTTTATGACCTTTATAACTACATTTAAAACCCTTAATTCCTATTTCTGGGTGTTTGCGAGCCTGATTGCTATCATGAAGTAAAAATTTATTACTCTAGATATTCACTAGCTAAATAAACATAGTTCTTGTTTAGCAAGCATATACTGTTCCTCAACTCTTTTCTCCAGCTTTTGCAGTGTCCTGGCATCCTTAAAATACTTTGAAAGTATGGCCTTGATCCATGGATTAAATCAGTATCTAAGTGAATGTGTTGATGTTTTATTGATCAGATCTATATAAGTGGGAATACAGCATATATCTGGGTATTCTTATAGTTATCTTTTTAACATCTTGTTTTTTTCATTAATTACATATCAACATTAATTTTATATCTTGAAACAAATTGATTTTGTATAATTGTGTCAAGCATCTGTATTAATTGATTTGATGACATAAGGTTATGAAAGTGATGTACTGCCCCTTATATTACTGTTCAAAAGGAGAAAGCTATGTAGAAAGATATGTTAAAGGTGGAACTAGCAATACAGTAGATTTGAATACCTTGATGTTTTGCATTATTCTGTTGGTGTTTACATCATGTTTAGAAATGTTTTTGTTTCCTCTGGTCTTTGGTCACTTCAGCTCAAAATCCTAGTGACATAATTTCTTTGAGGCTTTCATTTATATAATTTTTGTACAATATTTTCTTAGAATCTACTAATACTGTATTTAAATGAAATGAAAGTACAGTATTTGTAGATAACCATAGCTACTTCACAGTTTTGGGCAGTCCCCGTGTAGTTTTATCAATGTTTACTGAAGGGAACATCAAAATGTTACTGGTATATTGTAAAATAAACATTTTCTTAAAGGAAAATTGCACCTATTTTACCTTTTTACAAGTAAGCCATGAAATCTTATGTGTCTCTTAATGATTTATAGTGAGGATTGGCATTTGGGTATAGTCACCACAGCAATGTTCTACATCCCTGAGATTATATATAGGTAGGACATGTCCGAGATGACTGTTGTCATTCTGGGGGTCCTATTTAGAGACAACTGTAAAAGGGTGACCTTATAGGAGGGATCTGAGTCCTCCCCATGAGGTTCTCTTTTTCTTGGTGCTTTACTCTGGATATTTTTATAAAACTAATTGCATTATAAATGGATTCAAACTTGTTCAATTCACATTAGGTTTCTGTGTAAGAAGTGTCATGGAAACACCCAGCAAGGCCAATTACAATAGACTCAGACATGTCAAATGTAGCTGAAAGTCTATTCACGGTGAGGAGTACATCCCAGTGCCTTTAACCTGGATTCTAATCTTAAGTAAAATGGGTGCAGCATTCCTTTGGGAAAAACACACACACATACACTTTTCCTTTCAATTGGTAGTTTCTGTTTTTCGCACGTCAGTTTTCTCCAGAGTACCCACCTTCTCTTCCTTCTTGGTCTGTCACCATATTGCAAGATGTTTTTTCTCCCAGTGAAATTATTACAGGTTGTCTCAGGAGCACAACCAACTGAATGTTTCCTAACTGTGGGGACCAAAAGGGATAGGACCTGGGTTCTGCAAGAGGAGACTTATAATCAAATATTAGAATAATCATAAATCACAGCATTATTGGCCCAGTAAATTTCTTGCTTAATGTTTTTCCAAGTTCTGGTTTCAATGTTTCTTATTAAAGTTTTATGGGTATTTTATTTTGAAAGGTATTATAGTTTGTATATTTCACAGTAAGAGGGAAAATGTAACCAAAATTAGTATTCTTTCTCTATACATATTGGTACTTGAAGATTTCTTTGAAAAGAAACCCAGCGTTTTCCTAATTTTAGTACTTAATTTGTCATTTTAACTTAAGTGATCTTTCGAATACAAAAACTGTGTTCTTTTTGAGTACCATGCATGGGGGTTAAGCTGATGTTAAAACAGTTTGCAATAAAAAAAGGATCAGCTTAAGTCATTTAATCATTTCAAGTGCATTCTGCTTCCTTTAAAAATAAGTTTGAGAAATTTAAGAGATTTGTGTTTTCATGAAGTTTTGCATATCTTTTGTTATGCCATGTAAATTCCCTTTTTCGTATGATTAAAAGGTTATGATAAACTGATTAGTTAATTTACATTCACTTGTAGCAATTACATGAGAATTTGAATTTTGTCGTGTTTGGGTTTGTTCATTCCTGTGAATGATGGTACAGTTAGGTGAGATTTCCTGTTATGGTACCCAAACTCACCATTTGGTCCTCTTTAATCTTGAGGGTTTCAATAAAAATTGTTCACTCACACCTGTGTTATTTCCATTTATCTTGATAAAGATGGATTGCCTGCCAGAAAACAAAATTGTTACTTACTTTATTAAAGGATGTCCTGATTGACTTAATTTTCAAGTACAAATGTCATTTGTACTAGTTGGCAGTTTTTTATTGTTTTTATTTGTTTAAAAGGCAGAGAGAGATCTTCCATCTGTTGATTAACTTCCTCAGATGCTTGCAACATCTCCGGTGGATCAAGGCAGAAACAGAGAATCCACAGCTCAGTCTGGGTCTTTCATGTGAATAACAGAGACCCCAGGGATTAAGCCATCTCCTGCAGGCTTCCAGGTTGCAGATTAGCAAGAAGCTGAATTGGAAGTGAGGCTGGAATTTGAACCTAGGCCCTCTGATGTGAGAATTGGACATCCTCTTTGGTATTTAAATACTGCCAAATGCTTGCATCTCTAAGTTAGCCATCTAAAATAAGTTGGGATATTTAAAAAAGAGAAGATAGCAGTTTTTCTTAATCACTCCAATCGGTGTATTGACTAGTATTTTACTTGGAATAAAAGAGAAAGAAAAAGGACTATTTTTAGGAGGGGATAGTGGCTCCAGCTGTCTGATAACCCTATTGCCCTACTCTTGATATCAAGGAATGTTTTTCTAACAGTCTGAATATTATCTCCTGCAGTTGATAGATGTGCATAGGATCAGTAGTGGTGTGATGCTGGATGGTACATTGATATTTGCTGGGGAAGACCAAAGAATTTAGTTTCATGTTGTCAGAACCACCATGCTGCATCGAGCATTGCTGACCGTGACCAGGGTGATTTTTTAAGAATCAACTAGGTGCCCTACACTGGCATCATCCAAAGTCACCTTATTTTCCTCCCTTCCTTTCTGGTCACTAGAGGTTGAGGGGAAACTTGTCTCTTACCAGTGTACTTTAAATATATCTGTTAGTCATTCTTTGTTGGGACCTTATACTTGGTAGCCCAGCTTCGTCTTGCTTAGTAATACTAGATACAGTGATGCCAGTCTAAGGAACTAAAATACTCATGTGGTCAGAAATTAACTGACCAACTGCAGTTGCTAGCTTACTAATCATTGTACTTCTTGTATCAATATTAATGTATTCTTTATTCATTTCTCGAGTCAACAGTGAGAAACAGGTGTATCACCTACATGTAGTAGAGACAGTTTAAATATTGTTTATAAATAGTGCACCAAATTCAGAATTTATTCTTTAGTTTTTGCTACTTCTGAAATATTGATACTAGATGTAAATAAAGTGTTTTCATAAAACTTAGCATGTAAGGAAGACATCAAGTACACAGTTAACACTGGCAAGTACCCTGCCCCTTCCTGCCATCCCTCTTGCCCCTCTGTGGAAAACACAGATTTTGATACCAAAGTGTCCTTCTTAAACATTGAGTATTTTTAAGAGACAATTGTAATTAGAATGGAATTATTGTCAAAGGGATTATCTTTGAATTGGGAGTTGAAAGACCAGACTTTTGGTTATTTCTTACTTGTAAGTCAACATGGAGCAAATCATCTCCTTTCTTTTTAGTTTTCTTGGTAGTGAAATCAAATGAAGAGGTTGGAGTAGGATGCATCTAAAATTCTTTGCACCTTGGGACAGGCATTATGGTATAGTGAGTGAAGCCTCTGTATTGCCAGCATCTTATATGGGTGCCAATTTGAGACCCAGCTGCTTCACTTCCCATTCAGCTCCCTGCTGTTGCACCTGGGAAAGCAATGGGAGATGGCACAAGTGCCAGAGAGATGGTCTTATCTCTCTCTATGGGAGATCTGAAGGAAACTCCTGGCTCCTGGCTTCAGCCTAGCCCAGCCGTGGCCATTGGGGCCATTTGGAGAGTGAACCAGCGAGTGGAAGTTCTGTCCTTCTGTCTCTCCCTCTCTTGTGACCCTGGCTGTCAAATAAATAAAAATAAATCTTAAGAAAAAGAAATTCTTTGTACCTCTGCAATTTTTTTTAAAAAGTTTTATTTATTTGAAAGAGTTTAGAGAGTTAGAGAAAGAGAGAGAGGTCTTCAATCTTCCAGTTCACTCCCCAGATGGCCGCAACAGCTGGAGCTGCACCAGTCCGAAGCCAGGAGCCGGGAGTGAGTACAGGAGTCCAAGGACTTGGGCCATCTTCTGTTATCCTAGGCCATAGCAGAGAGCTGGATCAGAAGAGGAGCAGCCAGGACTAGAGGCAGCACCCATATGGGATGCCGGCACCTCAAGCCAGGGCTTTAACCTGCTGCCCCATAGCACCAGCCCCTGTACCTCTGCAATTTTATAGTTTATGATTGAAGTAATTAGTGTTTTGTAGTAGTAGTGAATGTCTGGAGGCAATAGGTTTAAAAAACAATACTTGTGATAGTGACCAATTCAGGGGGTAAGTAATGGATATCACTAATAATATGTTAGTGGTTGAAACAGATCCAGGATCCAGTATGTCCACCTTTTCTACACTGTTACTAAAGAAAAGAAAATGTGTGAACCAAAGGAGTCATGGTTTTTTACCTTTCCATCATTGTATATTAGCCTTTTATTTTCAAAAATAGGCTGTATTTTAGGATAGTTTTATAGAAAAATTAGTACTGAGATTCTGTATATACTGTATTAGCCCCCCCCCCTTTAAAATATAGATTTATTCATTTGAAGGAGCTACAAAAAGGGGGAGATCGTTCACTCTCAAAATGGCTGCAATGGCCAGGTTTGGTTCAGAATGAAGCCAGAATCCCAGAACTTTGTTCACATCTCCCATGTGGCCCAAATACTTTCCCAGGTGCGTTAGCAGGAAGCTGGATGTGATGCAAAGAAGCCAGGACTCTAACAGGCATAGTGTTGCAGGTAGCAGATTAACTCACTGCCACAGTGCTGGCCCCCAACTTCCTATTAACAGTTTAGCAAATTAAACCAGTATTAAAATAATTAAGTGAAACACACACTTTTTGGATTTTCAGAGGTTTTCTCTGATATCCTTTCATCTAGCTCAGGATTCTATCAGAGATTTCTAAATACTTTCAGTTGTCATGCCTGGGTTACTTGTGCTGTGATAATTTCTTGAACCTGATTTTGCTGACCTTGATAGTACTGAGTATGGATCATGTACTTTGTAAGATACTTGTCCTTTGCAATTTGGCTCATGTTTTTCTTATGATTGGACTGCTTATGAGCTTTTGGGAAGAATAGTGTGTGCATGCTATTTCATGTGAAGGATACTCCCAGCATTATTTGACTGTTGATGTTGACCTTGATCACCTGGCAGAGGTAGTGTTTGTCAGATTGTTCCACTGTAAAGGTGCAGTTTTCCCTGCCTTCTGTAGTGGGCTCTGAGGAAGTCACATCCTTAATTTGAATGGAGAATTATCCTTGTCTTTTTATTTTATTTATTTGAAAGGCAGAATTAGAAGTCTTCTATCACTTAAATTCCCCAGATGGCCACAATGGCTGGGTGTGGGATGGTCTGCAGCCCTGGAGCCAGGAGTTTGATCTGGGTCTCCCACATTGTACAGGGGCTCGAGCTGGGCCTCCTACACTGCTTTCCCAAGCACATTAGCAGGGAGCTGAATCAGAAGCGGGACAGGTGGGACTCCAGCCAGCGCCCATATCAGATGCTGGCATTGCAGGCTGCAACTTTACTCGATATATCACAATGTCAGTTGTTGTCCTTGTATTTTAAAAGGAGAATATGAATCTGTTTTGTTGTTACATGTTATCCCAGTAGGTTACTGTGCCAATACATTTCCCTTTTCACTTATATCTGCATAGATTGCACTCCCCCCTTCCTCACACCCCTCTGCAACTTTCCCTCATTTTTCAACAGGACAGTTGATACTGGAGTTTTAATGGAATTATTGCTTGAAGTAATTCTAATTGTGTGTACAGAGGAGCAGTGTTTTTTAAGATTTATTTATTTATTTGTTTGAAAGGCAGAGAGGTCTTCCATCTGCTGGTTCACTCCCCAAATGGCTGCAACAGCCAGAGCTGGGCTGATCCAAAGCCAGGATCCAAGAACTACTTCCCGGTCTCCCCTGCAGTTGCAGGGGTCCAAGGACCTGGACCATCCTCCACTGCTTTCCCAGGCCACAGCAGAAAGCTGGACTGGAAGCGGAGCAGCCGGGACTCAAACTGGCTCCCACATGGGGTGCCGGCACTGCAGGCGGCAGCCCTACCCACCATGCCACAACTCTGGCCACAATGAGCAGTGATTCTAACAAAAGGATTCAAGAAATAATAAAGTGGAGATTTAGATGATGGCAGAAAATCTGGGATTTCTTTGTATAGATAGAAAATAATGGTCATTGAGATTTGGCTGAAGAGAAAAGCCTGACGTAGGAGATAAAACGATCTTGAAAATGATGCATACTTTAAAAAAGAAGCATTTTAAATACCTTGGTTTTTGAGGCTGCTGTGTAATAGAATGGCCAAGAGCATGGACTTTGGCAGCTGATAGGCCTTTAGTGGAACCCCTGGGTTCACTGTTTATTACCTAACAATTAGCCCAAACTTCTCGGTCAACTAAAAGGATATGGTAGTAAAAGTGATATAGTTGAACATTGTCCTCTATGTTTCTGACAAAATTGATAACTCTGATTGCTGTTGATAATTTCTTAGTGTAATTTTTACTGCTTAGCTGCAGGTTAGAGGTTCTAGTCAAAGTTGATTAGCTTCAGTTCGTACGTTTATCGTTGAGATCCTGAGAACAGTCACTACCTGAGTAAAGCTCAGTTAAATGGTTGTTTTTGCTACCTTTTGGTTCACAGTGACCATCAGCCATCCCTTTTATAAGTAGAAGACAGCAATATAGTGTTTATGATGCTAGAGCAGATGACAGAACCAAAGATGGATTAGACTAAAGAGAAAGCAAAATAAGGAGCAGTGATGGTAAGAAAACCAAGAAACAATATAAGAAAAGTAAGGAGGCCGGAGATGAAAGTTGGACAAAGAACTTTTTGCTATGCTTACAAATGCCCCTTGATACTGAGTGCTGTTTACATGTGTAAGTGTAAACACTTCTTTATAACTAGCAGTGTTACTGAAATTCTAGTTTCAAAGGATCAGGTTGTTGGTATACACAGAATTAGATGGTAGTTCTGTTATAGTATAAAGCCAAAAGGAAGATTTTATCTTGAAATAAAATTTAAAAATGAAAGAAAACTAACAAATAGTATAGCATACTAACATAAAGCTACTGTCCCCACAAATAAATCATTTGTTATTCTACTTGTGTTTGGTGGATTGACTGACTCGTGTCCACTGGAGACCCAGTGCTATGATCACAGTCCAGTTGGCCCTTTGGATGTACCAACTACACATGGATTTAACCAACAATTGATTGAAGATCTTCGGAAAAACGATGCATCTACTAAACATGTACAAACTTTTTTTGGGTAAATACCTGATAATGATGATTTGTCTTAATTAAATGGATTTGAAAACTATAGGAAAATCATAAAACTCTACAAGTTTTGTACTTAGGTTCCAAGTGTGTGTGTATTTAGAAATGATTTATTTATTTGAAAGAGTTACAGAGAAGGAGATCCGGGAGGCATAAAAAGAGATCTTCCACCCACTGGTTCAATCCTCAATTGGCTGCAAATGGCCGGGCTGAGCCTGGCCTAATCCAGGAGCTTCTTCCAGGTCTCCCTCATGGGTGCAGGGGCCTAAGAACCTGGGCCATCTTCTGTTGCTTTCTCAGGCACATTAGCAGGAAGCTGGATCAGAAATGGAGCAGCCAGGACTCAAACTGGCACCCATATGGGGTGCCAACATGCGGGCAGAGGCTTAACCTAAGCCACACCACTGGCCCCCTTTTTATGTTCTCACTTCATTGGGAAATCATAGATAATGTTAGAAGAGCATCTCTTGGAACAGAGGTATTGGAAAATTCATAAATAACGTATTTTTTATTCAAAGAGTCCTGTACCCTTACTGAATCATAGGATTAAAGATTTTGTTTTAAGGAACAGTAAACACACAGCTAAGATGGGGGTCGTTGTCGGGGTCCAGGGAAATTATTGCATTTTTGGGTCTTGATTTCCTTCAGATAGAATTGCAAGAAGCTTGTCCTGCTGGAACTGTTCCTCCAGATGATTGCTAATCTCGACATTCTTTTTCCTTCCATTGTATTTCTTTTGAATTTTTTGATGGGTTTTTGTTTTAAAATTTCTTTGCTTTGGAATCAATTTGATCTCCTTCTTGCTGCCCAAGGGCAGTGGATAGTGGGATTTGAACCACTGTTCATAGATGTGTTAATGAATATGAATGGTAATATTTTTGCAAATAAATACAAGAAAGAGGAAAATGCATTGCTGTTCATGTAGAAAATGTTAACTCTTGTGTATTTCCTACCTAAGCTGTAAGAAGTGCTTTCTGTATGAAATACTGGAGAGGACAAATGGACTGAAACGATGGCAAGTTTTGGGAAACGCTGTAATTCCTCTTTGCTTGGAGGGCACATGTTTTGTTTCTCAGAGCCTGTGTTTTTCCCTGATAATCCCTTTTAATAAGGAAAAAACAAGTTGGAGGAAGAGGAAGTTAGCCATGTAAAGTACCCATCTTGGAATTATGTAGCCCAGGTTTTACAGCCAGGTTTCTTCTGTCTTATTTTCCTAATACTTTCCAGGAAATACTTGAAAGGTCATACATTAACAACAAAAACAAATGGAATGTTTGCCAATAGTGTGTATATGTAGAAATCACTTACTTGGATCCGTGTTGATTTTTATAGGCAGATTTTATTTAATTTTTAAGAAGATTTATTTATTTGTAAGGCAGAATTAGATCTTCCTTCTGCTTTTTCCCCCCCAAATGGCTGCAAACAGCCAGGGATGGGCCAGGCTGAGGCCTGGGTCTCCCATGTGGGTACAGGGGCCCAAGCATTTTGGGCACATCAGGGGTACTGGATTGGAAGTGGAGCAACAGAGACTCCAACTGGCTCCCATAAAGGATGTCGGCACTGCAGGTGGTGGCTTAACCTGCTGCACCACAGCACTGCCTGACACCCAGACTTCAAAATTTAAGATATTGCTCAAAACATTTGGACAGTTTTGCAGTGAAGATTTATATTTGAAAAAGACACACTGGTTAAAAAAAAATTGTATTCACATGAACACACACCATCTCCTGCCCTATTACTTCATGCTGAGAGTTTGGCAAGGAAACTTCTCTATTCACAAGAAAGTCACAGAGTTACTGTGTGAACGGTACACCTCAGTTATCTTTATCATTGTGGAGTTCTTAAAATGCAGCTCAGGAGTGTTGTACACGCACACTGCCAACACAAAAACTACCACCATAGAGTGACTGGTTTTGATACTTGCCTCAGGTGTCCCATCTTAGTGAATTTTTCAGGCAATTTATTATTAGTGTCAGTATTACCAAGTTTGTTATATAAACAATTTGACAGTATAATATATGCTAATAATCTCAGATTTATTAACCGAATGGATTGCAGCAACTCCCAAACTTTGGCTTCAGGATTCATTTTTTTTTTATTTTTCTTTTTTTATTTATTTTTTCACTGGCAGAGTGGACAGTGAGAGAGAGAGACAGAGAGAAAGGTCTTCCTTTTACCATTGGTTCACTCTCCAATGGCCGCTGTGGCTGACGCGCTGCGGCCGGCGCACTGCGCTGATCCGATGGCAGGAGCCAGGTGCTTCTCCTGGTCTCCCATGGGGTGCAGGGCCCAAGCACTTGGGCCATCCACTGCACTCCCGGGCCACAGCAGAGAGCTGGCCTGGAAGAGGGGCAACCGGGACGGAATCCAGCGCCCTGACCGGGACTAGAACCCGGGGTCCTGGCGCCGCAGGTGGAAGATTAGCCTATTGAGCCGCAGTGCCGGCCCAGGATTCATTTTCCCCACAAATTATTGAGGAACCCAAAGAGTTCTGTTTGTGTGGATCATATTTAGCGATACTTGTCATTAGAAATGAAAACTGTTAAAGCAGTTAAAGTTTCATTTAATAGAAAGCAGCAGAATTTCATCTCTGCGTTTTGGTTGCAATATTGTTTGTCAGGTAAGAATTTAGAAAACATTGCCCATATGAGAGTGTCAATGAAGAGTCTTACTCATTTTGTTGACTCCACATCATTTTGATGATGGACTGTTTGGTGTTCATATTCAAGGGTTTACATATTCATGTAAATGGACATTATGAAGTTCTGTGAGAGGAAGACAGACACAGAGTTCCCCCAAATTCCTGCAACAAAGCTGGGAACCAGGAACTAAATTCCGGACTCCCACTTGGGTGGTAGAACTATCACCTGCTCCCTCCTCCCAGGGTGCACATTCACAGGAAGCTGGAATTGGGAGCAGAGCTCCCAACTGAGCCTAGGCATTTCCATGTGAAATGTGGACATCCCAGCAGATGACCTAACTGCTGCTTTACAAGTGCCCACTTCTCGAGCATCCCTGTCTTTGGGTAACACACACAGCCTGTCACCTACCTGTGAAGCACAGCAGTAGTGTATTTCCTTTCCGATCTCATTACAAAGTCTGACTCACATCTCCATGAACATGTTCATTACAAAGATGGAATCAGCCTTCAATTATCACTGAAATTTTTTAGTATGTTTATGTGAGAGGCAGAGTGTTGAGTGTCCATCTGTTGGTTCACTCTCCAAATGACCCTCAGCTGGGGCCCAGAGCCTTGGGACCCACAAACACAATCCAGGTCTTCCACATGGCTGGCAGGAATCTGATTACTTGAGCCATCACCACTACTTTCCAGGGTCTGCATTAGCAGTAAGATGGGGTCAGGAGCCAGAGCCAGGAGTCAAACCCAGGTACTCTAGTGTGCAATTTGGGCATCTTAAGTAGCATCTTAACCACTGTCTTAAATGTCCACTCCTTGATTTGTTTTTAAAGTGATTTCTTTGAGGATACTTAGAAGGAAAATGTGTGTTTTCTTCCGTGCTCCTATATATCCTAGCCCAACTCTTCCAGTTGGCATTCTCTTACTTCCTTTTTCATTCTTCCCATTTCTTCCCATCCATGAAGTGATCAAGCTCCAGCAAAGGTAAAATAGAAGCAGTGGGGAATTGTCAAGTCACCAGTGACTCGTCTTCTGCATTTTGCTTTGCTGTGTCTCTTCTGTGTCCAGAACAGCACTCTTCTTTCCCACTGTTATCCACCCTAGACCCCACCGAGTCTCAGAGCCCTCACCCATCATTTCTTAAAACACAACTCTGAATTCCTTTGCTAGGGGTGTCTCCTTTTGTGTGTAAGAGCACAGAAAATATGTAGGTACATGTGGATACTATTGTAATTTTAGCAGCAGAAGTATGGGAACTTCTGCCTTCTTCCTGCCCCAGCCACACTAGCTCTCTTGTCTTCCACAAGCTGTCCAGGTGCATTTTCACCTCAGGGTTTTCCCGTGCTCTGAGCTTCTATTTGACCTCTCCTTTTTTTCTAAAGGACTGCCAAAATCGCTCTCTCATTGACTGTCCTCCAAGCCCCCTCTGGGATTGTAATGACTGGAGTTGTACTGCAGTGGTAGCCTGCACTGCTTGGGAACTAAAAGTTAGCCTAGGAACTGTTGATACCTGAAATAGGAAGAAAGTGTGTGTTGCTGAGTACTTGAGGGAAAAAGGCCACACGACTTCATTTTTCTCACCAAGGGGAAAGTTGGCTGCTTGATCATGTCCGCCCAACTCCCTTCAGTATTCTGTTCTTTGGAGCCCCCTCTCCAGTCCCTTCCCTTCTCTTAGGCCCCTCAACAAATTCTCCCCCTTCCCCAAATTGCCTTGGGTTTTCATTTAATCTGGATCCAGTAAGGCAGGGGAATACAATGTGACTCACCCTGAAATCATCCAGAGTGCTGGAGGGGACCCCGGAAAGTCTTTATCCCCCTCTTTCAGTGTATAAATGAAACAGGTTAGGAGGTTGTAACTTTCTCAAGGTCACGGTCAGTGAGAAAACCATGACTTTAAGCCCAGGTTCCTAGCTCCCGTTTCAAAGACAAACATGTCTTGTGTTTGCCCTTCCTTCCTTGTTCACTGACCAAACAAGTTCCTCTGTTTTCTTATTTGTGAAATAGGAAATATCCTAACTCAAAATTCTTCAGAGAATTAAATAAAAATGCCCATCAACCTAGCGCCTTTCGCCTGAACAGCCTCACTCCTCGTGGTGAAGCACTCACATTCTTCCTAATATAGCTGGGGCTTTTTCCCTTCTCTGTGGTCACTGGTAGATCCTCCTAGACCCTCCGCAGGTCCTTTGCTTTTCAACTGTGACGTGACCAAAATGGTCTGGACAAGTGAAACATTAAAGTTTTGTTTTGAAAAAAAAAAAATTCTAAATTTTAGAAATTGATTTTCCCTTGTTAATGAAGGATATGTAACACTCAGAATTTTAGAAATTTAATCACTTTAACTTGCTCTCTATACACTACACACACACACACACACATATAAATATATAATTGACCATAAAATGTCATTCATAATATGGGAGTGATGATTGCAATTTTTGATAAAGTGGTAAGGATTTCATCAAGTGTGTTTTCATACTACCCAACTTAATACAGCTCCTAATTGGATCATTATACAAAAAAAAAAAAAGAGAGAGAGAGAGAAAAAATTACACAAAAGGACAGCAGAGGGAGCTATTTAGATTTGATTATATTTTCCATTGCACTGGTGGAGTTTTTGCTTTTGTTTTTCTTTAAACTATAATGTTTTGACTTAGGCTTTCTCATCTTAATTTTTGATACACAAGAGAAGCTTCATCATATTAGAGGATATGGAATGGGGGGAAGAGGTTACAAAAATGACCCTCACCCCACCCTGCATCTGCCCCAGCTTAATCATTACCATCCCTTCACTCCTGTGAAGGTGGGAGGTATAAGAAAAGTAATGGCAATTGCCCATCCTGCCCGCCACCCTCATGTCTCCTCACTGGTCCTGCAACCAACTCTTGCGTTTCCGCTGTACTCACTATTTCTTGAGCCGGACTTTGAAGTCCTCTTGTAGGAATTTTCTCCTTTTGTGCATAGGTATAGAGAAAAAAGTTGGGCTACATGAGGATATTTCTTGCAGTATTACTTGCAAATTTAAAAAGAACCAGTTTGTTCATCTGGAGAAAATTGTGGAACTTCTGTACAGTGAAATTGTAAGTCACCATTAATGCTCCTGTGGGAAGATGCATTTTCTTCAATTTAAAAACTCATAGTGGCCGGCGCCGTGGCTCACTAGGCTAATCCTCTGCCTGCAGCACCGGCACCCCGGGTTCTAGTCCCGGTCGGGGCACCGGATTCTGTCCCGGTTGCTCCTCTTCCAGTCCAGCTCTCTGCTGTGGCCTGGGAGGGCAGTGGAGGATGGCTCAGGTTCTTGGGCCCTGCACCTGCATGGGAGACCAGGAGGAAGCACATGGTTCCTGGCTTCAGATCTGCGCAGCGCATCAGCCGCAATGCGCCAGCCGTAGCGGCCACTTGAAGGGTGAACCAACGGAAAAAGGAAGACCTTTGTCCCTGTCTCTCTCACTGTCTAACTCTGCCTGTCAATAAAATAAAATAAAATAAAAAACTCATAGTGATCTGTACCATACATTTGAAAATTTAGCACATAATTGGAGCCTGAGATTTACATTTAAATTTTAAATGTAAATATTTATTTCAAAATAATAAATATTTACTTCAAAAGCAAATTGACAGAGAGTGAGAGAAGAGTTAGAGATCTAGAGAGAGATTCCATCCACTGAGTCACTCCCCAAATGGCCACTAAAGCCAAGGCTGGGCAAGGATGAAGCTAGGAGCCACGAGCTCCACCCACGTCTCCCAGGTGGCTGGTAGAGGCCAAGCATCTACTGCTTTCCCAGTATATTAGTGGGGAGCTGGATTGGAAGTGGAGCAGTTGGGAATAATTGATATGGATGCTGTCATTGCCGGCAGCATTTTAACATACTGCACCATGACACTGGCCCTTACATTTAATTTTAACACACATTTCAAAGCAGTTTTTGGAAGGATTTTGTAACTGGAGAAAATTTCTGGAACACACAAGACGTTCATAAACAATGGTCACTTCCAAAGTGTGATGCTAGATTTGCCGGCTGTGTGGGAACAAGGAGGAAATTGTGCTTTTTGATTTATATCTTTCTTTGTCCTGAACTGTCTGTCCTGAGCCTATACAGTTTAATTCCAAGTGTGTATCTTAAGCTGTTTCTGCTCTCCTTGGTATGATTTAGATCTTGTTCCTTTGATCCCACTGTATCATAATTCTGCTCTCACCCCAAGACAGCTTAATGTACTAGAATTAGTTAGAGCTTTGATGTCAGGCATAACTAGGTTTAAATATGACTCAGCCTTTATCCATCTGTGATATTGGGAACGAAATTTAGCCTCCTTTCCTCTAGTTTTCTTACTCGAAAATGGGCATATTGATTTCATTCTTGCAAAACTGTTGGGAGAGAGGGACAGGGTGAAATAATGCCAAGTGTCAATGTGATTGACAGGCAGCTGTGAGTGCTCTAAACGAGGTAACAGATATTATTAGTTAGAATGGAGATCATTTCCTCCATCTTATAGACTTGTCCCTTTACTGAATGTGTCAAGGACCAGGCATAACATCCTTCCCCAGACTTCTGTATCAAATGTACTATGTCTCATTTACTCTAGGCTATGCTCTCAGCAAGTTATTTGGATGAACAATCCTGACTATGCTTTTTTTTTTTTTAAGATTTATTTATTTTATTTGAAAGACAGAGTTACAGAAAGGCAGAGGCAGAGGGAGAGGACTTCCATTTGCTAGTTCACTCCCCAGATGACCGTAACGGCCGGAGCTGCACCAATCCGAAGCCAGAAGCCAGGAACTTCTTCCGGGTCTCCCACATGGGTGCAGGGGCCCAAGGACTTGGGCCATCTTCTACTGCTTTCCCAGGCCGTAGCAGAGAGCTGAATTGGAAGTGGAGCAGCCAGGACTTGAACTGGTGCCCATATGGGATGCCAGCACTGCAGGCAGCAGCTTTACCTGCAATGCCACAGCACTGGCCCCCTGACTATGCTTCAAATAATTAAGTCTACTAACTTGTTTCCAAGAGCCCCCTAATGGCTTACCTAGATGATGGATATAATGGTGGCATTCAAGCATCCTATTACGAAGAGCAGAGTGATAGACAATTCAGAGTTAAGTTTTGGTATCTTCAAATCCAACTATAGAGAAAGCTTCTAGTTGTACCATTTACCCACATTGTGAGTCTTATCCAGACAGCCTGAAGCTCGGAAGAGTGTTCAGGTTGCTGTTGCTACTGAAAATGTATTACCTGCCTGCATCAGAGAGAGGTCCTGTAATCCCAACAGTGTCACTCTCTTATGAGTTTACCTCCTTTTGAAGGAAGATCTCCTGAATTGCACTCCTACCCCCTACCCCCTTTTAATTTGAGAAAGAGGAAGTAGGGGAGGGAGGCAGAGAGAAGAGAGAGAAAACACTCCAATCTGTTGGTTTACTCACCAGATGCCCCCTCTGGCCAGGACTGGACTGGGTCAAAGCAGGGGAAATAATCCAGATCTACCAAGTGGGTGTCAGGAATCCAGGTACTTGAGCTGCCACCAGTGTCTCCCCAGGGTCTGTTGGTGGGAAACGGAGCTACAGCCAGGAATCGAATTTACACACTCCAATGTGGGATGCAGGTGTCAAGCACTAGGCCAAAATCTTGCCCCTTTATTGTCTTTTATTTTTAAATTGTAAGCACTATTTGCTCTGCATCAGACTCCAGTCAACACAACTTTTTTAAAGAATGGATGAATGAATAAGCAATTCTATGTCTTTGCCCAAGCCTGGTAATACTTTCAATCATTGGATTGTACATCATTTATTTAATGAGAGGCAATCAAATTGTTCCTTCTGTTTCTTTAGAAGCATTTAGATGGTAAGAACTGCTGATCCACTTGCTTGTTGCACAAAAATAGAAATGCTGCTGTTAGTGTTCACCTGTCTGGAAGATGCTTCTGGCACCTGGTTCTGACATCATGTGAAAAGGTGACACCTGTAGGTGAGTGAAATACACTGCAGAAATAGATGCTGTAACAATTCAGTGCTGCCTTTATCCTTCAGTTCCTTTCAGCAAGCAATGAGCGGAAGTGTGCTTGGTTTTATCTCTCATTTCTTTTGACACTCCGCTTTCTATCAGCAACAAGAGATGTGTTGTTTTATCTTCTGTTTTAAATCTCGGTCTTAAACCTTACTTCCTTTTCCCCACTGAGAACAAATTGAGGCTCTATTTTTCTTCGTATCTAAGATTGTTATCCCAGGAAATGAGTCAATGAAAATGTGTCTACATAAAATAGCAGCAGCAAAATCTCTTCTTAATGAAACACATTGTTCTAGCAAGAGCCCAGTGTACACACCAGAGAGGTCAGATGATTCCTTTAGATCACTATGGCCAAACCTTTGCCAGTCGAGTCAATGTGCCAAGTCCTGTACCTGGCAGCAAGTATTTTCTATAGTCCATCCCTAAGAAGCCCATTTGGGGTGGATGAAAAATGATCCCAGTCCCTTTGTCATGCCTCTTATTGAGAAGTAGTGCTCCTCTTCCCCTAGAATTTTCTCTACCCTATGATTATTATTCCTTTTTAATTTGAGAGACAGAGGCAAGGAAACACAGAGAGACAGGAGGCAGGGAGAGAGAGAAGTGGTGATTGTCTGTCCATGTGCTGGTTCACTCCCCAAATGCTTACGGTGTCAAGGACAGAGTCAGGTTGAAGCTGGGAACTCAGTCCAGTTCCCCCATGTGGTGGCAGGGACTGAACCACTTGAGCCTTCATCTGTTGCCCCCTAGAGTCTGTACTGGTGGGAAACTGGAATCAAGAACCAGCTGGGAATAAAAACCAGGAACTCCAATATGGGAGGATGCAAGAATGAAGTCTTAATTAGTATCTTAACTGCTTTTCCAAATGCTTGCTAACTCTCACCAGCACTCATGACTATTTAGCAGAATGCTGTGGAAGCTGCCCGTATGGCTCGAAGTCTTAAGACATGTGGCAGCTTCTAGTGTTGCTAACTGGGAAGCCCTGAATGGCCAGGTCAAAGTCTGGCTACCCCACTGGAGAGACCATGTGACACTACACAGAGAGACTGATCCAGCGTAGTGTCCAATGGAAGCCTGCAAAGGACATCAGACTCATTCCCTCCTGACTGCAGCCTCATGGGAGACCAGCAGAATTTCCTGGCTGAGCTCAGTTAACCTACAGAATGTGTGAGATAACAAAATGATTGCTTCTTATGTCTCTAAGTCTTACTGTGGTTTGTTACACAGCAATAGAAACCACAGGAATTGTTTCTGGGAAGCAGACTGCTACTACAACAAAAAGTATGACCTGTGGGTTTGGCTTTGGTGTGGGTAACAACTGAAATAGACCACAGCGGCCGGCACTGTGCCATAGTGGGTAAAGCTATCCACTACAACTCTAGCATATCACGTGGGCACAGGTTTGACTCTGGCTGCTCCACATCCGATCCAGCTCTCTACTAATGTGCACTCCTAATGCAGTGGAAGATGGCCTAAGAACTAGGGCCCCTGCCATACACATGGGAGACCAGGAAGAAGCTCCTGGCTTCAGTCTGGCCCAGCCCTTGCCATTTCCGTGATCTGGGACATGAACCAGCGGATGGAAGATCTGTTTCTCTCTCTCTCTCTAACTCTGACTTTCAAATAAATAAATCTTAAAAAAAAAAAAAGACCACAAAAGATTGTTCTTAAGGCCCATGAGGTCACAGGGTAAATCATCATTAGAGGCTGGACACAAGGTGACCCATGTTGCCGAAGACAGAAGTTTCACAAAAAGTTGGTAACATGGAAAGTAGAACATATCGAATGATTTGTGGTTACAGCTCTTTGTCTATGTTCACTGTACTGCTTTCAGCAACCTGGCTGAAAGCAGTACAGTCTTCCATCAGTCTTCCTTTTAGCAAAGTGAGAAAAATGGCAAAAGGAAATTGAGTACCTTTGCCCAGTATCATAGCTGTTAAGTTGCAGAGTCATAATTTTTTAAAAAGATTTATTTTATTTATTTGAAAGACAGAGCTACAGAGAGGTAGAAACATAGAGAGAGGTCTTCCTTCTGTTGGTTTGTTCCCCAAATGGCCACAATGGTCAGAACTATGCTGATCTGAAGCCAGGAGCCAGGACCTTCTTCTAGATCTCTCGCGTGGGTGCAGGGGCCCAAGGACTTGCACCATCTTCCACTGTTTTCCCAGGCCATAGAAGAGAGCTAGATCAGAAGTGGAGCAGCCAGGACTAGAACCGGCACCCATATGGGATGCCGGCACCTCAGGCCAGGACTTTAACCCACTGCACCAGAGCACCAGCCCCCAGAGTCATAATTTTTAATGCACCTTGGCTAACAGACTTTTCAGGCAAAACAAAAAGTACAGACAGGTTTATTTTAGCTGTCTATTGAGAGGCATCAATAGAGAAAGGTGAAGTACTGCAGAAACTGTGTCTGAGAAGAACCTCTGAGACTTGACAGGGCTGTGTGTGTGATGAGAAAGCAAGGAAGGATGTGCAGTTAGATGGTGAAGGGCAGCACCCAGGCCATTGCCCATGAGCCAGTGCCTCAAGCTGTCATGCAGACCATTCAGCTGGAGCAGACTCATACTCCACAGAAAGGCTGTGGATTTCTGTTCCAGCAGTCCAGCTCACAGACTTCCTCTTGCCTGAAGAAATTCCAGGAAATGTCAGAGAATAAGGATAGCAGAACCAGGACAGCTCTAGCTTCACCCAACTAGCTGCACAATGGACAACATGGTAACTGCAGTAATGATAAATCTGCCTGTCAATGTGGAGAACTCCACCAGCTGTGTTGGTACTTAGAGTCACTGTACAAGAGGCTAGGATGATTGCCCAGGGTAAACATTGGCCCTCCCATCTCCCAGATGAAACAATGTCCCTGTAATAGGAGAGAAAATCAAGGCTAGCAATCAAAACAGACCCCCACCACCAGAACTCAGGGACAATGCAGTATGGATATGGGTTCACAGGAATTTCCCAGAGAAGAGATAGGTGGAGTTAGCACTGGAGAAATTGAAACAGAAAGTGTTTTTTAATTTATTTATTTGAAAGGTAGAGAAAGAGAGAGCTTCCATGTGCTGGTTCATTCTCCAAATGCCTGCAACAGCAAGAGTTGGGCCAGGTTGAAGTCAGGAACCGAGAACTTCATCCAAGTTTCCCATGCGGGTAGCAGGAATCCAAGCACTTCAGACATCATCTAGTACCTTCCAGGTGCACTAGCTGGAAGCTGGCATGGAAGCATGGAGTAGCTGAGACTTGAACGAATTACTTCAACGTGGAAGTCACCATTCCAAGCTGGAGCTTAATGAGCTTCATCACAGATTCTTCCCCACTGCTTCTTTAGAACAGATTCCTCCCTGGTGATCAGCCTCCAGCTACTGGAGGAAATTATCCCAGGATCTGTTCGATTCTTTTTTGACACTGCATGGAGTAGAAGCCTAAAAGGAGAAAATAGATTAGGGGTGGTGCAAAGTCTTTTTGATCATACAAGTGACTGGGTACATTGTATATACCACTAAGGGTATAATGGGATAGGAAAGAAGGTTTAGAGGTACAAATTGATGACTGTTTTGGATATCAGTGTTCACATGATTCGTTTTTTTTTTTTTTTAAAGAAAGCTGTTGTATTTTTAATTATTTATTTATTTAATTTAAAAGGCAGAAAGACAGAGACAGAGAGGGAGAAGGAGAGTTTCCGTCTGCTGGTTACTCCCTACATGCCCACAATAGTTGGGCTAGCCCAAGTTGAAGCCAGGAGGCTTAACTCAATGTAGGTCTCCCACATGAGTGGCTGCAACTCAACTGCTAGAGCCATGATCTTTGCCTTCCAGGATGCACATTGGTAGGAAGCTGGAATCAGAAGTGGAGCAGCAACTAAAACCCAGGCCTTCTAGTATGGGATACAAGTGTCCTAAGCAATGTCTTAACTTCTAGGCCCAGTGCTTACCCCTCTCATGATTATCTTTCCAGGTTCATTTGAGGGTCAAAGACCACACATTCTGTTGGCCAGATTTGACAAAGAAGGGAAGTAACTAACCCTCTGGGTTGGGTTGTTGAAATCATACCTAGGCACCACTGGTGTTGCTATCATTGCTGAATGGGTAGTTGGCATTGATGTTTTGCACACTTGCACCAGAAATGCTCATAATTTCAAGAGGGTTTCCCAGCTGTGAAGAGTTCTTGTAGAGAGATGAGAGTGATATCAATCCACTTGCTACGCCTCCACTTCTATCCACATTATTTAACAAAAACAATAGAAAATTACAGAAAAAGAAAAGGAATTCAAAACCATGATTGGAATTAAAGTCAGCAGGGGTATTGAGAAGTGCACTTCATTACAATGGTTCAATGTGGCTGCTGAAAAGGCTAATGGATGCAGGAAGCTTATGGTGGGTTATTGCCATTAAATTCAATTGGACAGCACTGGCTGTTTGTGACATTATGTATTAAAACTATGGACACCTGTCATCTTGGACATTGAAAGTGCCCTTTTTTGGGTCCCTTTAGCACAGAGATCAAGATCAGTTGCTTTATCTGGTTGGGGCTTTAATATACATTCATGGAACTACAGCAGGGGTGTGTGAATTCTCAAGCTATTTGCCACTAACAAGTGGGCTAAGCTGTTAAACTTCTTTTTCTTCAAGGAGCTTAGTTTCACTAAGTTGATGACATCATGCAGATAGATCTATACATTATCTTTTTCTGGGTAACAGATGACTCCAAACTTTGCAGCTTAAAATAGCATGGGGCCAGCACTGTGGTGTAGAAGGTAAAGCCCCCACCTGCAGTATTGGCATGCCATATGGGTGCCAGTTAGAGTCCTGTCTGCTCTACTTCTGATCCAGCTCTCTGCTATGGCCTGAGAAAGAAGTAGAAGATAGCCCAACTCCTTGGGCCCCTGCACCTGTGGGAGACCCAGAAGAAGCTCTTGGCTCCTGGCTTCAGATTGGTGCAGCTCCGGCCATTTCAGCTAATTGGGGAGTGAACCAGCAGATGGAAGACCTCTCTCTCGCTCTCCCTCTCCTTCTCTCTCTTTGTAACTCTGAGTGTCTAAGTATCTAAGTAAATTCCTCCAAACTCATATGATTAGTGGCAAGATTTAGTGCCTTAAAGATTGTTGGATGGCAGTGTTGTAGTGCAGTGGGTTAAACTGCCACCCACAATGCTGGCATCCTATATCCATGTACTTGTTTGAGTTCTGGCTGCTCCTCTTCCAATCCAGCTCCTACCTAATGCAAATGAAAGTGGTGGAAGACGGCCCAAGTAGTTGGGCCCCTGCCACCCGCATAGGACACCGGACGTGGTTTCAGGCTCCTGGTTTCGGCCTGGCTCACCTCTGGTTGTTTCAGCCATTTGGGGAGATGGAAGATCTCTGTCTTTCCCTCTTTTCTCCGTTAGTCTTTCAAATAAATAAAATAAATCTTTAAAACCAAACCAAACAAAACAAAAAAGGACTGAGGGATTCTGTCCCTTGCTGGTTGTTTGCTGGAGAACACCCTCAGTTCCCTGCCATGTGGGCATCTCTACAGAGCAACTTACTTCTTAAAGCCAGAGAGAGCCTGCAAGAAAGATGGAAATTACAGTATCATCTACTTGTTAAGTGATATTCTCTCAAACTGAAGTGTTCCACTGGTTAGAAACAGATTACTCAAGGGGTAGGATAATACAAGACTGTACATCCAAAGGGATGGGTATTATTGAAGACCTTCTCAGAAACTACCCACCATAGACCCTAGGAAAGAAAAATAACTGTCTTAATCTGTTTTCTGTTGCTACAAATAAATACTACAGACTGGGTGATTTGTAAAGAAAAAGCTTCTTCTTTTTTTAAGACTTATTTATTTATTTATTTGAAGTCAGAGTTAGAGAGAGGGAGAGACAAAGAGAGAGATCTTCCATCCACTGGTTCACTTCCCACATGGCTGCAATAGCCAGGCCTGAGCCAAGCTGAAGCTAGGAGCCAGAAGCTTCATCCAGGTCTCCCACATGGATAGAAGGGTCCAAGCACTTCAACCTGCTTCTGTTGCTTTTTCTAGGCCATTAGCAGGGAACTGGATGGGAAGTAGAGCATCCCGCCTTGAACCAGTGCCCCTATGGGATGCCAGTGTTGTGGGTGACAGCTTTACCTGCTACATCACAATGCTGGCCCCCAAAAGTTTATTTCTTACAAGTTTTGGAGGCTGGGAAGTCCAAGATTGATGGGCTTCATCTGGTGGAGACTCCAAAGAGTCCCAAATTGGCACAGGGCATCACATGGTAGGATAGGGTAAGCTAGAGGAAAATTGCTTTCAAAGTGAAACAATGTCTACATTAACCCATTAATGCACTAATTCATTAATACACGAATGAGTTAACCCATTCATTGACACGATCACCTCTTACAGTCATGCCTGGTCCCACTTTTTAATATATCACAGTGGAGATTAAATTTCAACATGCATTTTGGTGGGGACATTCAAACCAAAGCACTGACCGTGACTTTAGAGTATACACTAACTCACATGAGACCCTAGGAGTAGCTTTGTAATCCTGATAAGATACAAAGAACAGCCATATTCTTGGGGGTAATGTGTTATGAGGCTCAAAGATTGACCCTTAAGACAATGAAGTAAAACGTACTTATCCTATGGCCCCCATTACCAAAAAAAGGTTAAGAAATTCACTGAACTATGGAATATTGGAGACAATTTCATATTGACTTAGTCCATTTGGGCTGCTATAATGGAAACCATAGAATGGGAATTTATAAACATTTATCTCGATTCTGGAGGCTGAGAAGTCCAAGATGAAGATGTTGGCAGATTTGGTGCTTGGTGAGGGATGGTACCTTCTGGCTGTGTCCACATGATGGAAGAAGTGAGATACTCTTTGAGGTCTCCTTTCTAAGGACAGTAATCTCTGTGTTCATGACCCAATCAACCTTCCAAAGATTCCGCTTTCAAATACCAGTTCATTGGGTATTCGGTTTCAACATATGACTTTTGGAGGGACATAAGCAGTCTTGAGTAGCTATGCTAAGGCATTTTGTTGAGCTCAATGTGTAAAATGATTAGAAAATATGCCAAAATTTGTTGGGCCTCTGTGCAGGAAGCAGAGAAAGGGTAAGTGCAATCAACTATTTGAGCAGCTCATTCTTGGGGCCTGCAAACCTAGGATCCCTTTGAACTACAGGTATCTATGACAGATAACTGTGCTGATTGGAGCCTCTGACAGAGTGAGTGATTTCTTCATGGTTGAGCTGAATTTAAAACTAAAAATGTCTACTGGGTGGGTAGTAGCAGTTGTCTAGATCTACTTAAGACAATTTGAAAGATCAATTGTGATCCAAGGACAGGTCAGCAAAATAGGCCACATTGTAAGCCACCAGTGCTGACAATACTCCTAAGAACCAAATGTATTTTAGTTTTCCTGATTGTGATTAATAGTGTAACTATCTGGTTGGGCACCTGGGTGGTGACTGATGGGTTTATTAAAGACACATATCTGTGAGATGTTGGGTTTGGGGAAGCCCTGGCTTTTGAACACATAACGCATATGAACACTCTTGGGATGAATCCACGTTGAGATAAAACCAAATTGAACAGCGTGGTTGGTCAAGTCTACACATGCTAGGTAGTCAGCATCACTGCTTGAATTTGTCTTTATATAGTAATTTCATTATCACTGTGATCCTCTGGGTCTGTTTTTATGAATCAACTTTTCTTCTGGTTATAGGTCATATTTCCTGATCCTTTATATGTCTGATAATTTTTAAATGGGTATTGTAAATCTCAAGTGTTTGTGAACTTCTTGATTTTTGTTGTCTTTTAAAAAATGAATTTTGTTTTGACAGGCTAGATGTTACATGGAGAATAGTTTGATTTTTTAAAAAATATTTCATTGATTACTTTTGAGATAACTTTTTTTTATTTATTTATTTTTATTTATTTGACGGGTGGAGTTATAAACAGTGAGAGAGAGAGACAAAGGTTTTCCTTCCATTGGTTGACTCCCCAAATGGCCACTATAGCTGGTGCTGTTCCGATCTAAAGCCAGGAGCCAGGTGCTTCTTCCTGGGTGGGTGCAGGGCCCAAGCACCTGGGCCATCCTCCACTGCCCTTCCAGGCCACAGCAGAAAGCTGGACTGGAAGAGGAGCAACTGGGACTAGAACCCGGCACCCATATGGATGCTGGAGCCGCAGGTGGAGGATTAACCAAGTGAGCCACGGCGCCAGCCCTAGATAACATGTTTTTTATTTACATATAGTCAAAGGTTTATTGGCTCCACTAAATACAGAGTTCAACAATAAAAAGTAAAATGACCATAGTCCAGCAAGAAAAAAGGCCTGGATCATACAGTTTAATTTTATTTTGGAGACCTGTTTTTAAGCTTCATTAGCGAAGGCGTAGAGGAATTTTGGCTGTAGGGCTAGTTTACCTTTATTAAGTAAATGCACAGTTAGGTTTAAAAAATTGGAGAAAATAGTATGAAAACACTCAGTGTAAGAAAGCTGAAGTGACTACATTACAATCAAAGTAGACTCAGATTGACGACTAGTATCAGAGATAAAGAGATAATTTTCTTAATGATACATGTCAATCCATAAAGGAAACCTAAAAAGAAACAAAGCAGTAACTGACAAAACTGAAGAGTAGACAAGCCTACAAGAAACGTTGTTACTGTGTCTCTGTAACTGATAGAAAAGAGGGAAAAAGTCAGTAAGGGTATGGAAGATTTAAGCAACACCATCAATTAACTAATCTAGATCTATAAAATGCCATATCCACGGCACCAAGGAGACCGTCACCATGAAGTGACCTCGGACCGCAGCAAGAACCCCAAACGCCACTTCAACGCACCGTCGCACGTGTGCAGGAAGATCATGTCGTCCCCGCTGTCCAAGGAGCTGCGGCAGAAGTACAACTTCCGCTCCATGCCCATCCGCAAGGACGACGAGGTCCAGGTGGTCCGAGAACACTACAAAGGTCAGCAGATCGGCAAGGTAGTGCAGGTCATCTACATCGAGTGGGTGCAGCGTGAGAGGCGAACGGTGCAACCGTCCACGTGGGCATTCACCCGAGCAAGGTGGTTATCACCAGGCTCAACTGGACAAAGACTGGGAAAAAATTCTTGAACCAAAGCCAAGTATGGACAGGTTGGAAAAGAGAAAGGCAAATACAAGGAAGAACTCATTGAGAAAATGCAGGAGTGAGCAGAACCTTTTGTACAGCTACAGCTGAACTGTAGATTTCTAGCCTGGTGTGTGTCTCTTTGGAACTCCAGCTGTCTCTGGAATGTGTTGTTTCCCTGCCGTTTTGTTAATGATCTGGGACTTTGTGAATGTACTTTTTCAATTTTGGTTAATAATTTTGTGAATAAAAATTGGAAATGTTTCTTAAAAAATGCCATATCCAACAACATTATATTCAAGAGCTCACAGAATATTCACCAAGATTGGTCACATAATAGATAATATAACAATGTCTCAACAAATTTGAAGGAATTTCAATCATTTAGCAAACAAAAAAATCTAGACAAATTCACAAATATTTGGAAATTATTTGGAAATTTTTCTGATAACCTATGAATCAAAGATGACATTAAAAGGAAAGCTAGAAAACACTTTGAGCTGATTGTTATGAAAGACATAGTCTTAAAATTAATGGGATGAAACAAAGAGTCCGGCGCCGCTGCTCAACAGGTTAATCCTCCACCTAGCGGTGCCGGCACACCGGGTTCTAGTCCCAGTCGGGGCGCCGGATTCTGTCCCAGTTGCCCCTCTTCCAGGCCAGCTCTCTGCTATGGCCCGGGAGTGCAGTGGAGGATGGCCCAGGTGCTTGGGCCCTGCACCCCATGGGAGACCAGGAGAAGAACCTGGCTCCTGCCTTCGGATCAGCGTGGTGCGCCGGCTGCAGTGTGCCAGCTGTGGCAGCCATTGGAGGGTGAACCGACGGCAAAAGGAAGACCTTTCTCTCTGTCTCTCTCTCTCACTATCCACTCTGCCTGTCAAAAAAAAAAAAAACTAAAAGAATGCTTTTAGGGAAATTTATACTTTCAAACACTTGTATTAGGAAAGAAGATATGTTTGAAGTGGAAAATTAAATTAAAAAATGGATATCAATGACAAAAATAAACAATCATGAAAATCAAAGAACCCAAAAGCTTATTATTTTTAAAGATAAATAAAATTAATAACTGTCTACCTTGACAGATCAGGAAATAAAGAGACAATGTCCAAATAACCAAAACCAGGCATGAAAGGAGCAATCACTACAGGTTCTAAAGTATTGAATGAATATAAAGGAATATTATTCCGATACTTATGCCCACAAATTTGATAATTTAGGTGAAATGGGTAAATTCTTTGAAAGATAAAAATTATTAAAATGAATAAAGAAATACAAAATATGAATAAAGCTGTAAAATAAATTCAAATACTAATTTAAAAATTCATATACACAAAATACTTTATGCCTGGTGATTTCACTGATCAATTATGTCTAACACTTATGAGTCAAAAAAGAGCATCAGTCTAGTTGAAGTTCCTTTCAGAAAACAGAGAAAGAAGGACTATTTCCAAATTTTATTTTATAAGGCCATAGTTACACTAACAGCAAAACCAAAGACTTTATAAGATACTAGAGGGCAGTATCTCTCATGAATAAATCTGAAAAATTCTTAACAAAATAATTGCAAATTAATGAAATCTAACAGAGAGAAAGCCCTCTCATCCATTGATTTACTCTCCCAAACGCCCACAGTGCTGGGACTGGGCCTGACTGAAGCCAAGAGCCGGGATCACACTCCAGGTCTCCCATGTGGGCAGCAGGAACTCTGTCACTTGAGCTGTCCTGGGGCCTGCTCTAGCAGGAAGCTGGAGTAAGGAGTCACAGCTGGAACTCAAAGCCAGATACTCCAATATGAAGTGTGGGTGTCTTACCCATTTACCTAAATGTCCACTTCTGAATTAACCACCTTTAATCATTGTTGTTTTTAGCTTTTCCAGTGCTTACCTCTCTAAATTACATATGAAACTTTTATATTATAGAAGCTGATTTATTAGTTTATATAGTATTCATTGTCTTCTTACTATGAAAAGGAGGAATTAACTTATATTGCCCCAGCTTTGTATGATCTTGTTTTGGCAATAATGATTTCATTTATCATTGATAATGTATGTAACTGATACTTGAAATATCATCTTAGTTTCTCTTGCCTCCCTCTTTGCAGGGTGAGGAATCAACACACCCACACATCTTTTGTTTTCCAGCTTCATGACCATAATTCAAATTATAATTCAAAGTCAAGGTTAGTAGCAGTTTTATTCTGTCTCAGATGACCGGTTCAAATGTATTTACTGCTTCTTACACACATATCTGTTAAAAAATCATACAAAATTTTAGATTTGATACTACAGTTTTCTTGTACTGATATCTATTTCCTCTCTTCTCCTTCACCCAATGGTTATCTTTTTTTGTTGTTATTTTCGACCGTAAAAGCTAATACCTAATTTCCCCATATGACTAAAATCGTCAAGCCACCTAATAGTTTTTCCTGTTGAATGAAATTTGCTTTCTGCGTGAGGACATTCTCCTCAGAGCCCTTGGCTTCCTGTTTTAATTTAGATTGATTGCTTTCCGGATCTTGCTGTTCATTTGTCTTCTGAGAGTTATGTTTTTGCTGTACTCCTAGTGTAATTCCATCATTTCTTGGCTCTGCTGTTTTATCTTTCTTATTGTTTTCCAATTTGCTGGATGACATAATCAAGCAGATATTTTTTCATGCAAATCTTTTCTCATAAATGATGAATACATGGAAAAGTTTCTGAATGCCTGCATATATGAAACAGGAGAGACAAGAAAAATTCCATACCTGTTCAGTATAGATGTCTTTATCATATTTGTGGGTAATTTAGAAGAATGAAGATTGAAAGTGATTTTTTCTTGGCCGGCGCCGCGGCTCACTAGGCTAATCCTCCGCCTAGCGGCGCCGGCACACCGGGTTCTAGTCCCGGTTGGGGCGCCGGATTCTGTCCCGGTTGCCCCTCTTCCAGGCCAGCCCTCTGCTGTGGCCCGGAAGTGCAGTGGAGGATGGCCCAGGTCCTTGGGCCCTGCACCCCATGGGAGACCAGGAAAAGCACCTGGCTCCTGGCTCCTGCCATCGGATCAGCGCGGTGCGCCGGCCGCAGCACGCTGGCCGCGGCGGCCATTGGAGGGTGAACCAACGGCAAAGGAAGACCTTTCTCTCTGTCTCTCTCTCTCACTGTCCACTCTGCCTGTCAAAAAAAAAAATAAATAAAAAAAAATAAAAAAAAAAAAAAGAAAGTGATTTTTTCTTTAAGAATTTTGAACCATTGCCTGTTATCTTCCTAAATCTAGTTTTAAAGGTAAAAGTTCCATTGCCAATATGAAACTTCTTCCTTTTCATACAGTTTATTTTACTTTTTCTACACGGGATGGTTTCTTTGCTTTGCAACCTGATTTCTACAACCTCTGCATATGCACCTTTTTTCATTCATGGTTTTAGATACTTTGAAAATGAGGTTTTATGCCTTTTTTTAGCTTTGCAATGTTTTATCTTGTATTACTTTGATTATCCCTCATTCTTGTTTTACTCATTCTCTTTAACTGGAATTTATATTAGATTATTTGAACCTTCTGAAATAAGCCAGTCTCTTAAATTTTTTTCTTTTATCAAAATTTTATTGTTTTCAAGTTTTACTTGTTGATAGATTTCTTCACTCAGTATGCCTATGAAATGCTTTCTTCATAGTGTCTGGTGTCTGTTGGCTGTCCAGTTGTATGTAAGAATCAAGGACTGGGTAGATTATTACTGGTAGTTGGTGTGGATTTTCTCTGCTATTTAGCTCCTTCCACGAATGCAGAAGTTGAGTGGGAGCTCTATGTTTGCTTATTTAGTTATTTGTTCAACAAATAAGTAATAAGCACCTATTTGTTGTGGGAAATATTTAAGCTGCCATGGTGAATAAAATGAAAAGTTTTTTTTCTTCCTTATGGACCTCACATTTTTAGAGGGGGACACAATGCCCAAAACACAGTTGTAGGGGCTGGTGCTGTGGCATAGAGGATTAAGCTATGGCCTATAGCACCAGGATCCCATATGGGCACCAAGCTGGTTCAAGTCCTAGCTGCTCCATTTCCAACCCAGCTCCCTGCTAATGTGCCTGCCAAAACAGGAGAGGATGGCCCAAGTCCCTGAGTCCTTGCACCCACATGGAGACCTAGGAGAAGCTCCTGGCTCCTGGCTTCTGGCCTGACCCAGTCCCTATCATTGCAGTGATCTGGGTTAATGAACCAGCAGATGGAAGATCTCTTTCTCTTCTGTCTCTCCCTCTCTCTCTGTATAACTCTGCCTTTCCAATAAATAAATAAAACTTAAAAGAATACATATAAATGCATATGTATATGTGTATATATATATATACACACACATATATGTATATATTTATACACACACATATATATCTCCATGGGTCTGCATCTGTGGATTCAACCACCCATGAACCAAAAAATATTTGGGAAAAAAATTGCACCTGTATTGAACATGTATAGTTTTTTTGTTATTTTTTTTTTCATTTTTAAGAAAATTATTTGAAAGGCAGAGTGACAGCACCAGTTCTGACTTGTCTTCTTTTTTAGAAAGAGATTTATTAGGGCTGGTTTTGTGCCAAAGCAAGTTAGGCCACCACCTGTGATACCAGCATCCCATATGGGCACTTGTTTAAGTCCTGGTTGTTCAACTTCCAATCCAGCTCCCTAGGCCAGCAGTGGGAAAACAATGAAAGATGACCAAAGTGCTTGGACCCCTGCCACCCATATGGGAGACTCTGATGTTGCTCCTGGCTCCTCGCTTCACCTTGGCCCAGCCCTAACTGTTTTGACCATTTGGAGAGTGAGCCAGTAGATGGATGATCTCTCTTTCTCTCCATCTGTCTCTCTCCCTCTATCTCTATAGTTTTGCCTTTCCAAAAATTGTTTTTTAAATCTAAAAATTTGAAAGAGAGAGAGAGAATCTTTCATCCGCTGATTCACCCCCAAAATGACTGCAATGGCCTAGGCTGGGTCAGGACCAAGCCAAGAGCCCAAAACTCTATCCAGATCTCCCACATAGGTGGCCAGTGCCCAAGCATCCATGCCATCTTCTGCTGCTTTTCCAGGTGCATTATTAGGGAGCTGGATTGGAAGCAGAGCAGTCAGGATTGGAACCAGCACTCAGTATTACTGCACCACAACACCAGCCCCATGACTTGTCTTCTTTTTCTTCATGTTGTTTTCACTCTCATGTGGGTTCTCACCCAAGTAGTAAGAATGATTGTCCCGGTTAACATTCCAGAAGCCACAGAACTCCTTCCTAGACACCAAGCAACTTAAAACTCCTAACTTAACTGTCCCTTATGATTTAAGTAAACTTGATGAACAGATATAGATCTCAGTAATTTTTGATGGTCTGAGGATTGTGTTTTCTTGACCTGGCTTTGCCATCTGCCCTTCCCTAAATCTGTTGCTGTATATCAGAGTATGGACTTTTCTGATTGGCTAGGTTAGATTATGTGTGTTTCCCTACAGTCAGGGTGGAGTTAGCTGTAATGCCTTAAATTGCAGGAGGGTTGGCTCCACAATGAAATATCATTTTAAATGATGGATTTATAGTGGGAAGTGCGTGACAATTGATTTTAAACAGATTCTTTTTTTTTTCCAATCCATTCTTTGCTGTTACAGGGTATGTGATCAGGGCAAATTAATCATCTGGGCATTTTCTTCTCTGTTGAAAGAGCGTATCTGTCTCGCATAGTTTTGAATGTCTGACATAATGTATGCAATATGTGCTGCACAGAGTTCTGTCCAGTAACTTAGGATTACTTTTAGAAGGAGAATTTGATAAACAGTCATGTACTTTCAAACTGGCTTAAGAAGGAGAATGTTATCAGCATGGACCCTTTCCTGGTCACATCTTGCTATCACCAGCAGAGGATCACTAGCCTGAGTTTAATGGTTGTCATTCTTATTCTCTAGTATTGTTCTTCATATTGGTAAGCCTTTATGCAGTTAGCATTACACTGTAATTTTCTTGTGTAATTTGCTTCTTTTTTTTTCTAGCCTTGTGTTTGTGAGATGCATCCCTGTTGATATATCTATTGTATCTCACTGTAATCCATTAATTTCTGCTTTAACTTTAAGATCCTTCTATGTGAATGCATTGCAGTTGCTTTTATCCAGTTTATTCTTTTTAAATTTTTAAACTGATTCTTAGTTTTTATTTATTTGATAAGGGAAGGGGAGAATGAGAGAGAGAGAAAGAGAGAGAGAGAGAGATCTTCCATCTATTGGTTTACATCTGAAATATGCATAACAGCCAGGGCTAGGCCAGACCAAAGCCAGGAACCAGGAACTCCATCACAGTCTCACATGGATAGCAGGGTTCCAAGCACTTGAGCCATCATCTGCTGCCTTCCAGGGCGTACATTCTCAGGAAGCTGCATGAGAAGTGGAGCTGGGAATCAAACCTGGGCACTCCAATACGGGATTCAAGTGTCCCAAGTCTCCTCTTAACTACTATGTCAAACACCCACCCCTCCATTTTCTTCTTAATAGATTCTTAGGTTGTTTATGTCACTTTGCTATTTGAATTAGGTTGCTTTCAACATTGTTGTCACTGTCACTATGCAGATGTGCAAGAGTTTTCTCTAGAGTTCCTATGTAGGAATAGAATGACCTGGTCATAGGGGATGAACACTTTAGGTTCCACTAGAATTTGTCAAGTTGTTTTCATCATTTGCACCTGTTCTTCATCAGATT
This sequence comes from Oryctolagus cuniculus, assembly GCF_964237555.1. Classification (NCBI taxonomy): domain Eukaryota; kingdom Metazoa; phylum Chordata; class Mammalia; order Lagomorpha; family Leporidae; genus Oryctolagus; species Oryctolagus cuniculus. The sequence goes on from NC_091437.1 coordinate 88,773,119, forward strand.
CATCATCTTCATCAGAAGACATTTTAGAGGACTGACAGATGAAAAGCTAGAAAGTTAAATAAATAGGAATACAAGGTATATATGTTTCAATTTGTGCAATGGGAACACAAAAAGGAAGTCCTCTGTATCTAGTAGCATACAAAGAGTATAAAGAAAGAAGAGACAGGTTGGGAGCTTCTCTTTGAAGAAGGGAAAGTGGAATCCTCTGATGTCATTTACTAAGTTAAGGCTGGCCATGCTTGGTGCGTCTTCTACAGTTAATAAATAAAGGAAGGCACATTTTCTACATCATGTGCCCGCTTGTGTGATTAGCATAGAATCACTTCAGATAAGTCTTGGTTAATAACACCCAAGCTTTTCCAATCCTGATGACATGATTCTCTTTGGTGTCCTGCATCTCTGTTGACCATGAAATACCATGTAGAGATAATTTTTAAATAAATAAATTCAGCATTTTAAATTATCTTTGCCTATTTATTTTATTTTGAAAGGCAAAGAGTAAAATACAGAGACAGAAGATGAGAGATCTTCCATCCACTGGTTCATTCTCTAATTGCCCACAATAGCTGGGGTTGGGGCATGCCAAAGAAGGAGGTTGGATCTCAATATGCGTTCCCCACATGGATGGCAGGGACCCAAATTCTTGAATCATGATCTGATGCTTCCCAGGATACATATTAGCAAGAAGCAGCAACACAACTGAAGCTCAGGCAATTCATTATGGGATGTGGGTGTCCCAAGCAATGTCTTAACTGCAGTGCAAAATGCCTGTCTATGTAGATAATTTTAAATAATATATCAGGAAATGTAATTTTATCACTGTGTGCTGATCTCTCTCTCTTTCATGCTGTCCCCTTACTTGATATATACATCCTTCTACGTAATGTGTTTATTTGCTTATTTATGGTTTGAGACCATCACATTTTTTCAGTAGTTTGTTATTTAACAGTGAGGCCAGGATCTATATTAATGGAAGTTGATATGACAAAATGGAAATTGTGCACCTGACTAAAGTTCAATTTTTCTCTAAATCCAAATAAATTCTTAAAACATTACAAGCAACTGGACAGCAAAATTTATATTTAATTTTGCTTGCTTAAATGTAACCTAAACTGAAGTTCAGAAAATGGACATGACTATGTGTCACTGGAGTAGGCTCATTTTCCCATATTTGAAGAAAATGGTAAGTTAAGGTAATTTAGGTACTAAATTAGCCTTTTATACAGTTTCATTTTTTTTTCTGGCTTGGGAGTTTTGGAATAATTTCTCAAAGAGGCATGGAGAAGCATTTGCGATTGCTTCCATTAGAGATGTCATGAGGAGGTTTCTCAAAGGACACACAGTGGATGACGGATTCTTCCCCTGTGACAGCCTCCTTGGGTTCTGAATAGCAATGCTCCACTACCTCACCTTCATACATCATTTTGCAGTTGCGAAGTCTTATCCAAATTTTCAATAATGGTGACAAGAACCTACTTCATGTCCCCAATTCTGAAAAACTTGAATTTATAGCAAATGGAAAAGCCATTTAAGTTCAGAGTGTGCAACCCCAGCAATGGTTTGCAGGCAATCCTAAGTAAACTGAAATCCCCCTGTGGTTCATAGTAGGTACTAGTGTGTAATCTTTCAAACAAATGACCCTGAAGATGCGTTTTCACATCTCCCTGGACTCCAGTAAATGGGTTTAAGCTTTTCTGCCAAAGTTGCAAGTGAAGTTTAAGGGTGTATTTAAAAATGCTTAGAAAAGCCACCTATGGTCAACATGTTTACCAGGAAAATCAGCAGTGGCAGCTTCTTGGGAAATCAATGAGGAGAGGACGACGGAGGAGGAGGCAGAGAATACGGGAAATGAGAGGCTTGAATGTTCTCACAAAAGTCAGACACACAGGGAAGGAGAGAAGGAGAATTAAATTTCTTTTTCTGCTTATGAGTGAACTGTTGGAGGAGGCTGGGGTCAGCTGTGGAGGGGAAATGGAAGCTGATATTGTAGCCTGGCGCCGAAGAAAGGACGAGCTGCCTGAACTTGTCACCGCGTTCCTCCGCAGTAGAGAAATAATGGGATTCCGCAGACCTCATCCAAGTGACAGTCTGGAAAAACTCCAGCTCTAGCCTGAAATAAGGAGGGATGCTACGACGGGCACCGAATGTGGGGGAATGACTTGCAGTGGCGCAGAGTCCACATAATTGCTTACCTTCTCAGACCATTTTCTGGATCTGGCCGGACTAGAACCTGCATTCTTCCAGGTGCCACAGCAGCAGCAAAGCCAGCACATGAAGGTAGTGAGAAGAGACTGTGCCAGTCCATGGGACCAGACAAGCCTGTGTGGATGTGCGGGTCCACCCCAACCTCTCCCTGGATCTGAGGCAAGAGAACAAATGCAGGCTTACAAGCTACTTGCCAGATATTTAAAAGTGATAAATCAAGAGAAAAACCTGTTGAAGTGAATATATTTTATACTCTGGCCACGATCAAAATACATTCATAATGATTTGGAAGATCAAAGCTTACTTAAAATTCTTGAATTTCTCAGAATTTTTTTTTTATCAGAATGTGGCTGACACAGCTCGTAATGCCGCTTTTGCTACATCCTTCTCCTAGCTCCAGCTTGCACCAGGAAGGCACTGGTAGGGAAAGGACATGGAGGCTGCTCCACTTGGGCCTCAGTTGGAGAATCAAGGGAGGATTTGTTATAAGCAGCTGGGGCATTAGTATTTCCCTGTGCTTAGGATTGTGTAAGTCCCTATTAAACTAACTTGACATGAAAACAATGAGATATATTTGCCTAAAATGGAAAATTCAACTGGGATGTGCATGTCCAGGTATTCCATTCTGTTCTTTTTCCTTCTCAGTTTATTCAGCCTCTGTCCCAGATCCCCAGTTCACACCTTCTGGTTCATGTTCTGTTGAAACTTGTCCCCCTCCTCCATCCCTACTCAATACTCAGTCTCCTGCAGTGTAGTTCCACCTGTCCTGGTCAACTGACACTGCTTTCAATCAAGTGACCAGTTAGCGTTATTGCATTACTAAATCACAACCTATACTTTTCAGATCTTATTAAGCTTACAGTCACTCCACCGTGATATTGTAGGTTACATCTTGTCAGAAATGTTGTCTCCCTGGGCTCACAGGATGATGACTTCTGGGTGTGCTCATCCCACTCTGGTGCTGTTTTCTCAGGTGCCTTTGTTGCTTTCTTTTTTCGGCGTATCCCTTAAATGATGACTTCCCTTGGAGCTATGGTTGGTGTTCTCTTCTCGCTGGGCCTCTCTTTTGACATATGGCTCAGACCTATCTGTGTATAGAATGAAAAGGAAGAAGCATTTATTCCTCACCCTTCAACATGCCCACTCTACTGCTGAGAGGCGGTCCCAGTGTTGTTAACATCTCCTCCGTGGCCAAGTGGAGCATGTGAGTCTCCAGCTGGCTCCCATGACCCTCCCACCATAAGGTGTCTAAGAAGCCGCAAGTGCCGAAAGTGAGAGGCTTGGGAAGAACGGGCTGTAATATTTTACTGTTCCAAGCACGTCAGTGCCTACAAGGAATTAGTCCTACAGCAGTGGCTGGAGTAAGAGTTGTACACTGAAGGTGTGCAATGATGTGAGAGGGGCGTTTAGTTCACAGAACCACCTGCCAATCCATAGTGCCATCATGTTCTTTCATGCCTCTGTCTTCGCACATGGTGCTCTTCTTCCTGAACATGTACCCACTTGTGTTTATCTGCCCACTTGCTTATCTTTCAGAGGCAGTTTAGTGGAATGCAGGGTTTCTCAAACCTTCGTGTGCATCATAATGACTTGGAAGAGTTAATAAAACAGATATCTGCTTGGCTGTTTCCTACAATTTCTGACTTTGGAGGCCTAAGGTGGGACCCAAAATCTGAATTTTTAAAAAGTTCTCAGATTCTGCTCATGCTGATGGTCTACAGTCACATTTTGTGAACCACAAAATGTGGTTAAGAGCCCTGACTCCAACCATTTGACCTTGAGCCCTGGTTCCACTGCCTAATGGAAGTGTGATCTTGTCAAGTTAGCTTCAACTTATGTGTCTCTGTTGCATTATCTGTAAAATGAGAATGATAGAAACACCTACTTTGCACAGTTTTCAGGAATAAATAGTGCATATCTTCAGTGTTTTCAGTAGTGCCTCGTATAGAATATGAGCTCTATAATTGCTTCGTTTTTAATTTTTATTATTTTTTTTTAAATTTTATTGGGGCCAGCGCTGTGGCGAAGCGGGTAAAGCCACCGCCTGCAGTGCTGGCATCTCACATGGGCACCGGTTCAAGTCCCGGCTGCTCCACTTCCAACTCAGCTCTCTGCTATGACCTGGGAAAGCAGTAGAAGATGGGCTCTGGCACCCACGTGGGAGACCCAGAAGTAACTCCTAGCTCCTGGCTTCCAATTGGCACAGCTCTGGCCATGGTAGTCAATTGGGGGAGTGAACCAGTGGATGGAAGACCTATCTCTCTCTTTCTCTCTTGCTCTCCTCTGTGTAACTCTGACTTTCAAATAAATAAATAAATAATTTTAAAAAGATTTTATTTATTTAGAATTACAGAGAGAAGGGGAGAAGGGTAGTCAATCCACTGGTTCACTCCCCAGATGGCTGCAACAGCTGGAGCTGAGCCAGGAGCCAGGAGCTTCTTCCTGGTCTGCCATGTGGGTGCAGGGGCCCAAGCACTTGGACCATCTTCCACTACTTTCCCAGGCCATAGAAGAGAGCTGGATCAGGAGAGGAGCAGCTGGGACTTGAACTGGCCACCATATGGAATTCTGGAGCTGCAGGTGGAGGCTTAGCCCAATAGGCCACAGTGCCAGCACCATTTTTTCACATTTAGGCTCATCGTTGCCAGTGACACCTGCCCTCCTACCTCGTCAGGCAGAATAGCTGTCCTTCATTTGAGTTCACAAAACTACCTCTGTTCTAGAACATGTCGTGATGTGTTGGTCCCAAAGATACTGGTAGCAGTCAGGTGGCTGAACCTGTATTTGTTCATGTTTTTGATTTTTAGAATATCACCAATGATTTGCACACACTAAGGTACATAATAAATATACCCTGAATAAATAAACAAGCTCTTTCACAAATATTTATCAACCTCCATTTACTGTTTACAAATTCCTTGCTGAGTGTGATATTCATAAAGATAAGGCAATGCTATTAAGGCAAAGCTCCCTTTGACTTCTCAATCCTTCTTAGACCTGTTGTCCTCACTGGTGTCTACTTTCTTTTTTTTTTTTTAAGATTGTATTTATTTATTTGAGAGGTAGAGTTACAGACAGTGAGAGGGAGAGACAGAGAGAAAGGTCTTTCTGTTGATTCACTCTCCAAATGGCCGCAGTGGCTGGAGCTGCACTGATCCAAAGCCAGGAGACAGGAGCCAGAAGCTTCTTCCTGGTCTCCCATGTGCGTACAGGGGCCCAAGCACTTGGATCATCCTCCACTGCTTTTCCAGGCCACAGCAGAGAGCTGGATTGGAAGAGGTAAAGCTGGGACTTGAACCGGTGCCCACATGGGATGCTGGCACCGCAGGCGGAGGATTAACCTACTGTGCCATGACATCAGCCCCTGGTGTCTACTTTCTTACCCTTGATTTACCCTTCCCTTTAACTTCTATTTTCATTTTATTTTAAAGGCAGAGAGATAGAAAGAAATCTATACACGAATTTACTCTCCAAATGCTTGCAACCCCAGGGCTGGGCCAGGCTGAAGCCAGCAGCCTAGAATTCCATTTTGGTCTCTCACATAGGTGACAGAGACCCAAGTACTTGATTCATCATGTGCTGCCTCCCAGTATGCACATTAAAGGAAGCTGGAATTGGTAGCAAAGGTTCTGGGACTCAAGCTAGGCACTCCCAGATGGGATGTGGGGGTCCTAAGCAGCGTCTTAACTGCCATGTCAAACACCCAACCCAAGAGGCAAAAATTTGTCAATTCTCATAGACATGGTCTCAGGAAACAACTGATGGAAGCCGGCATCACAAGTGGTGAAAACATTCACCAGGGCAGTCAGAGTGAGCAGAGGTAGTTATTGAAGGTTCTACAAAGCAGCAGCAGGCAAGCAGGACAGCTAAAACCTGACGACTGCTGCCTCCATTTGCTCCACACACTATTCAGATCCTATTTCTGTCTCTGCCATCCATTCAACCTTCCTCCAGCAGAACGGATGGTTTCTGTCTTGTGAGGGACAGTTATTGGCGTTTAGGTCACTAGCTCTTGACACCTTTACTTTTTCTTAAAATGGTCTCCCCTCCTGGTTCCCTGACACTACATTCCTGATTTTCCACCTACCCAGTCTTCTTCCTTCATAATGTCCACTGCTGAATCTTACTCTTTCTCTGCCTTTTTAGCCATTATCAGCAGGTTTCAGCATGCAGAGCTCACTCTGAACCCCCTTTTCTTCTGTGATTTTTTCCCAGGTATATCTCAGCTGCCCTAGTGTCTGAAATGTAACCTACTTGCTGATTAGAATTGCTATTTCTAGCCCAGTTTGTCCCTTGAGCATTCAACTACTAATGTCTCTATTTGAATGAGCAGTGGGCATATGAAAATGAAAATAACTAAAGTAGAGCTCCCATCCCTCTACGCTATGGCCCCTCGTTCTCAGTAAATGCTCAGCCCTCACCAGAAACTCAGCCTTAATTCTTCCAATGTCCTCACCCCTCTCACTGAAACTTTCAGACATAACTCTTTTTTTTTTTTTTTTTTTTTTTTTGGACAGGCAGAGTTAGACAGTGAGAGAGAGAGAAGGACAGAGAGAAAGGTCTTCCTTTTTCCATTGGTTCACTACGGCCAGCGCGTTGCGGCCGGTGCATTGCGCTGATCCGAAGCCAGCAGCCAGGTGCTTCCTCCTGGTCTCCCAAGCAGGTGCAGGGTCCTTGGGCCATCCTCCACTGCACTCCCGGGCCACAGCAGAGAGCTGGACTGGAAGAGGGGCAACCGGGACAGGACTGTCGCCCCAACTGGGACTAGAACCCAGGGTGCTGGTGCCGCAGGCGGAAGATTAGCCTAGTGAGCCACAGCACCGGGCCAGACACAGCTCTTGACATCACTCATTTCTTTCCAACTCCACTGCTGTTGTTCTAGGCTGAGCACTATCGTCTGGCCACCGTCCATCAAGGAGAGCTTCCTCATTGGTCCTGCTGCTTCCTTTAGAACCTATGCATCCACCCATTCACCACACAGCAGCCAGGGAGGTTTTAAAAGTACAAATAAATTTCCATCACTTCTATTTTTTAAAAGATTTATTTATTTGACTTGAAAGGCAGAATTACAGAGAGAAAGAGAAAGGGAGAGACACAGAGAGAATTTTATCTGCTGGTTCACTCCCCAAGTGGCTGCAATGAATGGGGCTGGGCAAGGCTGGAGCCAAGAGCCTGGGCCTTCATCTGGGTCCGCTGCGTGAGTGTCAGGGGCCTAAACACTTGGGCCATTTCCACTACTTTTCCAGGAGTATTAGCAGGGAGCATGGGAAGTGGAGCAGCTGGGACTCAACCATTGCTCATATTAGGCATTGCAGATGATGGCTTAACCTGCTGCACCACAAGGCCAACCCTGCACTTCTATTCTTAAATGCAATGCCCTTTCTATGGCCTATGAGGATCGGCAGGATTGGGCCTGTGACTACCTCTCTGACCAATTCATTTCACCGTCTCTCCTCTTTCATCAAAGTGTACCAGGTATATCATCTCCTTTTCTGTTTTTTTTTTTTTTTTTTTTTTTTTTTTTTTTTTTTTTTTTTTTTTTACCGGCAGGGTGGACAGTGAGAGAGAGAGACAGAGAGAAAGGTCTTCCTTTGCCGTTGGTTCACCCTCCAATGGCCGCCGCGGCCGGCGCGGCCTGCGCGCTGCGCCCTGCGCACCGCGCTGATCCGATGGCAGGAGCCAGGAGCCAGGTGCTTTTCCTGGTCTCCCATGGGGTGCAGGGCCCAAGCACCTGGGCCATCCTCCACTGCACTCCCTGGCCACAGCAGAGAGCTGGCCTGGAAGAGGGGCAACCGGGACAGAATCTGGCGCCCCGACCAGGACTAGAACCCGGTGTGCCGGCGCTGCTAGGCGGAGGATTAGCCTAGTGAGCCGCGGTGCCGGCCTTCCTTTTCTGTTTCTTACTCACTCAAACTCTTTGCCACAAAGGACTTTTTACAGCCTTTTCTGCTACTTGCAATATTCTTTCTCTGATTCATTAGAAGTCTACTTCATTCTCATTCTTTAGACCTCATGTCAACTCTCACCTGCTCTAAAAGATATTTCTTGACTACATAGATGGGTTAGCCTCTCACAAAGGGGCTGTAATATATAATATAATAAAATATATATAATATCCACATTGATTTTCTTTGTAGTGTTTCTCACACTCTGCAATTATTTATTTGTTTACATAATTGTCTTGCTCTCCAGTGATCAACAAGTCTTGTTAGGGGAGAGTGTTTCTTGTCTTACATACTATTGTATTTCCAGTGCCTAGTATAGTTTCTGGCCCATAACAGCATTTAACAAATAGTTTTTGAATTAACATTTGCTTACTTTTCCATTTGTGAATACCTATTGACCCTTGAAGGGTGCTGGGGGAAGATAAGAAAGTGGAATATATAATTCCTGCCCTGCTGCCATATATGTGTTTAGCTACATCGAGTTTAACTCTTGGAGTTGGCATTGTGGCGCAGCAGGTTAAGCCACCTCCTGTGATGCTGGCATCCTACATTGGAGCACTGGTTGGAGTCCCAGCTGCTCTGCTTCTGATCCAGTTTCCTGCTAATGAGTCTGGGTAGGCAACAGAACATGGCGAAAAGTACCTGGACCCCTGCCACCCATGTGGGAGACCTGGATAGAATTCCTGGCATCTAGCTTCAGCCTGACCTGGATAGAATTCCTGGCATCTAGCCAGGAACCAAAATGAGACTATTTAGGCGAATGAACCAATGGATAGAAGATCTCCGTCTCTCTGTCTCTCCTCTCCCTCCCTCCTGCCCCCTTCTCTCTCTCCCTTTCTTTCTCTGTAACTCTGCCTTTGAATAATGAATAGTAAATAGTTTTTCAAAGGTTGAATGTTTTAGAATGTAAATTGCTAGGAAGTAAGGTCCTTATAGATGTTTATAGTGGCGAGCATAATGCTTAATAAACATTCTTTCATGGTGATAACAGGTGCTTTGCAGTCAATTACATTAGTCAGAAATAAATACAGAGTGGAAAATCAATTTCCTTGTGAATGGAGTGGAATGTGGCGAAGGTAATAGATTTAGATTCTGGAAGTTGGTGACATCCGCCTGTACTCTTCTTTGGCTCTTCTCATGTTCTTGCTTTGACAAGACAAACTGGAGAGGCTCATGTGACAAGGAGTTGTGAGGTAACCTCCCGGCAGCCACCAACTAGGAACTGAGGCTCTCAACCCAATAGCTCTTGATAAACTCAATCCTGTAAGCAATCATCTCTGTGAGCTTTGAAACAAATCCTCCCCTAGTTGAGCTTTAAGATGAAATTGTGGCCCTGGACCACATCTTGATTAAAACCTTGTGAGAGACTCAACACAGAGGACTTAGTGAGACGGGGCCATGATTCCTGATACACAGAAACTACAATGCATGTTATGTTAACCCACTAAGTTTGGGGATGATTTGTTACATAGAAATTGATAGCTAATACCACAAATGTTTATAACAATACTAAGCTGATTGGGTAAAAATATCAATTGAATGTCCATTTTGTTTTACATGTTTGCCTATATTATCTCATTATTCTTCGGTTAAATTTTGTTTTTCACTTTTTTATTTATTTGAGAGGGAAAGAGGGGGGAGAGTGAGAATGAGAGCTAAAGAGAGAATTCTCATTTTGGTTCACTGCCCACAATAGCCAGGGCTGGGCTGGGCTGAAGGCAGAAGCCAGAAGCCAGAAACTCAATCCAAGTCTCCCAGGTGGGTGGCAGGAACCCAATTACTTGAGCAATCAGTTTGTTGCCTCTTAAGGTCTGTTTTAGCAAGAAACTGGAATCAAGAGCTGGAGCTGGGTTACAGACCCAGGTACTCCAATTTGGGACATGGAGATCTTAACCAGTGTCTTAGCTGTTAGGCTAAGTGCCTACTCCTATTGTTCTCTTTTGATTGGCATTTTAACTGACTTTAACAGAGTCAGTATAAGCAGTTATTGCACCCTTAGATTTCCATGTGGACTTTGTGCCAGTTATAAATTTATTGCCTGTCAGCTGCAAATTTATCTTTCTATGTCTGCAATAATGAACAAACTGCCTTTACACATTTCCTCCTGACAATGAGCATTGTTACACCTTCTTATTAAGGGCACCACAAGGACACTGCAGGAGAAAGGGGCTTTTCATGTTGGCTGTGGGGCTGCAGTGTCTGTCATCAGTGTAATGGAGAGGACTTCAGTGTCACATTACAGCAGTCACAGGCCCTCATTGGTCTTGCAACCCAGGCCAGGAGACATGATCATAGACACTGTGTACTCTAGCCCTTCCTGCTTGCACTGCTCCCCAAATCCCTCTGCCCATTGGCTTCCTCCATCCCAGCCTTGTCTCCACAAGCTGTTCCAGTACTGACACTGCTTGCTGCAGACCTCTTGTCTACACCAACTTCCTCCAATTCCTCTGCATGTCCATGTGTCTGCAAGGCTTGCCTGAACCAGAGTTGCTGCCTATGTGCCCTGTGGACCAGCAAACTTTGCTGCCATCTAGTGGACTGTAACTGCATCTTCTCTGATGAGGCCTGAACCTGAACCCCTTTCCATATTTGCCCTTCCTGGGAGGACTCTTGATTAGTTCTAGGATACCATATAGAGTTTAATTACATATTAAAGTTGCACTTAAATCAGAGCTTTGGATTTTAAAATATGTATTTGTTTGAAATGCAGAGTTAGAGGGAGAGGGAGAGGAAGAGGGAAAGAGGGAGAGAGAGGGAGAGAGAGGGAGAGAGAAAGACAGAGAGAGATCTCCATCCTCTGGCTCACTCCCCAAATGCTCACAACAGCCAAATTGCACCAGCCTAAGCCAGGAGCCTGGGACTCCATCTTGTCTCCCATATGTGTGGCACGGGTCCAAGCATTTAAAACCTATGATTTGTTAGCAGGATGTTGGATTGGGAACAGAGGTGCCAGGACTTAAACTGTAACTCTGACCTGGAATGTGTCAGCTCAATGCTCTGTGCCACAACGTCCACCAAACTTTCCCTGTTCAAATCGTTGTGTAGTACATATCTCATGACTGGACCCAGTCTGATCTAGGTTTTGAGAAGCAGAGCCTACTCTGTAGTATCTTGACATCAGGGTAGCGTGCTGCCTTACCCAATGACTCAGGGAGGCAGCAATTGAACAGAAAAGTATCTTGAACAGGGAATTAAGGAAATGCAAACCTCAGGTTCTGTGACCTACTGATTATAAGCTTAGGCAAGACATCCATTTCTTCAGGATACTGATATGCAGAGTCTGTACCACAATTTCACCTTGCTGTTGTGCTGAGAGTAGGAATGACTCCTGTGGATAGTATATCATTCCCATCTGCCTTTAGGGAACTCAGTGTCTGAGGAAGAGAGGATAGGTGGTTATGAAACGAAGTATAATGATACAACATGAATGTTTCTGTAGCTGCATGAATATCAAAATATCCCATGGGAAGAGGATGAAGCCAACAATTGTTCCTGGAAAAGAGGGCAAAAGCTGTGTGGGAGAGGCTGATAGCTTGAGTCCTGAAGTCTGAATTAGCTTGGGGAAGGGCGTTTCCAGCTAATAGGGTAGTGGATGCCATGAAGTAGAGGTATGATAAGGAAACAATTCCAGTGAACACATATCTTTATGGGGAATTTACTATTTATCACTCAGGAAATTAAGAATTTTACTTAGAATTTAATCCTCATTAATCAATTCTAATGATTTGATCCTCATAATGACCCTATACAATTGGTTAGAGGGTTCTTGGTGGTGTGTGAAAATGTGTCAAATGATTGAAGGTTGAATTGTCCCCATATTGAAAATGAGGAAAACAGAGATGCAAAAAAACGTTAAGCAATTTTTCTTTTTGTAAGAAACTGAGATAAAACTCATGTACCACGAAAGTCACCATTAATTTTTTTTATTGTGGATGGTACTGAGGTGCAGTGGGTTGAGCTGCTGCTTGTGACGTCAGCCGTCTGTACTGGAGCACCCATTCAAGTCCTGGCTGTTTGCTTCCAGTTCAGCTTCTTAATGTTCCTGGGAAGGCAGCAGATGATGGCTCAAGTGCTTGGGCCATTGCTATCCACATGGGAGGCCAGGATGGAATTCCTGGCTTCTGGCTTTGGCCTGGCTCAGAATGGGCTGTTGGGACCATTTGGGGAGTGAAGCAGTAAATGGAAGATCTCTCTCATTCATATTATCTCATTCATATTCTCTCTCTCTCTCTCTCTCTCTCTCTGTGTGTGTGTGTGTGTGTGTGTGTGTGTGTGTCTTTCCCATTCTCTGTTGCTCTTTCAAATAAGTAATAAATCTTAAAAAAAAATTTTAAATTTATTCACTCAAAAGGCAGAAACACACACACAGAAAGAGAGAGAGAGAGAGAGAGAGAGAGAGAGGAGCACTGCCACCCACTGGTTCACTCCCCAAATGCCCAGAGTGACCTAGGTTGAGTCTCTTAAAATTTGGGATCAGGGAACTTAATTCATATCTTTGATGAGGGTGGCAGGAACCTAATTACTAGAGGCAATCAACACTGTCCCCAAGGGTTTGCATGAGTAGGATTCTGGAGCCAGGGTCCAGACAGATTGGGCATCAGTCCTACTCACTGTGATGTGGTACCTCATAAAAGGTGTCTTAGGTACTGAACAATTTTTTCCATTTAACTTAACTGCTGTACTTGGAGGGCTATATAATTGAGACTCGATAAGTGACAGAAGGGCATGGGACTGAGAAGAAAGGCAGAGGCTGGATCTGGAAGGTCCTAGCATAATGGCACCTCTTTGAACCCTATCTTCTGAGCTGTGAAGTGAAAGTGTTGGACTAGAGACCCGTAGGCCACAGAGCCTCTAAGTGCTCAATCTGTGATGTTCTCAGGGATGATTCTGCAGCCTTATTAAACCACACATTAGTCTTTAATATCTTCCTGTGAGATTTCTTGAGTTTAGGAGTTTGACATGTGTATGTTACTCCCTAGAAGAGGATATGGGGTTGAGTCATAACTGCTTTCTTCAGGTCACTTGCTTAGGAATCCTAAAAGTCTGGGATGATGATGGCAGAAGCTGAGGGAGGGGTATGCCTTGGTTGGGGCAGGTGGACTGGGTGTCCTCCTATGCCCTGGTTGGGTCAGGTGGGCTGGGTGTCCCCCGACTAGATAAATAAATAAGGAAGGTTAGGCTGGTGGATATGGGCAGCTGTGTCTTCTGACCCATTCAGTGGACACTGAATGAATTAACAACAATGGCTTTCAATGTATAATACTGAGTCAGAGACTCCGAGCTAGCTGACTGTGGCTATCATGTGTTCTCAGTGTTAAGTCACCACTAGGACAGGATGGACTTACCATGAGATAAATAATAGTAAAATGAAAAAAAGCATAGGTTTTGTAGTTAGCTGTGGAGGACCATCCCAGCCCTGCCACTTTCTAGCTATTTGACCTTAATCATATGCATTGTACCTCTCCAAGCCTCATTCTCCTCATCTTAAAATGGCCAAATAAATGTGTTTCATAAGATTGCAGTTAAGCTTATGTGAGATGTTATTGATGCTTCTTACAGAATAGGGGCTCAACAAAACAAAGCTGGGAGTGTTTGTAATTAGGAGTTTTAGGGTCAGTCCTCTTTTCTTTCTAAAGTAGAATGGGTAGAAGAGAAGACATAGGCTAAATACATGACTACATGAAGGCTGAATATACAGTTTTAAAGGTTGTAGAGTATTTGAATGATACTCAGAGGAATTCCAATTTTATATGAATTTTACTCTACAGAGGTACCAATTTTATTAAACCTCTTTCTGCTGTGTTTGTATTCCTCATTCATTGTTCTCTAAGCCTATAACATCATCATCACTCTTAATTCTCTGATGACATCTCATGCTAACCCAAAGCATCAAAGTATGTCCATTATAATTACTTTCCTGAGATTATTTGGTGACAAGTTTGATTTCATTATAAATTGTTGAATGCTTACTGAAGCCAATCCCATTGACCTTGATCTTTTGAGAAATTGATATCCTTCTTTGTTTTCTGCTTGTCTTCATGGTGTTCTAACAATTACTGAGATTTATTAAGATGTTTTTAGAATGTGTTTCTTCTGTGTTGAAAACATAGCCTCTAGTCTTTTGTAATCTAGAAGCTATCAAAGCTTTTGTTTTGCAAAGGCCGGCTTTTCCTGGCATTGTACAGTTTTCTTTTTAGGAGAAGCTTCTCACCTAATAGATTATTTTAGACTTCACACAGGAGACAAAATACCTGGGAAACCAGTGGGTAGATATGATAGTTTAAAAAGTTTCTATGCAGTTATACAAAATTCAGAGCCATAGAGATGACATTCAAAATGAATTATAGATTGTTTCTGCTTTTTAAAAAATTATTTAAGTTACACACATTTCATGTATTTCATATATACAGATTTAGGAACATAGTGACACTTCCTCCTACTTCCCACCCATGCTTCAACCCTTCCTCCTCCTCCCTCTCACATTCCCACTCTTCATTTTTACCAAGATCTATTTTCAGTTTACTTAATGATTGTACAGTTAACCTGACACTAGTAAAAGAGTTCAACAAATAGTATGAAGATCAAACCAAACCAAACAAACAAAATACTGTTCCTCTATGGAAGAGACAAGGGCAGTAAATAATCATCAACCTCAAAACGTCTTTTTCACCCCAATACATTACATTTCAGGTACTCTATTAGTTACCTCAGATCAGGGAAAAATATATATCTGTCTTTTGGGGACTGGCTTATTTCCCTAAGTATAATGGCTTATAGTTGTGTCCATCTTGTTGCAAAAGATGAGGTTTCATTTTTTTTATAGCTGAGTAATACTCCATAGTGTACATATCCTGTAATTTCTTTATCCAGTCAACAGTTGATGGATATCTGGGTTGATTTCATATCTTAGCTATTGTGAATTGTGCTGCAATGAACATGAGGGTACAGATAACTCTTTTTTTTTTATTTTTTGACAGGCAGAGTGGACAGTGAGAAAGAGAGACAGAGAGAAAAGTCTTCCTTGGCCACTGGTTCACCCTCCAATGGCCGCCACGGCCAGCGCGATGTGGCCACCGCACTTCGCTGATCTGATGGCAGGAGCCAGGTACTTATCCTGATCTCCCATGGGGTGCAGGGCCCAAGGACTTGGGCCATCCTCCACTGCACTCCCTGGCCACAGCAGAGAGCTGGCCTGGAAGAGGGGCAACTGGGACAGAATCCGGTGCCCCGACCGGGACTAGAACCCGGTGTGCTGGCGCCACAAGGTGGAGGATTAGCCTAGTGAGCCACGGCGCCGGCCCAGATAACTCTTTTGTATACTGATTTAATTTGGTTTAGGTAAATTCCCAGGAGTGGGATGGCTAGATCATATGGTAGGTCTATATTCAGATTTCTGAGGCATCTCCATATTGTCTTCCACAGTGGCTGCATCAGTTTACATTTCCACCAATAGTGGAGCAGGGTACTTTTTTCCCCACATGCTCACCAGCATTTGTCATTTGTTCATTTCTGTATGAGAGCCATTCTAACTGGAGTGAGGTGAAACTCATTATGGTTTTGATTTGCATTTCCCTGATGGCTAGTGATCCTGAGCATTTACTCAAGTGTATGTCGGCCATTTGAATTTCCTCTCTTGAAAAATTCCTGTTCAAGTCCTTTGACCGTTGCTTAACTGGATTTTTTTGTTGTTGTTGTTCATGTTGAATTTCTTGAGTTCTTCATAGATTTTAGATGTTAAGACTTTATCGGTTATGTAGTTTGCAAATATTTTCTTCCATTCTGTTGGTGGCCTCTTCACATTGCTGGGTGTTTCTTTTGTAGAGCAGAAGCTTCTCAGCTTGATGTAATCCTATTAGTCAATTTTGGCTTTGGTTGCCTGTGCTTCTGGGATCTTTTCCAAGAAGTCTTGGGCTATGCCAATGTCTTGCAGAGTTTCCCCTGTATTCTCTAGTAATTTGATGATATCAGGTGATAAATTTAGGTATTTGATCCATTTTGAGTGGATTTTTGTGTAAGTGTAAGGTATGGTAAGGTATGAGTCCAGTTTGGTAATTCTGCATGTGGAGATACAGTTTCCCCAGCACCATTGGTTAAAGAGACTGCCCTTGCTACAGGGATTGATTTTAGCTCCTTCATCAAAGACAAGTTGGTTGTAGATGCATGGATTGATTTTTGGAGTTCCATTCTGTTCCATTGGTCTATCCATTTGATTTTGTGCTAGTATTAGGCTGCTTTTATTATAACTGCTCTGTAGTATGTCTTGAAATCAGGTATTGTGATTCTTCTGGCTTTGTTTTTGTTGTATAAGATTTCTTTAGTTATTTGGGGTTTCTTGTGTTACCTTATGAATTTCAGCATAGTTTTCTCTAGACCTGTGAAGAATGTCATTGGTATTTTGATTTGGATCTCATTGAATCTATAAATTGCTTTTGGTAGTATGGACATTTTGACAATATTGATTCTTCTAATTCATGAACATGGAAGCTTTTTCCATTTTTAATGCCTTCTACTTCTTTCTTTGGTGTTTTGTAATTTTCATTGTAGAGATCTTTGACATCTTGGTAAATTTTTTGGTAGCTATTGTGAATGAGACTTATCTTCAAAGTTCTTTCTCAGCCATGGCATTGTCTATACAAAGGCTAGTGATTTTTCTATGTTGAATTTATATTATGCCACGTTACCAAACTCTTTTATGAGTTCCAACAGTCTCTCAGGGGAGTATTTTGGATCTTCTATATAAAGAATCGTGTCATCTGCAAATAAGGATAATTTGATTTCCTCCTTTTCAATTTGTATCTCTTTGATTCCTTTTTCTTGCCTAATGGATCTGGCTAAAATGTCCAGGACTATATTAAATAGCTGTGGTGAGAGTGGCATTCTTGTCCGGTTCTGGATCTTAGAGGGGGATGCTTTCAGCTTTTTCTCATTCAATAGATTGTTGGCCATGGGTTTGTTATAATTTTCCTTGATTGTGTTGAGAAATGTTCCGTTTATACACAATTTGCTTAAGGTTTTCATGATGAAAGGATATTGTATTTTATCAAATGCTTTGTCTGCAACTATTGAGATAATAATATTGTTTTTGTTGTTCAGTTTGGGATGTAATATTTGCATTGATTGATTTGTTAATGTTGAATTATCCCTGCATACCAGGGAAATCCCACTTGGTTCAGATGAATGATCTTTCTCATGTGTTGTTGGATTTGATTAGCCAATATATTGTTGAGGTTTTTTGCATTTATGTTCATCAGGGAAATTGGCCTACACTTCTCTTTCTCTGTTGTATCTTTTTCTGGCTTAGGAATCAAGGTGATGCTGGTTTCATAGAAGGAGTTTGGAAGGATATCCTCCCTTTCAATTGTTTTGAATAGCTTGAGAAGAATTGGAATTAGTTCATCTTTAAATGTCTGGTAGAATTCAGCTGAGAAGCTGTCCTGTCCTGGGCTTTTTTTGTTGGGAGGGTCTTTATTACGATTCAATTTCTGTCTTGGTTATGGATCTGTTTAGATTTTCTATGTCTTCTTGTATCAATTTTGGTAGATTGTATATGTCTAGGAATCTACCCATTTCCTTTAGGTTTCCCAATTTGTTGGCATACATCTCTTGTAGCAATTCCTGATGAATCTTTTTATTTCTGAGATATCTGTTGTTACAGTTCCTTTTTCATCTCTGATTTAATTGATTTGCATCTTCTCCCTCTTTTATTTTTGATTAGTTGGGCCAATGCTATGTCATTTTTGTTTATTTTTTTAAAAACCAGCTCTTCATTTCATTGATCTTTTGTATTGCTTTTGATTTCTGCTTTATTTCTCCTTCTACTAATTTTGTGTTTGTGTTTGGTATGTTGTTGTTTTTCTAGTGCCTTGAGATGCATTGATAGCTCGTTTATTTGCTACCTTTCCAATTTCTTCAGCACCAATTGGTATAAATTTCCCTCTTAACACTGCTTTTGCTGTATCCCATAAGTTTTGATATGATGTTCTGTCATCTTCATTTGTTTCCAGAATTTTTTGATTTCTCCTATGACCCACTCTTCATTCAGGAACATATTGTTCAGTCTCCATGTGTTTGAATATGATCTAGAAATTCCTGAGTGTGTTATTGAAGGTCTTTATTTCACTTTCATTAATAAATGAGAGCTTTTCAGGGTACAGTGTTCTAGGTTGATAGTTTTTTTCTTTAGTACTTGTAATATATCTTGCCATTTGCTTCTAGCTCGTAGGGTTTCTGATGAGAAGTCAGCTGCGAGTCTAATTGGAGATGCTCTGAAAGTAATCTGGCATTTCTCTCATGCACATTTTAGAATCTTTTCTTTTTTATTTTATTTTATTTTTTTTTATCTTTTATTTAATGAATATAAATTTCCAAAGTACGACTCATGGGTTACAATGGCTTCCCCCCCCATACCGTCCCTCCCACCCACAACCCTCCCCTTTCCCACTCCCTCTCCCCTTCCATTCACATCAAGATTCATTTTCGATTATCTTAATATACAGAAGATCAGCTTAGTATACCTTAAGTAAGGATTTCAACAGTTTGCTCCCACACAGAAACATAAAGTGAAAAATAATAGATGATTTTTTTTTAAATGATGATGAAATCAGATCAGACCTCTTGTCATGTTTAATCCCAGTGAGAGTCAAGTTGGGAATTGATAATTTCTTTTTTTTTTTTTTTTCACAGAAGATCAGTTTAGTGTACATTAAGTAAAGATTTCAATCGTTTGCACCCCCATAGAAACACAAAGTGAAATATACTGTTTGAGTACTCGTTATAGCATTAAGCCTCAGTGTACAGCACATTAAGGACAGAGATCCTACATGAGGAGTAAGTGCACAGTGACTCCTGTTGTTGACTTTACCAATTGACACTCCTGTTTATGGCATCAGTAATCTCCCTATGCACCAGTCATGAGTTTCCAAGGCTATGGAAGCCCCTTGAGTTCTCCGACTCTTATCTTGTTTAGACACGGTCATAGTCAAAGTGGAGGTTCTCTCCTCCCTTCAGAGAAAGGCACCTCCCTCTTTGAAGACCTGTTCTTTCCACTGGGATCTCACTCGCAGAGATCTTTTTGCCAGAGTGTCTTGGCTTTCCATGCCTGAAATACTCTCATGGGCTTTTCAGCCAGATCCGAGTGCCTTTAGGGCTGATTCTGAGGCCAGAGTGCTATTTAGGACATCCGCCATTCTATGAGTCTGCTGAGTATCTCACTTCCCATGTTGGATCACTCTCCCCTTTATTTATTCTATCGGTTAGTGTTAGCAGATACTAGACTTGTTTATGTGCTCCCTTTGACTCTTAGTCCTTTCATTATGATCAATTGTGAACTGAAATTGATCACTTGGAATAGTGAGATGGCATTGGCACATGCCACCTTGATGGGATTGAACTGGAATCCCCTGGTATGTTTCCAACTCTACCAATTGGGGCAAGTCAGCCCGAGCATGCCCCAAATTATACATCTCTTCCCTCTCTTATTCCCACTCTTATGTTTAACAGGGATCACATTTCAGTTAATTTTCAACACTTAAGAATAACTGTGTGATAATTACAGAATTAAACCAGTCATATTAAGTAGAACAGACAAAAAAAAAATACTATGAGGGATAATGTATTAAGTTGTCCATTAGCAGTCAGGGCTATGCTGATCAAGTCACCATTTCTCATAGTGTCCATTTCACTTCAGGAGGTTTTCTTTTTGGTGTTCAGTCAGTTGTCACCGATCAGGGAGAACATATGGTATTTGTCCCTTTGGGACTGGCTTACTTCACTCAGCATGATGTGTTCCAGATTCCTCCATTTTGTTGCAAATGACTGGATTTCGTTGTTTCTTACTGCGGTATAGTATTCTAAAGAATACATATCCCATAATTTCTTTATCCAGTCTACCGTTGATGGGCATTTAGGTTGGTTCCAGGTCTTGGCTATTGCTAATTGTGCTGCAATAAACATTAGGGTGCAGACCGCTTTTTTGTTTATCAATTTAAACTCCTTTGGGTAAATTCCAAGGAGTGGGATGGCTGGGTCGAACGGTAGGGTTATCTTCAGGTTTCTGAGGAATCTCCAGACTGATTTCCATAGTGGCTTGACGAGTTTGCATTCCCACCAACAGTGGGTTAGTGTCCCTTTTCCCCCACATCCTCGCCAGCATCTGTTGTTGGTAGATTTCTGTATGTGAGCCATTCTAACCGGGGTGAGGTGAAACCTCATTGTGCTTTTGATTTGCATTTCCCTGATTGCTAGTGACCTTGAACATTTTTTCATGTGCCTGTTGGCCATTTGGATTTCCTCTTTTGAAAAATGTCTATTGAAGTCCTTGGCCCATCTCTTAAGTGGGTTGTTGGTTTTGTTTTTGTGGAGTTTCTTGATCTCTTTGTAGATTCTGGTTATTAACCCTTTATCTGTTGCATAGTTTGCAAATATTTTTTCCCATTCTGTCGGTTGTCTCTTCACTCTCCTGACTGTTTCTTTTGCAGTACAGAAACTTCTCAATTTGATGCAATCCCAATAGTTGATTTTGGCTTTGACTGTCTGTGCCTCCCGGGTCTTTTCCAGAAATTCTTTGCCTGTGCCAATATCTTGAAGGGTTTCTCCAATGTTCTCTAATAACTTAATGGTGTCAGGACGTAGATTTAGGTCTTTAATCCACGTTGAGTGGATTTTTGTGTAAGGTGTAAGGTAGGGGTCTTGCTTCATGCTTCTGCATGTGGAAATCCAATTATCCCAGCACCATTTATTGAATAGACTGTCCTTGCTCCAGGAATTAGTTTTAGATCCTTGATCAAATATAAGTTGGCTGTAGATGTTTGGGTTGATTTCTGGTGTTTCAATTCTGTTCCATTGGTCTATCCATCTGTTTCTGTACCAGTACCATGCTGTTTTGATTACAACTGCCCTGTAGTATGTCCTGAAATCTGGTATTGTGATGCCTCCGGCTTTGTTTTTGTTGTACAAGATTGCTTTAGCTATTCGAGGTCTCTTGTGCCTCCATATGAATTTCAGCATCATTTTTTCTAGATCTGGGAAGAATGTCTTTGGTATCTTGATTGGGATTGCATTGAATCTATAAATTGCTTTTGGGAGAATGGACATTTTGATGATGTTGATTCTTCCAATCCATGAGCATGGAAGATTTTTCCATTTCTTGGTATCCTCTTCTATTTCTTTCTTTAAGGTTTTGTAATTTTCATCGTAGAGATCTTTAACGTCCTTGGTTAAGTTTATTCCAAGGTATTTGATTGTTTTTGTAGCTATTGTGAATGGGATTGATCTTAGCAGTTCTTTCTCAGTCATGGCATTGCTTGTGTATACAAAGGCTGTTGATTTTTGTGCATTGATTTTATATCCTGCCACTTTGCCAAACTCCTCTATGAGTTCCAATAGTCTCTTAGTAGAGTTCTTTGGATCCTCTAAGTACAGAATCATATCGTCTGCAAAGAGGGATAGTTTGACTTCTTCCTTCTTGATTTGTATTCCTTTGATTTCTTTTTCTTGTCTGATGGCTCTGGCTAAAACTTCCAGAACTATGTTAAATAGCAGTGGTGAGAGTGGGCATCCCTGCCTGGTGCCAGATTTCAGTGGAAATGCTTCCAACTTTTCCCCATTCAATAGGATGCTGGCTGTGGGTTTTTTATAAATTGCTTTGATTATATTGAGGAATGTTCCTTCTATACCCAATTTGCTTAGAGTTTTCATCATGAAAGGGTGTTGAATTTTATCAAATGCTTTCTCTGCATCAATTGAGATAACCATATGGTTTTTCTTCTGCAGTCTGTTAATGTGGTGAATCACATTGATTGATTTGCGAATGTTGAACCATCCCTGCATACCAGGGATGAATCCCACTTGGTCTGGGTGGATGATCTTTCTGATGTGTTGTTGTATTCTATTGGCCAGAATTTTATTGAGGATTTTTGCATCTATGTTCATCAGGGATATTAGTCTGTAATTTTCTTTCAGTGCTGCATCTTTCTCTGGCTTAGGGATTAAGGTGATGCTGGCTTCATAGAAAGAATTTGGGAGGATTCCCTCTTCTTCGATTGTTCTGAATAGTTTGAGAAGAAATGGGATTAGTTCTTCTTTAAATGTCTGGTAGAATTCAGCAGTGAATCCATCTGGTCCTGGGCTTTTCTTTGTTGGGAGGGCCTTCATTACTGTTTCAATTTCTGTTTCAGTTATGGGTCTATTTAGGTTTTCGATGTCTTCATGGTTCAATTTTGGTAGACTGCATGTGTCCAGGAATCTATCCATTTCTGATAGGTTTTCCTGTTTGCTGGCATACAGGTCCTTGTAGTAATTTCTGATGATTCTTTTTATTTCTGTGGTGTCTGTTGTTACGTTTCCTTTTTCATCTCTGATTTTATTGATTTGGGTCTTTTCTCTTCTTTTTTTAGTTAGTTGGGCCAATGGGGTGTCAATTTTGTTTATTTTTTCAAAAAACCAGCTTCTCGCTTGGCTGATTTTTTGTAATGCTTTTTTGGATTCAATCCTGTTAATTTCTTCTCTGGTTTTAATTATTTCTCTTCTCCTACTAGATTTGGGTTTGGTTTGCTGCAGTTTTTCTAGGTCCTTGAGGTGCGCTGAAAGCTCATTTATTTGGTACCTTTCCAATTTCTTGGTATAGGCACCTATTGCTATAAATTTGCCTCTCAATACTGCTTTTGCTGTATCCCATAAGTTTTGATATGTTGTGTTGTTGTCTTCATTTACTTCCAGAAAGTTTTTGATTTCTCTTTTGATTTCTTGAATGACCCAGTGTTCATTCAGGAGCATGTTGTTCAGTCTCCATGTGTTTGCATACTTTCTGGGGTTTCCTGAGTTGCTAATTTCCAGCTTCATCCCGCTGTGGTCTGAGAAGCTGCATGGTATGATTCTAATTCTTTTAAATTTGCTGAGACTTGCTTTATGGCCTAGTATGTGATCAATCCTAGAGAAGGTTCCATGCGCTGCTGAGAAGAATGTGAAGTCTGTAGATGTAGGGTTGAAAGTTCTGTAGATATCTGTTAGATCCATTTGGGCAATAGTGTCAATTAAATCTGCTGTTTCCTTGTTGATCTTCTGTCCGGATGATCTGTCTATTTCTGAGAGTGGAGTATTGAAGTCCCCCAGTACTATTGTATTGGAATCTAAATCTCCCTTTAAGTCCCTTAACATATCTTTTAAATAGACCGGTGCCCTGTAATTAGGTGCATATACATTTATAATAGTTACATCTTCCTGTTGAATTGAACCCTTAATCATTATATAGTGTCCCTCTTTGTCTCTCTTAATAGTTTTTGTATTAAAGTTTATTTTGTCTGATATTAATATGGCTACACCTGCTTTTTTTGGTTTCTGTTGGCATGGAATATCTTTTTCCAACCTTTCACTTTCAGTCTGCATGCCTCTTTGTTAGAGAGATGTGTTTCTTGTAGGCAACAAATAGTTGGGTTGTGTTCTGTGAGCCAGTCAGCCAAACGGTGTCTTTTAACTGAAGAATTCAGACCATTAATGTTCAATGTGACTATTGATACGTAGTGACTTTGCCCTGCCATTTTCCCAGAAATATTTTCTAGTATATGCTTTGAGCTTCCCATGTTCTTTTACTGGTAGGTGTTCTTCCTTTCCCTTCTTTCATATTGATGGCCGTGTTTCTGTGTTTCTGAGTGTAGCACATCTTTAAGTATCTTTTGCAGGGCCGGACGAGTGGCCACAAAGTCTTTCAATTTCTGTTTGCTATGAAAGGTCTTTATTTCACCTTCATTCACAAATGAGAGCTTGGCAGGATATAATATTCTGGGCTGGCAATTTTTCTCTCTTAGCACCTGTGCTATGTCTCGCCATTCCCTCCTAGCTTGTAGGGTTTCTGATGAGAAGTCAGCTGTGAGTCTGATTGGAGATCCTCTGAGAGTAATCTGACGTTTCTCTCTTGCACATTTTAGGATCTTTTCTTTATGTTTCACTGTGGTAAGTTTAATTACCACGTGTCGTGGTGAGGATCTCTTTTGGTCATGTTTATTGGGGGTTCTATGAGCTTCCTGTACTAGGATATCTCTGTCCTTCTCCAAACCTGGAAAGTTCTCTGCTAGTATCTCACTAAAAAGGCCTTCCAATCCTTTCTCTCTCTCCATGCCTTCAGGAACTCCTAGAACTCAAATGTTGGTTTTTTTAATAGTATCCTGTAGATTCCCAACAATATTTTTTAGGTTTCTAATTTCCTCTTCTTTTCTTTGGTTTGACTGTATGTTTTCCTGTGCTCTATCTTCTAAGTCCGATATTCTCTCTTCTGCTTCACCCATTCTGTTTTTAAGGCTTTCTAATGTGTTTGTCATTTGATCTATTGAGCCCTTCATTTCATTTTGATTTCTCTTCACTATTACACTTTCCTGTTCTACTAGTTTCTGAGTTTCATTTTGACTCTTCCTTAAAATTTCATTTTCACGAGAGAGATTTTCAATCTTGTCCATTAAGGATTTCTGTAGTTCAAGGATTTGCTTTTGAAAACTTCTAAATGTTCTTATCATAAATTTTTTGAAATCCGTATCTTGCATTTCTTCTATCTCATCATCTTCATACTCTTGGCTTGGGGTGTTTTGCTTATTTGGAGGCATCATAGTGTCATCGTTGATCTTGCTCCCTCTATTTCTGTGTTTGTTACTCGGCATAGTTAATTCTTCTTGAGTCACTGTGCGTTTTTTTTTTTTTTTATTTTTTTTTTATACTGTGTCCGTGTTAAGTGGACTGCCTGCTGTTGGAGGAGCCTTGGAGGCTTGAGATGGGTGCGGCCTGAGAGCTCTGCCTGGTTCTTCCTGGTTAAGGGTGTGCAAAGGTGACACCCTCAGGTTATGCGTGGTAAATCTCTCTCTTTTTATTTATTTATTTATTTTATTTATTCAGGGGGTGAGTAACACTGCAGGGCAGGGCTGTGCAGAATTGATGGTATTTAGCTTCCAGTCTTTGGCTCCTCTGGACTCCCACTGGGTTGCCTAGGCTACTGAATTGTAGTGACTCAGTTCCTTAACTCTCCCCCATTGATATGTAAATCCAGAGAGGAGGCCTGCTCTTTGTCTCTTGGGAATTCTTCATGCCTTGCAGCCTTGTAACCTTTGCAAGGTTAGGGGGAAGAGAAACCCCGAAGCTTTTTTTTTTTTTTCCTTCTTTCCGGTAGTGAGTTTGCTGCACTTTCCGGCCCCCCTCTAGATTCTGACCCCCGTTTCCCCACCAATGTCTCGGGTTATTGAGCTCACCTCCCCTTCCAGCGCCGATGTGTGGACTCGGAGCCCTGAGCGTCCTAAGTCTCCCCGCTGTTGTCTGTGTGGCATGCACTCCCCTTGGAGCACTGGCGCGCTGACCCTGGGGCTTCTGTGGCTCGGTCCCGCGACTTGGCTTCCGCGCGGTGGGCGACCTTGTTCTCCCAGTAGGTCCTCCGATTCACGGCTGCTGCATCCAGAAGGGTTTCCCCTGCAATTTTTTTTTTTGGTTCTATTTTCTGCGGCTACCGTAACTCCCCTTTTATTAAACTAAATTTTCCCGGACTATCGGTGCGCGCCCTCACTATTCCGCCATCTTGGCTCCGCCCATTTTCTTTTTTATTAACTATGGAAAGCTTGACTACAATGTGTCATGGTGAAGATTTTTTCTGGTCATGTCTATTAGTTCTATGTGATTCCTGTTCTGGGACATCACTTTCTTTCTCTATATTGGGTAAGTTTTTGTTAATTATTTTACTAACTAGGACCTCTAGTCTATTCTCTCTTTCTACATCTTCAGGAACTCCTAAGACCCTTATTTTGGGTTGTTTGATAATATCCCATAAATTTCCAACACTTTTTTTAGGTTTTCTATTTTCTCCTTTTTTATTTTTGGACTGACTGTAGGGTTTCTAAGAATTTGTCTCCTGGTTCAGATACTCTTTCTTCTGCTTCACCTAGTCTGCTCTTAAGACTTTCCACTGCATTTTTTATTTGATCTATTAAATTCTTCATTTCTAATACTTCCTTTTGATTTCTCTATAAAATCTCAATTTTATAGGAAAACTTGTCCTTCATGTCATGTATGGTTTTCTTTAGTTTGTGGTTTTGCTTCTGATTTTTTTGAGTAATCCTATGATTCATTTTTAAATTTCATTTTTGGCATTTCCTCAATCTTTTCATCTTCACATTCTACTATTGAAATGTTGAGTTCTTTTAGGGTTGTCATTATGTCTTCTTTATTCTCGTTTATTGGATTTCTTTTTCTTTTCTTTTTTGACAGGCAGAGTTAGACAGTGAGAGAGACAGAGACAGAGAGAAAGGTCTTCCTTTTTTCCGTTGGTTCATCCCCCAAATGGACACTATGGCCAGCACGCTGCACCTATCTGAAGCCAGGAGCCAGGTGCTTCCTCCTGGTCTCCCATGCGGGTGCAGGGCCCAAGCATTTGGGCTGTCCTCCACTGCCTTCCCGGGCAACAGCAGAGAGCTGGACTGGAAGAGGAGCAACTGGGACAGAACCTGGCGCCTCAACCGGGACTAGAACCTGGGGTGCCGGCGCTGCAGGCAGAGAATTAGCCATGTAAGCTGCGGCGCTGGCCTGTTTATTGGATTCCTGCATTTGTTTCTAGACATTTGATGAGCTGATTTTTTTTTTTTTCCTCTGATGGCTTTTATCTATTGACTATGCCTCTATGGCTTAGTGGAATGTCTGTACTTTCAGTGAATATCAAGAGTTGTGTGGTGGGTGTGGCCAGGGAGCTCTTGTCAGTGCTCCATAGTGGGGCAAATATCCAGGGTAACACCCAAGTTGGGCTTGGTAGATATCAATGCCTGAGTGTTAGTTCCCAGTGTGTTCAACACTCTTCATCTCCACTTGTGAATAGCAGGAATGATCTGTACAGTCTTCATTGTGAGTGTGATTCCTGCTGCAATGACCTGCCATAGGCAACCAAGAAGCTCTGAGTGTGTAAAGCTGCACCTAGTGATTGCCCAGACCCTCAGCTACAGCCTGAACTCTCAGTAGCTGAACTCTCATGTAACCACCGAGTTCCCACAGTCTCAGCACCCAAGGCGCCCAGCGTTGCTGGGTGCAGAGATTTCATTCTGTCCTGCCAGCCTGTCCAGTCAACAGAGAGGCAGAAATTCCCTGAGGCAGCCCTTCCTAGGCATCTTGATCCTGAAAGGCTGCAGGCACCTTACTGTCCTACGTGGTTGCTCAACCACCTCCCAACCAGGATTAAAGTCAGTGAGGACGGTGACTTGTTCCCTGCACTACAATCTCTGAATCACAGTGCACACAAGAGCCACAGGCCGAATGGTGCTCTCTCCCTGCCACTGCCACCAGTACTGCTGAGAAGATAACATCCTATCCCAGCCAGCAGCCGTGCGAGTGCACAAAGGCTTCCCGCAGCTCCTGCCACACCCAAAATGGCGCCCACCCTTTCTCAGCTGGGCAGTGGGCACAGTTTTGGGGAAGCTGGGGTGAGATAAGCATGCCCCCTTTACTTCCACTGGGTCCGCAGGCACTGCCAACAGCCACTAGCCCCCAGGGCTCCAGTTCTGACTCATGCCACGCTCTCTCTCCAGCTGTATCTCCTCCATCTCCAAGCTTCTGCTTCGCCTCTCGGCTGCTGCAGTTGAGCTTGTGTTCATGTTTGTGCTGCATATCCACACCCTCCACACAGGTCTATGGCATTCCTCTTCCTCTTGTAGGATTTCCAGTGCGGCTTTCTATCCAATTCTCCCCCGAGACTGCATTTCTTTTTCTTGTGTTTATCCCTAGCAATATTCCTTATCCACCATCGTTATCTGTCGAATGGTTTCTGCTTCTAAAAGCTGGATGAGATATGGAGAGAAGATAAAAGAAAGAAAAATTTTAAAAACTAAAAATGTTTTCTTATATCTTATTTCTTATATCTTATTTGCTTATTTATTTGAAAAGCAAAATGATAGGGAGAGCTAGAGAGGCCTTCCATCTGTGTGGGTTTGTCCTGTGAGGCCCGTGCACTATCGGGATGGTGGGGCCACAGTGTTCTTCAACAAGAAGCACCAGAGACAAGTTTTGGTGAACATGTCCATTTATTAACAATCAAGCACACTTTTTAAAGGACAGGCAGAGAGGGCATAGCTAATTCAGGACAATACTAATTCTATAGGATAAAGCTGATATTGGCCCCACTATGGTTCTCCAATAAGCTTGAAGGTCACATAGCCCATGATAGCTTCCCAGGTGTTCCTAATGGGCCTGAGCCACACCCGGGAGCTGTTGACCTGATTGGCAATTGCAAGGCCCTTCAACAGGGATCAAGGGTAGGGGAAATGTGCCTGGGGCTCCTGCCGCCTGCCAGCAGTCATGCCATCCCAGGAGGCATGGTGTGCCATGCCCTCCTAACCTCCTGCATGGGCTAGGCAGGCATTCTCTCAGCCAGACACAGGATCACCCATACGTCTGTTGGTTAAACCCAAAATGTCCACAACAGCCAGGGCTGGGACAGGCTGAAACCTGGAGCAAGTAACCCTGCCTTGCTCTCCTACGTGGGTAGCAGGGACTCAAGGAGCCATTATGTGCTGCCTTTTAAGTGCATTAGCAAGAAGCTAGACTGAAAGTGGAGAAGCCAGAACTCAAACCAGAACTCTGATATGGATGCTGGTGTTGCATGTGGCAGTTTAACCCGCTGCAGCACATTGCTCATCCCTCTCATATTTTGAACTGAATTTCAGTATCACTTAATGTTGAAAGCTGTTAGTGTTTATTCTTATGTCACTAGCAAATGAAACCATTATTTGTTAATGGAAGTTTGACAAGGCTGATTGTCAATGCCAAATTCTCTGTGTCTCTTTCTGTATCCCTCCATTTCTTGACTTTCTCCTTTCCTCTCTTTTTCCTTTCAAAAATGTTTTTGTATGTGCACACATACGGATACATGCACATTTATGAATAAACACTTTTACATAAGTGCTTGGATAAAATTTTATCATAATCACTTTAGGGCTGTAATGTCTTTCTCCCAGGTTCCCTTTCCTGCCACTCTCTTTTCCTCTTTTCCCTCACCTTTGCTCTTCTACATATCAGGCAGGCCTTAACATTTATGAATCCATTTATCTTCATGCTTTATAATTAGAAGCAAGCTATATGTAGACACTCATGTGTGCACACATATAGAAATACAGGTAATTGTTTCTGGAATTATATTCCTACTTTTCTTTCTCACTTAAGAAAATTTCGAGGAAATATTTCCGAGTATGTGATAAAATTCCAACTCATTGTTTCATCATGTAAATTAATCTTAATATATTCAGCTATCCCCCAAATTGATGGGCATTCATGTGAGGATAGTTATTAACTATTGTTATCAATGTTACAATAGATTTACTTGTAGGTATTTTTGGATGTTTTATTTTTATCTGAAAAATATATAATATATTCCTATGTGACCAGAATTGCTAGGTCAAAGGAGATAAATGTGTGATGATTAAATTGTAAAAGCATGCTGTTTTCCAGAAAGAATATGAAACTGACATTTCACCAAGTAGTGCAGGAAATTCTCTTCCCCCCATATTCTTGCCAGTACTAGTTATTTATTTTGCTTTAATTTCTGTCAAATGTGATAAATATGATATTTCATTGTTGCTTTTTTTCATTTACTTGACTACTAGTGAATTTGAATGTCTTTTCATGGGTTTGACCAGCTTTTTGGTCAAATTTATGTCCTTTGCCTTTGTTATTAGACATTATTTTGTAGTAGCTTTTCATTTATGATAGATGATATCCTCTTCATTGTCTTCTAAGGATCTCCCCTTGAAGGTAGTTTACCTGTTTTATCTATTGATTTTTGTTTATGATACTTTCACTCAAATTAAAAAATTATATAATCTAATATTTTCCTCCTTCATACCTCCTTCCCAATTATTTGTTTCTTCAAGTTTTTCGATTTTGTCACTTGGTTCATCCATTGTCCTTTTTTTAAAACAAAAAAGATTGGTTTTATTTATTTGAAAGGCAGAGTGACAGAGAGAGAGATCTATCTTTCATCTGCTGTTTCACTCCCCTAATGGCTGCAATGGCCAGGGCTGGGCCAGGCCAAATCCAGGAGCCTGAAAGTCCATCTGGGTCTTCTGCATGGGTGGCAAGGGCTCAAGTACTTAAAACATTTTCTGCTGCTTTCCTAAGTGCATTAGCAGGGAGCTGGATTGGAAACAGAACAACTGAGACTCAAACTGGTGTTCAGATGGGATGCTGGCATCACAGGCTGTGGCTTATCCTACTGTGCCACAACATTGGCCCCCAGTACATTTTCATTTCTACTTAAGTTGTATATGCAGTTTCACTTTTTTTTTTTTTTTTTTTGACAGGCAGAGTGGACAGTGAGAGAGAGAGACAGAGAGAAAGGTCTTCCTTTGCCATTGGTTCACCCTCCAATGGCCGCCACGGCCGGCGCACTGCACTGATCTGATGGCAGGAGCCAGGTACTTATTCTGGTCTCCCATGGGGTGCAGGGCCCAAGCACTTGGGCCATCCTCCACTGCACTCCCTGGCCACAGCAGAGAGCTGGCCTGGAAGAGGGGCAACCGGGACAGAATCCAGCGCCCCGACCGGGACTAGAACCCGGTGTGCCGGCGCCGCAAGGCAGAGGATTAGCCTAGTGAGCCGCGGCGCCGGCGGGCAGTTTCACATTTTAAAACATTTTAATTTTATTTACTTTTACAATTAAATCTTGTACACACTTGGAGTTTGTTTTGTATATACTGCAGAGTCCCTCTGCAGTGCTACGCCAGTACTTTTTTTTTTTAAATCATCAGTTTATTTCTCACTAAATTAATATATTCTTTTGCCACACATACACTAGGATCCATTTCTGGATTTTTTATTTTATTACACTAATTTATCATCTTTAATCTATCTTCATGTCAATACCATATTCATTTTATTGTAGTGGCTTTATAGTCCATCTTTGACCATCAATAGAGTTTTAATAATATTTCTTAGACTATTCTGGATATTTATTATTCTGTATAAAATCCAAGCTAATTGTACTGGAATAAAAGAACTTTTGGGATACTAATTAGAATTGCTTTGGCTTACATATTACCTTTGGGAGAACCGACATTTTTATTATTGTCTTTCCTCCCAACAATGGTACATGCTCACATTTATTCCAGTTTTGTTTTCTGTCCTCCAATAGGATTTACACTGTTATTCATGCATGTGCTGTGATTGTTGTGTTGCCATGCCTTTATAGTTTTTATTACTTTTGTGAATGGAATATTTTCCCAGTTGCAAGTACTTATCTTTACCACAGAGGAAACTATTGATTTATAAATATTCATCAGTGTATCCAGCAGGTAGACCATTGAAGAAGGTAGATTGATCATAGTTATCATTCACTCACATATTTCTTGAGCACTCTTCCCAGCACTAGGGATATAGCAATTGACAAAACATGCAAACCTCCCCTAGTAAAACTCACATTAGAATGCTCATAGTAACCAGAGGGGAAAATATGATTTCAGTGGGTAGAAGTAAGGATAGGACAGGCTGAAACAACCTGCAAGTGTTTATATGACTTAGTGGTGTTCTGCAGGGTATGGCAAAATGATGGTCACCCAAGATAGTGAATCTGCTTTTTGGTGGCTTTTCTGGATTCTCTGTACTACCTCTAGAGGTTTCCATAGTTTCCTTGCTCAGTGGACCTCTACATCTCCACTATATCTTTTCTTTAATGCATTTCATTGTTGTCAGAGCTCAGGGGCTCTGAGAAAGTTTTTAAATTTATGAAGTTAAGACACATAAAAAATCCCCATGTTGCCATCAGAGCTCAAGAATAAACATAATAGACAATGGGAATGTTATTTATCTAAGTAGAAACTAATGATTTAATTGCTATGTCAACTTAGACTCCTTTATCTGGACACCTACAGAATATGTATGGGTTTTAATCATGTTCATGTCTACATAGCTCATCATTGCTCTGATATTTTCATGTACTTATTCAGTTCTGTCAAAAGACATGGTGTGGTCTGACATGGCACAGGCTCTTAAGAATGTATATTGATAGCCAGGTATCAAGTCTTTCTTTCTGATATAGACAAAATTAATTTCTTTGTTGTATTTTCAAATAATTTTTGAGATACCAAGATATAGATCACCTTAGTGATTAACAATTGATTCCGTCTTTTCTGGAATTTGATTTACATTATTTTCTATTGCTCTGGAACTGTTCTTTGGATGATGATAATAAATCAATGATATCTGTCCCAATAATTTGCTGCCTCATAATCTTGGTCAGATTGTTAATATTTATTATTTCCTGTCTAGACTGTCATGTCTAAGGCTTGATTATTACAAACCTGAATTCTGTATTAATTCCTGTCTGGTTTGTTTTCAAGCTTATTAACTCAATTTCATAAACCCATTTCTGTTTGTATGCCACTGGTACAAGACTATAATACTGAGTTGTTGCAGAGGCTCCACGTACATGGTAATTGGTGATCAATAAAAATTCTTTTATTTTTTATTTTTTTGACCGGCAGAGTGGACAGTGAGAGAGAGAGAGAGACAGAGAGAAAGGTCTTCCTTTGCCGTTGGTTCACCCTCCAATGGCCGCCGCGGCCGGTGTGCTACAGCTGGTGCACCGCGCTGATCCGATGGCAGGAGCCAGGTGCTTTTCCTGGTCTCCCATGGGGTGCAGGGCCCAAGCACTTGGGCCATCCTCCACTGCACTCCCTGTCCACAGCAGAGAGCTGGCCTGGAAGAGGGGCAACCGGGACAGAATCCGGTGCCCCGACCGGGACTAGAACCCGGTGTGCTGGCGCCGCAAGGTGGAGGATTAGTTTAGTGAGCCGCGGCGCCGGCCAATAAAAAATTCTTGAAGTGACTTAGTTACTAAACATATTTGAGAGCCAAATGTAGACTAAGGGCTATATGGCAGAGTGTACTGAGTACTTGATCATCATGTTTCTGGTGAGTAACAGGCACTCACAGGTTAGTCATGTCAGTGTACTCTGAGCTTGTCTTTCTCCATATTGCAAAGAACCATGTACTGTTCTCTGCATTTTACTTGTGTGATTTTGAATTATTTCTCTTGTTGCTGTTGGATTCTCCCAGCTAGACATTGTGTTCCTTGAAAGTAGGAATTATGAACTTGTTTATCTACTTTTAACCAAGGTTTATCATCTAGCAAGTAGTTGATACTAGGATGCATGTAGTACATAATAAATGTCATTGACTGCAGATTTGGAAGGTTAAATCTGACCAGGAAGGCCATCCTGGGTGGGGTTATGCAGTACCTTGGAATGTGTAGCATCAGTAACATGAAAGCCTCTCTTTCTCTCTCTCCCTCTGTTTGTGTGTGTGTCTCCCACCTTCCCTCTCTCTTTCCTTCCTTCATTCTTTCCTCCCTCTCTCCCTCCCTCCCTTCCTCCTCCTCCCTTCCTCCTTCTTCCTTCCTTCCCTGCCCCTCCCTCCCTCTCTTCTTCCCTCCCCCCTTTCCTTCTTTCCTTCCTTCCTTCCTTCCTTCCTTCCTTCCTTCCTTCCTTCCCTCCTTATTTCTCTTCATTTCCTTCTTTCAAGGGAGGAAGGGGGGCAGGGGAGAGAGAGAGAGCGAGTGTGTGCAAAGGTGCTCCCATCCACTAGTTCACTCCCCAAATCCTTGCAGTGGCTAGAGTGAAGCCATGCGATTTATAGGAACAAAATTACATCAGCCATCATCTGCTTTCTCCCAGGGTCTGCATTATCAAAAAACTGCAGTCGGAAGCTAGAGCCAGGAATTGAAATCAAGCATTCTGATCTGAATTGCTAGGCCAAATACCTGCCCCACACGAAGCTTCCAATGAAGCTTTGCTGCTCTGAAAACTCTGATACAGAAGTAACCATTGAAGTTCCGCTTCTGAATCAAGTACATTGCAAAACCAGAGTGCATGAAACAATTACTGAAGAGTCAACATTAGTTCTTGGGTAACAAATTACATCTTTTAGGGTGTAACCGAAGGTAGCAACTGTCTGTCCAGATGACACCCTCCTCTATTTTATAAAGCTTGGCAGGTAGGGACTTGTCAGAATCAGTTCCCCACTTAACTCTGTCACTGTTTCTAGGTTAATGGAAGGAATATCCCTGGGCATGGAACTTTGCTTTTTGAAGTAGTTGAGGGGCTAGTGTTGTGGCAAGTTGGTTAAGCTCTGCCTGCAATGTTAGCATCCCAAGTGGACATTGGTTCAAGTCCCAGTTGCTCCACTTCCAGTCCAGCTCCCTGCTGATGTGTCTGGGAAAGTAGCAGATGATGGCCTAAGTGCTTGAATCCCTACACCCACATGGGAGATCCTGAAGAAGCTCCTAGCCCCTGGCTTCAGCCTGGCCCAGCTCTGGCTATTGTGGCCATTCGGAGTGTGGACCAGTGGATGGAAGATTCTCTATCTCTTTCTGTGTCTCTCTTTCTCTCTCTCTCCCACCCCCTTCTCTTTCTCTGTAACTCTGCTTTTCAAATAAATAAAATAAATGTCTCTCTCTAAAAAAAAGAAGTTGTTGAAAAGTATAGTTTGGATTCAGTGAATATTTCCCAATCTCTCTATGTTTTGAGTGTGGGTTTCTTATGTTCTTGGCTATCAAGAAAATAGTAAGAAAAAAATTTGCCCCTTGACACTGTTGATGGGAATGTAAACAACCCTTATGGATGACAGTATGGAGATTACTCAAAAATCTGAAAATTGATCTATTATATGACCCAGCCATCCCACTCCTGGAAATTTATCCAAAGAAAATGAAATTGGCATTTGAAAGGGTTATTTGTACCCCCATGTTTATAGCAACTCAATTCACAAAAGCTAAGATATGGAACCAACCCAGATGTCCTTCAGCTGATGACTGGATAAAGAAAATGTGATATATATACACTAAGGAGTACTACTCAGCCATAAAAAAGAATTAAATTCCATTTTGCAACAAAATGGATGCAACTGGAGAACATCATGTTTATTGAAATAAGCCAGACACAACAGACAAATATGGTATGTTTTCTTTGATTAGTGGTAGCTAATATAGAGTACAAAAATGTAATGTATATGAGTGAAATTGACTTCTTGAGATTGGATTATTGTTTATAGCCTTTGTATATACTCCTGAGGAACAGTGGTCATTTTGCTTTCTATTTATTGAAGCCTTTATTTTGTGGAGGATTAAGTTTGTGACTATAAAGTAAATTGAAAATACATTATTGCAAAAATTAAAAGGAAAAAGAAAACAAGGAAGGAGGAGGCAGGGATGGGGGAAGGGTAGGTGGAAATTATCATTATAGGTTAAAACTATGTATATGAAATACATGAAATCTGTTCTTTTTATATAAATACAAATCATTCACAAAAAAGGAAACTCTTCCTAAACATTTACATGAGAAGATATTGTGCATTGGTTAGAAGGTAACTGAAAACTTAGGTGCAGAAATTAACTGCCTGCCTATTCTTGTTGCATCTAATCTGTGTCATTCTGCAGGACAGAAACACTGGTTACTGATACCATTAATTGTAGCTTTCCTGACTGTCAGATCCTTTACACACATCTACAGCTAAGCATCACAACAAATCTGAGAAGTAAGTGTTATTAACCCCATTTTTCATACCAGAGAATGAAGTACACAACAATTAGGTTGTTCTCTGGAAGTTATTTAGCTAGTACATAGTAGTGCCTCATGTGGTCTAGACCTATGGCAGTGAAACTCCAAAGCATTTTAACTCTTGAACTCTGTATTAGGCCAAAAGAATAAAATGAAGGATGCTTAACAAGGGCTCTTCTTCATTGTTTTGGGCTGTATTCATTAGGTGGGCGTTTTGTTTTATACAGTAATTATAAACATGCTGCAGAGTACATTAAAGTGAAGAATTGATTTAGTCATATTATTAATATAAAGATATATTTTATAAGTAATTAATCATCTATTTGAATTTCCTTTTGGCCGTGTACTTAAGTTTGCAACAGCGTGCACAAACTATTAGACTTCAATTGTATATCAATAGTTAAAACTTAAAAAAAAGTGGAGACTCACATTTGGCCACCAGATGGCAGCAGTGTAGGATTTTGAAAGCCTTTGCTTCCAAAGACCAGATACTTAACATGTCATTAATTCTGCTGGTGCCCTGCTGAAATACACCTTTACATTATTTTGAGGGAGAGGCATATTTCATTTTGACATAGAGAAAATGAGCTTAAATTCTGAATTACTGGAAACTTGGATTAATGAGGTTTTAATGTATAGACATGTTTACAGTAATTAACAGGGTAAATTCTTTTTTAAGAAATCTAGCCCATTAGTCATAGCATGCCAATGTATAGTTTCAAGTACAACTGTTTCTTATCTTGTAGTAGGACAAGCCAAAGTCATGTTTGGTTGTACTCTGTTAGTAACATTGAGTTAGAATGCAGATTTAATAATAGCACATTTTAAGAACACAGTGTCTGATTTAGAATCTTCACTGCCAGTTACTTTCAATTAGTGTTTCTTTTACCATGTGTTTCAACACCAAATTCAAATACAGTAGCAGGGGCCAGCACTGCTGCCCGCAGTGCTGACATCCCATGTGGGTGCTAGTTCGAGTCCTGGCTGCTCTACTTCTGATCCAGCTCTCTTCTATGGCCTGGGAAAGCAGTGGAAGATGGCCCAAGTCCCTGGGCCCCTGCACCCACATGGCAGACCTGGAAGAAGCTCCTGGCTCCTGGCTCCAGCTCTGGCTGTTTTGGCCATTTGGGGAGTGTACCAGCTGATGGAAGATTTCTCTCTCTTTGCCTCTCTCTCTGTAACTCTGGCTTTTTTTTTTTGACAGGCAGAGTGGACAGTGAGAGAGAGAGAGACAGAGAGAAAGGTCTTCCTTTGCCGTTGGTTCACCCTCCAATGGCCGCCGCGGCCGGTGCACTATGGCTGTTGCACCACGCTAATCTGATGGCAGGAGCCAGGTGCTTCTCCTGGTCTCCCATGGGGTGCAGGGCCCAAGCACTTGGGCCATCCTCCACTGCACTCCCGGGCCACAGCAGAGAGCTGGCCTGGAAGAGGGGCAACTGGGACAGAATCCGGTGCCCCGACCGGGACTAGAACCCAGTGTGCCAGCGCCGCAAGGTGGAGGATTAGTCTAGTGAGCCGCGGCGCCAGCCCAACTCTGGCTTTCAAAAAATTGGATCTTAAAAAAAAAAAAGAAGTAATAATAAAGTTAATAACAATATAACACAATAGGTGAGTTCTGAATAGTTGATAAAGTGTTTTCATGTACACTATTCCCTTTTACAACTAAATACTAGTAGTCTGATTTACATATAATTCAGAAAGATATCAGAATATAACTCAGGAAATACTTTTTCTTACTTTCCTAGGTGATTGTTTGGGGGAAAATGTTGTATTTAATGAAACTGATGGCTTATGAAGGAAAGCATTTTATTGTTATTGAACCTCACCAGACATCCTGAAAGATGATAGTGTAGTATGACTGTCTTGAGGTCTCATGAGTTCCACAAGTGCCCAGTGATGAGACGGAATAGGGATTGGCTCAATATGCACAGGGCTGGGTTTCCATCCTATTTTCTCTGACTAGTTGTTGGACTGTAATATGCTGCTTTTCTTGCCTTTTAAAGTAATCTATTGGGTTAAATGATGTCTTTTTCTAGCTCCAAAGCCTTATGATAGTGCATTATGGTCCTCTTGACAATATGAACAGCACAGTTACAGATATGTGCAAGTGGGTGGGTTTTCATCCTGGTGGTTAAGATGCTTGAGGCCTGCATTGTGGCTCAGTGAATTAAGCTACTTCTTTTTATTCTATATGGGAGTGCTGGCTCAAGTCTAAGCTGCTCTGGTTCTGATCCAGTTCCCTAACAACCCACCTGGGAAAGAAGTGCAAGATGGCCCAAGTACTTGTGCTCCTGCAACCCACATAGGAGACCTGGATGGAGTTGTAGGCTCCTGGCTTTGGCTTGACCTAGTCCTGGCTGATGCAGTCATTTGGGGAGTGAACCAGCAGGTGGGAGACATCTCTCTCTCTCTCTTTCTTTCTTTCTTTCTTTCACTCAGCCTTTCAAATAATTAATTTTTAAAAAAGTTGCCTCATTCCCAAATTGGAGTACATGTGTTCCATACCTGGCTTTGGCTCCTGACTCCAGCTTTATGCTAATGTGGAGCCTTGGACACAACAGTGATGGCATAGGTAGCTGGATTTCTCCCACTCACGTGGGATTCCTGGATTCAGTTCCCAGGTCCCTTTGGCCCCAGGCCCAGTCACTGTAAAGGAAGGAAGCTCTCTTCCTGTCTGTCTCTCTGCCTTTCAAACAATATATTGAAAAAATTGGGAGGAAAAAAAAGAAAAAGAAATACATGCAGGAAAGTTCATGTAGAATTTTATGGAAGATCACCTTTGTCCCAGCCTCTAAGAAAACAGATTCCTAGGGGAATCCCTTTGGTGGGAGTTAATATATCCCTCACGTGTAACCATTAGTGAGGTTTCATAAAATGATAGACAGCATTCTTGGATTATATTCATTTTTAAAATTACAATGTAAAAAAATTAAAAATCACTTAACTATATCTAGTGTCAAGTCTAGGACAGGTTTCTAGCACATTTGAGAATTCATTAGTGTTCCTTTTCTTTTGTTCTTTGCTTCTCTTGACTTCACACTCTGTGTACCGATCCAGCCTCAGCCACACAAGATCTAAAAGTATCTGTGTATAATACTTACTTTTTAGTGCCGAGCAATTTTTCTCCCAGGCTAGCGTTAATTATGCTGTCAGGATGTGGGGGTAGAGTGAGCTCAATTAATAAGAAAGAGAAAAAGAAGCTACCAGTTTCTTGAAGCAAAATTCTGTGGTTGAGATCACAGCAGAAACATTTGGTAGAGAGGGAATTAAATGTCCATGTAACCCTCCATATAGATGTGCATGATCCTGCCATGACTGGTGATAAGTGAGGTGAAAGATAGTGATCCTTTATTTGTTTGGCTCTATCTCTGAGGCCTTTCCCCTGTTTTTGCCTTAGAAATTTCTGCATGTCTATGTGTACAGGATGGGGCAGACTTTCCTCTTGTTTGGGAGTCCTCTGCACTGTGTCCTAGGACCCAACCCTTACTCAGTATCTAAAAACCACCCCTAGTCAAGGCTGCTGGGGGAGCTGATTCCACTGTCTTCATTGATGCCAATTCCCTGCTGAATGGCCTTGAGCAGCTTCCTTAGTCTCTCTCCTACCCAAGTTGTGACCAAACCTCCCCCTACTTAACTTCTGAGATCAGAATAGATTGGGTGTGTTCAGAATGGTATGGCTGTAGACCTTGGCCTCTATGAAACTCAGTTTTATTATCAGTAACATTGAGATGATAATGTCTCTGTATGATCATGTTTGGGAAGACTTCAAAAAGCTTGGAGAAAATGGGAGTGAAAGATAAATTTATTTCAAAGTAAAATATTTTTAAAATCCATGTGTAGTAAAGGATTTCAAAAACTTCATGGAAAATATATATTACAAAAAAACTGCATGGATTTCAAAAGCTTTGTACACCAAAATAAATTTATCTTTCAATTCCATTTTCCCATATACTTTCTGATGCATCCTTGTATGTAAATAGCACTTGCACCTCATCTGCTGTGTGACTAAACCCTGTTGCTCTTTTCCTTTCTTTCTAATCTCTTCTCAAATTCTTCCAGGAGCATAGCAGTCCATGTGTTGCATGGACTTCTTCCTGATCTGTATTCTTTCTCTGTATATTGCCCTAACACAGTGATCGCTAGGCTTTTGGACTCGGTAAATGTGTAAAGTTTAAGGAAAGTTTTGAGAGCTGACATTGGGTTGCAAACATTTTACTTGGTCAAATACATTAAAAAGCAGGCAAATGGGCTGGCATGGTGGCATAGTAGGCTAAGCCTCCGACTGCGGTGCTGGCATCCTGTATGGGTGCCGGTTTGTGTCCCTGCTGCTCCTCTTCTGATCTAGCTCTCTTTCATGGCCAGAAAAAGCAGTAGAAGATGACTAAAGTCCTTGGGTGCCTGCACCCACATGGGAGACCTAGAAGAAGCTCCTGACTCCTGGCTTCAGATTTGTCCAGCTCAGGCCATTTGCGGAGTGAACCAGAGGATGGAAGACTTTCCTCTCTGTCTCTTCCTCTCTCTGTCTGCAATTCTACCTCTCAAATAAATAAATAAATAAATAAAATCTTTAAAAAAAAGCAAGCAGAAATCTCTGCCTCCCACTGACTATCATTTACTCTTACTTTCATTCCATCAAAGAAAGGATATATTAAACACTAAAGGCAGGGGCGATGCCCTGAAATAAAGTCAGCCTCTAAATATCTTTACTAGGAAAGCAATGAAAACCAAGGAGCTGTCCCTGCTGCACGAGGAAGGGACCCATGTCAAGGGTGGTAAACAGCTAGGACTTTTGTGGGGGTGTTACAGATACCTCCACACGCAGCAGATGCTTGAGAGGGTGTACTGAGGTTTATTTGTGAGGTTAGTGAGTCACCGGTTGGGAAAAAGGACCATGATATGGCAAGCATGAAGGGATAGGAAAGACAAAGAAGTGAGTTGGGTTTAAGAGGTGAAAATTTGAATAGACAAGCTGCTGAAGGGTAGAAAAATGAGAGAGGGGAAAGAAGACTTGAAAAATCATTTTTCACTGAAGTGAAAAGTAAATTATTTTTCAACACTTTAAGACAATAGACTGGTTTTCAAGAAATGAATCTACAAGTAGAAACAGGCTGTCTTTACTGTGAGTTCATGTTCATGTCATGGAAATATTACTCTACAGATGGCCCCTGATTCAGAGTGGTGAGAAAGCATACCATGCACCCACTGTGTTTTTTACTTCCAGTACTCAACAGATGACATGAGATACTCAGTATTTTATTATAAAATATGCTTTGTGTTAGATGATTTTGCCCAACTGTAGGCTAATGTAAATGTTCTGTGCAGGTATAAAGCAAACCAGGCTATAGATTTCCTTGGGTTAGGTGCCTTAGATGTATTTCAATGTATGATGGGTTAATTTGAATGTAATCCCATCATAAGTAGAGGAGTCTTTGTAGACTGCCTCTTTTCTCATCTGCCATAGATGAGTGTAGTTGAACAGGAAAACTACTTAGTATTGGGGCCAGGTAGAAGGCACAGGTGTCAGCCATGCTCCCCTTATTTCCTGACCTCACCTGCTCTTCCTGCACTTTTCCTTTCTGGCCCTGGGTGATTGTCAGATGTGTGGCTCCAACAATGGCCAGTGCCACTCTGACTGTTCAGATATGTGGCTCCAACAATGGCCAGGCTGTGGGAAGACACTCTCTTTCAGTTTACAAATTTTATGTTAAGTTCTCCAAAAGGTTGCTGGGTTTTTCAGCTTTTAAGTCTCCCAGGAGTGGTCCTGGGAGTTGTTGAAAATGTCTCTCAGAAGTTCTCCTTCTGGATGCCGCTGAATATTGGGGACAGAGTTGGAGCTGACCCACTCCTCATTCCTGTCTGTCTATATTTATTTCTCACCCAGCATTGACTTTTCAAATGTTGGTGTCTTGTTTGTGGTTTTCTTGGAAACAGACCTTGGGATAGAAATTTGGGTGCAGGAGGTTTCCTCTTGATGGTAGGATGGACACCTATCATGGTGAGAAGGAAACAGGACTGGACAGTGACAGGTGAACTAAGAGGCAGTTCTGGAGTGGGGTGGCCCTGAGACATTTCAACCACCCTGGCCAGTCACTGGATGCAGTGACCACCACATGATTCTGTGACCAGAGACAATTCTACAGAGGGATAATGAATGCTGTCTATCATCAAAGTTCTTTGCATTGAAATGTGGGTACTTCAGTCCTGCAGGGGGCATCCATTTGACACACCACACTGTCCATTACTCCCTCTTCCCTTCGCTGCTGCCCAAGGGTTCATGGCAATTTTACAAGCAAGGTCATTTACATTCCACAATCCCAAAGTCTTTGTCATCATGTCTTCTTTTTAAACATTAGTTATTTCAAAGAGAGAATTGTGAATGTGTGTGTGTGTGTGTGTGTGTGTGTGAGAGAGAGAGAGAGAGAGAGAGAGAGACTCCCATCCACTGGTACATTCCCCAAAAGCAATAGCTAATATCGGACTGGGAACTAACCCAGGTCCCGCCTCACCTGCTGCTTGCCAGAGTGAGCATTAGCGGGAAACTGGAATCATCAGTGGAGTCAGGACTTGAACCTATCCAAACCAGCCTGTCCAATATGTGTTGCACTTGTCTTAACTGCTAT
The DNA here is from genome assembly GCF_964237555.1 of Oryctolagus cuniculus. Classification (NCBI taxonomy): domain Eukaryota; kingdom Metazoa; phylum Chordata; class Mammalia; order Lagomorpha; family Leporidae; genus Oryctolagus; species Oryctolagus cuniculus. The sequence continues at coordinate 88,815,440 of NC_091437.1, forward strand.
GTCAAACCTTCACCCCCATCTCTTTTTTTTAAATTAAATATTTGTTTTTATTTATTTGGAAGGTAAAGTAATAGGGAAAGGGAGAGTCTGAAAGAGAAAGAGATCTTCCATTAGCTGCTTCACTCTGCAAATGGCCACAATATCCAGAGGTGGACGAGGCTGAAGATAATGAGCCAAGAATTTCATTCAAGTCTCCCATGTGGGTGGCAGGAGCCCTGGAACTTGAACCCTCTTCCTCTGCTTTCCCAGGCATATTAGCAGGGAGCTGGGCTAGAAGTGGAGTATTTGGGACTCATCTCATATGGAGTGCCAGCCTCTGGCTTAACCCACTGTGCCATAATACTTCCCTCCCCACTCCCACTAGTCATCTCTCCCTTTTTTTTCCCTTAAAAGAAACTTGGTGAGACCTATGTGAAAAGGATTTCAAAACATTTCCTGGTAATCCCTGAAAGGTACTCGGTGAGTTTGCCATTCGTAACAACCCATATGAATACTTATCAAGAGCTCTGTAAAAGATGAAGTTTATCTTTGGCTTATAATTATTTTAATCATAATTATCTTTCATTATTTTATGAATAATGACACTGTGTCCCAGAGAAATTAGCCAACTTTCCCAAAGTTGCACAACCAGTGCAAAAATCAGAATTATAACTGTAAAACTATGCTTTTTTCTACCCCATCCGTGTTCTTCATCTCACCCTTTTGATGGAATCATTGATTATAAGAGTACTTCAAAAAGTTTGTGTAAAATGGGATTAAAAGATGTTTGTTTTGGTGCAGAACATTTTTTAAAATACACATTTTCAGAATCTTTTGGAAAACTGCTTGCATGTATGGAGTCCAAAATTTTTTGCACCAAAATAAACTTGTCCTTCAGAAGCATCCTTGTATGTCTGGGAAATAACTTTTACTCAGGTAACAGGTGGTCTTACTTTGAAAACACAAGGACAGCTTTGAGTCCTGTTTTTTTTCACTTTCTCTCCAATACCTGACTGTTGATGAACCCTTTTGAAAAGCATTTCTTCATTTGATACTGCACTCACTTGGTTTTTCACATTTCCTGGCTAATCTTTCATCTCCTTTCCAGCTCATCTTTCTTATTTGTACATTACATTAAATATTTCTTTTCTCTGAGGTTCTATTTTATGCTGTCTCATCTTTTCATTCCACATCATTTGAATGATTTTATTTACATTCATGGGTTTGTTACTTTTTATAGGCTAATGACTCCTAGCCCCATATTTCCACCCTAAATTCCAGTTTTTTTTAAAGATTAATTTATTTAAAAGGAAGAAAGAAGAGAGAGAGAGAGAAAGAGAGAGAAAGAAAGACTCTTCCATCTACTGGTTCAGTCCCCCAAATGGCTACAACATTCAGGTCTAGACCAGGCTGAAGCCAGGAGCAAGGTACTCCATCCAGCTTTTTTTTTTTTTTTTTTTTTTTTTTTTTTTTTTTTTTTTTGACAGGCAGAGTGGACAGTGAGAGAGAGAGAGACAGAGAGAAAGGTCTTCCTTTTTGCCCTTGGTTCACCCTCCAATGGCCACCGCGGCCGGTGCACACGCTGATCCAAAGCCAGGAGCCAGGTGCTTCTCCTGGTCTCCCATGGGGTGGAGGGCCCAAGCACTTGGGCCATTTCCACTGCACTCCTGGGCCACAGTAGAGAGCTGGCCTGGAAGAGGGGCAACCAGGACAGAATCCGGCACCCCGACCGGGACTAGAACCTGGGGTGCCGGCGCCACGAGGCAGAGGATTAGCCTATTAAGCCGCGGCACTGGCCTAAAAATTCCATCCAGCTTTCCCAAATGGGTGGTAGAGGCCCAAGTACTTGAGCTGACTTCTACTGTCTTGCCAGTTGCATTAGCAGGAAGCTAGAATGGAAGTGGAGAAGCTGGAACTTGAATCAGCTCGCTGACCTGTGATGCCAGCATCCCAAGCAACGGCTTGACCTGCTGCACAATAATATTGGTTTCTAAATTCTACTTTTGAGCCCATTTGTCTAGGCAGCTGTCAACTGAACTTCTCTACTAAAATGCTCCATTGGTCCCACAAGTATACTACTCAGCACTCCCTGGTTACAAATTCATATTGGAGGTGCGGCGCTGTGGCGTAGTAGGTTAATCCTCCGCCTGCAGCACTGGCATCCCATATGGCTGCCGGTTCTAGTCCCAGCTGCTCCTCTTCCCATCCAGCTCTTTGCTATGGCCTGGTAAAGCAGTAGAAGATGGCCCAAGTCCTTGGGCCCCCGTACCTGTGTGAGAGACCCAGAAGAAGCTCCTGGCTCCTGACTTCGGATCTGTGTGTCTTAGAATGTCCTTATTTTTTTGCACAGATTTTTTCCTTCTTTTTAAGAAGGATTTATTTATTTATTTATTTATTTATTTATTTTAAGGCAGAATGACGAGAGAGAGAGAGGGAGAGAGAGAGAGAGAGAGAAAGAGAATGAATCCAAGAGAGCCAAGAACTCCATAGAGGCCCCTCACATGGATGGCAGGGGTCTAAGCACTTGGACCATCTTCCACTGCCTTCCCAGGCACATTAGCAGGGAGCTCGATTGCAAGCAGAACATCTGGGACTCAAAGCAGGGCTCAGTATAGGATGCCAGTATCTCAAACAAAGATTAACTCACGCCACAACGCTGACCCTCGTATCTTCTAATTGTAATTACTTCTTGTCTTTACCTCTACGCTATTCTTCTCAGGTGCAGAATATTTTCTTGACCATTAATCTGCTTATGTGACTCCAATGCCTGAAACCATTAAATAGCTTCCCACCACTCTTAGACCAAAAACCAAACCCCTTACCAAGGCTTCCAAGTCCTTAGTTTTTCATTTGCCATCTAATTAGCTCTCAGGCTTTACCTCTCCCTTATCCCCTCCTGCTCTTCCCTCCAGGCATTCTGAATCACTCACCATTGGAAAAATACACTCAACTACTGTCTATCTCAGCTTCATGCATGTGTACGTGTTGCCACTGCCTGAGATATCCTTTCTTTGGACTCCCTCTTTGCTTGGATATCACCTATTCATCCTTCAGGTCTCACTTTACATAGCATTTCTTTTCCGAATCCTTCTTTGTTCATCTGTGATTGGGTTAGGCATCCCTTAAGCACATGCATAAGCCTGCTGTTGTACATAGTGTACTGTATCGGACAGGCCAGTTCCTTGACTGTAAGCTCTCTGGCAGTTGTATCCTTCACATGCCTTTTCCAGAACCTGGGATACTATAGCCTCATATGAATACTGGTTGAAAATGTTATAAAGCTGTAACTCAAATTCTAGAGGCTGGGCCCAGCACTGTGGGCGAGAGGATGGTGCTATCAGAGAAAGGGACATTGCAGGGAGCTTCTCACCCTAGCCTGTCTCCATGTGCAAATGGGAACGAGGAGGAATGTTTATAATGTCAGTCTCCTAATCCATGTTGTGACTCATGCTGCTAATAGAAATCCTAAAGAATGAGGATAAATTATAATGTTTCAGGGGCTTATTTAAACAATGAATGGAGATTTCTTGTTCACTGATTGTGGTCAAGGTTGCTTTATAGTCTGCCTTTAGCTCTTCAAAAGAAGTCATTTCAAAAGTATTATCCCATTCTCTTCTTCCTCCTCATCACCACTAATATCTCCACATCACAAATTTCTATTATTTCCCCTTCACTGCAAGCAAGTCAGTCTAAAGGCATCCATTTCATGGACAATTATTACATATTATACTGAGGCACAGCGCATTTAATGACAAGAAATAAAAAGGATTAACTGTCAGTGCAGACTTGTCACATTTGATAGTCTAGAGAATTTTATTTCCCTGTTGTGTGGTGAAGACAGGGTAAAGTCTGAAATGTGAGCTATCACAGTCATTATATACCCAACTCTTCGTCCATTGTTTTTGAGGGCACATTTTTCCTCCAGGAAAACAAAAAACAAATCTTCAATCATATATTTTTACCTTTAAAAATGGAAACAACAGACCCTCAAGTTGTAATCCTCTTCTGTGGACCTTCCAGGTAAAACACTGATGCTTCTCTGCTTGTGGCATCCTGTATCCTAAGGGGCTGAGGAGGAGACGGAGTAGAACAGTTTTTAATCTCACTAGCAAATAGCTGCATCTGATTTGTACATCAAAGCTGCTGTTGCAAAGAGTATCACCGGTGCTTGGAACACGATAGTCAAGTGCTCCCTCCAATAGCCACAGCTTCTATTAACAAAGGAGAAGAAACTCTTGCTGCTGGTGCTGGCCAATGGTCAGGCAGGTGCATCATCCATACAAAGAGAAAGAGAGCGAGAAGGAGAAGGGGAGGGAGAGGGGGAGGGAGAGGAGGAGGGGGAGGGCTGATTTCTATGGAACAGAACAGTATTAGCAGAAAGAGCACAGCTTTAGCCTTCAGAGCTAGCCAGACTTGGCCTTGTTTTTGAAGCTCTCTGAGTTCCTGGCTGTGCAGTTGTTATCAAAAATTCCTGAGTCTCAGTTTCATCACCTGTGTAATGGGCTCAGTAGCTTCTACCTTAAAGCCTTATTGTGAAGAATAAATGTGCTCTGGCCCAAGTTCTGTGCTGCATCTTTTAAAATTTTTTAGTTTTTAATTGACATAATATGTGTACCTATTTGGAAGGGCAGTTTTATAATTTGATATCTGTGTTTAATATATAATGACTGAATGAGGATAATTAACGTTTCCACTTCCTCAAATGTTATCATTTCTATGGGTTGAGAACCTTTAAATTCTTCTCTGGTATTTTGAAATGTATAGTAAGTTGCTGTAGATTATAATTACCTTACTGTGCTATACGGAACATTAGAACTAGGGGCCGGTGCTGTGGCTTAGCAGGTGGTGCTGGCATCCCATATGAGCACCGGTTCAATTCTCAGCTACTCTGCTTCCAATCCAGCTCCCTGTTAATGCATCTGGGAAAGCAGCAGAAGATGGCCCAAGTGCTTGGGCGCCTGCACCCATGTGGGAGAAAAAGATGAAACTCCTGGCTCCTGGCTTTTGCCTGGGTCAGACCTGGCTGTTGTGACCACTGGCTAGTGAACCAGCAGTTGGAATATTTCTCTCTCTCTCTCTCTAACCCTGAATTTCAAATAAATAAATGTAAAAAGAGAGAAAGAAATAAAAACATTAGAACTAAATTAATTCCCCTATCTAACCACTTTTTCGTATGTGTTATACAATCTTTCTCCATCCACATTCTTCTTCCCCTTTGCAAGCTCAGGTGATCTCTATTCTATTCTCATACTTCTCATATGCTTTTAAAAAATTTTAATAAAACATTTATTTTTGAAGCCTATAAATAGGTAAATTGCAAAATAGTGATGGAAATATTTAATAATATTTTGATTTTTTATGCAACAGTCTACTTTTGTCTAGCTTTCTCTGAAAAAATACATGAATGAAAGCAAAAATCTCCTTCACTCCAAATTCAGTGTCTGAATACCTGAACATTTTATTTCCATTCAGAGCTCATCAATTACTTAACTTCTCATTATTCTGTCACAAATGATAATCAAATGGTCCACTTAAATATATAAAATCATAAAACTATTTTTTAAAGATTTATTTATTTATTTGAAAGTCAGAGTAACACAGAGAGATGGAGAGGCAGAGAGAGAGAGAGAGAGAGAGAGAGAGAGAGGTCTTCCATCTGCTGGTTCTCTCCCCAATTGTCAGCAATGGCCAGAGCTGAGCCGATCAGAAGCCAGGAGCCAGGAGCCTCCTCCGGGTCTACCATGCGGGTGTAGGGGCCCAAGGATTTGGGCCATCTTTCACTGCCCTCCCAGGCCACAGCAGAGAGCTGGATCAGAAGTGGAGCAGCCGGGTCCCGAACTGTCGCCCACATGGGACACCAGCACTGCAGGCGGCGGCTTTACCCGCCACGCCATAGTACTGGCTCTATAAAACTATTAGTAATCCAACAGATTTTTTTAAAAAGATTTTTTATTTATTTATTTGAGAGGTAGAGTTATAGACAGTGAGAGGGAAAGACAGAGAGAAAGGTCTTCTGTCTGCTGGCTCACTCCCCAATGGCCACAATGGCTGGAACTGCACCGATCTGAAGCCAGGAGCCAGGAGCTTCTTTCAGGTCTCCCATGCAGGTGCAGGGGCCCAAGGACTTGGGCCATCTTCTGCTGCTTTCCCAGGCCATAGCAGAGAACTGGACTGGAAGAGGAGCACCTGGGACTAGAACTGGTGCCCATATGGGATGCCGGTGCTGCAGGCAGAGGATTACCTACTGCGCCACAGCACCGGCCCCCAATCAACAGAATTTTTAAGTGTAATATAACACATTAACTATACTGGTACACATGTGCATTGGGTCATTCTAGAAATAGGCCAAAAATAGCAATATTTATTAAAGAACAAGGTCCTTAGGTACAAAGGAATCATAAAATTTGTTATGAAGGTTGTAGGGAAAAGAAACAGGCCTACAATTTTAACCAATAAAGGAAGAAGGGGGAGTACATTGTACAGTTGATGACAGTTGATGACACATTTACTATTGTATCACATAATAGCTCACTACCTCAGGAGATCATTGACAGGGTCTCCAGGCATTCTGTTACTCTCCCACTAAGTTTCCTTACATGAAACACAACCTACATTTATGGTAATAACAGAATTCTATATTGCTGTTCAATTTGACAAGAAGCAAACAGTAGGAAAAAATTGGTAAAGTCACACCGCCCTTCAGCCATCTGAATACCCCTGAAAACAAGGGCTGAAATGAGCCACTAAGAAACAATATTCAAAGAGCAATATATTATCTAATGTGATTTACAAAATGAGCAAAATTCAGTTGTCTTCAATGGAAAAGGCCACAGTATTTGAAAATTAAGAATATTTGATGCTGATTTTTATCAAAGTGGTAATCCAAGCAATGAAATTGGAACAAATTCCAAACACACTTACTTGCATCATCTCAGCTTAATACTCCAATAAATTACAAAAAAAGACAAACAATAAAAACAGCATATATAGCACAATGGTTTTATTTGGCTTCCTCTGGATAAAATCTTCAGTTTTCCCAAAAGATACACTAATACACTGTTGGTGGGAAGGTAAACTAGTACAGCCATTGTGGAAGACAGCATGGAGATTCTTCAGACATATGAAAATAGATCTACCATGTGACCCAGCGATCCCACTCCTGGGAAATTACCCAAATGAAATGAAATTAGCATAAGAAAGAGTTATCTGTACCCTCTTGTTTACTGCAGCTCAATTCTTAATAGCTAAGAAATGGAATCAACTCAGATGTCCATCAACCAGTGACTGGATAAAGAAAATGCGGTATCTATACACTATGGACTACTGCTCAGCCATAAAAAAGAATGAAATCCTGTCTTTTGCAATAAAATGGATGCAGCTGAAAATCACTATACTTAGTGGAATAAGTCAGTCCCCAAAAGCCAAAAATAAAATGTTTTCCCTGATCTGTGGTAACTAGTAGACTACAAAAAATGTAATGTATATGAGCAAAATTGACATTTCGAGACTTGATTGTTGTTTGTAACCCTTCTCTCTACTGTTGAGTAACTGTTTTTTTCTTCTTACTACTTGTTGAATTCATTACTTAGTGGTTAAGCTTATGATTAAAAAATTTAAAAAAAGTCACTGTAAAAATTAAAAGAATTAAGAAAGGAAGGAGGATGGAGGTTAGGAGTGTGGGCTTGTAGGAGGGTAGGGTGGGAAGTATCACTATGCTCCTAAATCTGTATATATGAAATACATGAAATTTGTTCACCTTATATAAATAAAAAATATTTAAAAAAGAATTCTGCAGCCCAAAGTTAAAATGAACAGTTTTCAAAACTATGTAGGAATGGGGTTGGTCCTGTGGCATAGTGAGCAAAGTCGCTGCCTGCAGTGCCAGCATTCTATATGGTCACCAGTTCGAGTCCCAGCTGCTTCACTTTCAATCCACCTCTCTTCCATGGCCTGGGAAAGCAGTAGAAGGAGGCCTAAGTCCCTGGGTCCCTGCATCCATGTGGGAGACCGGGATAAAGCTCCTGGGTCCTGGCTTTGGATTGACCCAGCTCTGGCTATTGTGGCCTCTTGGGAAGTGAACCAACAGTTGGAAGACATTCTCTCTCTCTTTCTCTCTCTCTCTCTCTCTGTATGCCTCTGCTTCTCTGTAACTCTGCCTCCCAAATAAATAAAATAAATATTTTTTAAAAAACTGTGTATGAATTATTAATATTCCTACTACTACTTTTCATCCCTCTGCCACTCAGAAACATGAATGATCTTACAATGGTGCATAGAACAAGCAGATGACTATTTGTGGTTTTTTATTGCTGTTGCCTTAAATGTCAGTGAGATGATATTTTAAAAGCATGGATAAATAAATTCAGTATAGTATACACCTATGTATACCTTCATGTATTATTCTTTTTTAGCAGAAACTGAGGTTTGGACAGAAGACTTTTTTTTTAAAAGATTTATTTATTTATTTGAAAGTTACACAGAGAGAGAAGGAGAGGCAGAGAGAGAGAGAGAGAGTGGTCTTCCATCCACTGATTCACTTTCCAGTTGGCCACAATGGCTGGAACTGCATCACTCCAAAGCCAGGAGCCAGGAGCCCAAGGACTTGGGCCATCTTCTACTGCTTTCCTAGGCCATAGCATAGAGCTGGATTGGATGTGGAGCAGCCGGGATTTGAACCAGTGTCCCTGCGGAATGCCGGCACTGGAGGTGGTGGCTTTACCCACTATGCCACAGTGCTGGGCCGTAGAAGACTTTTTAAAATTTATTTTATTTATTTGAAAGGCAATGTACAGAGAGAGAGAGAGGGACAGACAGACAGAGACAGAGAGAGAAGTCTTCCATCTATTGGTTTACTCCTCCACTAATCCAAAGCCAGGATCCAGGAGCTTCTTCTGGGTCTCTCACATGGTTACAGGGGCACAAAGACTTGGGCCATTTTCCTCTGCTTCCCTAGGTGCATTAGCAAGGAGCTGGATCAGAAGTGGAGTAGCCAGGACTCAAACTGGTGTCCATATGGGATTCAGGTGCTACAGGCAGTGGCTTAATCTTCTATGCCACAATGCCAGCCCCGTGGACAGAAGACTCTTGATATTGATGAGCAAACACACAACATCTTGAGTGAGTCATGGGTGCGCTGCTTGCTGTGTAACACAACATTTCAAGATACTGAACTTTAGAATTAGATTTGTGTGACTGAGAAGACTTTGGGGAGAACAGATGTGAAATGCTAAGGCAAATGAGTGTGAGTTTTCAACATCTGTCCCTTTAATTTTCTTTATTTTTGCTTCATTATCTGCATCGTTGGGTGCTGTATCTGTCATAAGCCAACAGATGGCAATATTCTAAGATCATTTTTTAAAGATGGTTAAAGTGAATGGCATTCTTTGCTGCTCCCAGATTACTCAGAAGGATGAAACAAGATTTTTATTGGTTGTCTCTTTAGTATTACAAAATCTTTTTTCTCCAAAATTTTCATTAAGGATTACCAAAGTTTTTTCATCTCTCTGCTGCTCTTCTTGACCAGAATTTTTAATTTTTGCTTAATTTTTGACTTCATATCTGATCTGAACCCATCTTTTTGTGTTTTATATGCAAATATTAATGTTTGCTAATAATACAAGCAAAGTGTGTAATTGTATAAATATATTCATAAAAGAGTGCCAAAGTAGTATTAGGTATACAAAATGCTTAATATCTTAAACATTTGAAAATGTTTACACTTTAAAAAATTTCTTTGCCTGGGGGCCGTGGCTATGGCGTAGAAGGTTAAGCCTCTGCCCGTAGTGTTGGCATCCCATATGCGTGTTGGTTCAAGTTCTGGCTGCTCCACCTTGGATCCAGTCCTTGCTAATGCACCTGGGAAAGCAGCAAAAGATGGCCCATGTACTTGGGCCCCTGCACCCATGTGAGGGATCTGGAAGTAGCTCCTGGCTCCTGCCTTTGGCCTGGCCCAGTCCTGGCCATTGCAACCATTTGAGGAGTAAACCAGCAGATGGAAGAGTTCTCTCTCTCTCTCTCTCTCTCTCTCTCTCTCTCTCTCTCCTCTTTCTCTGTATTTCTGACTTTCAAAAAATTTTCTTGCTTTTGTAGAGAACAAAACATAAGCAAACCACACTCATATTTCCTTCTTTCATTTTTAAGACCAATTTTTAATTTTTTAAAGATTTATTTATTTATTTGAAAGGCAGAGTTACAGAGAGGCAGGGGCAGAGAGAGAGAGAGAAAAGTCTTTCATCTGCTGTTTCACTCCTCAAATGGCTGCAATGGTCGGAGCTGCGCTGATCTGAAGCCAGGCATCAGGAGGTTCTTCCAGGTCTCCCATGTGGGTGCAAGCGCCCAAAGATTTGGGCAATCTTCTACTGCTTTTCCTGGGCATAACAGAGAGCTGGATCAGAAGTGAAGCAGCTGGGACTAGAACCGGCACCCATATGGGATACCAGCACTGCAGGCAGATGTTCTACCTGCTATGCCACAGTGCCAGCCCCAAGAACAATTTTTAAATCTGCAAAAGTGTTTTTGTTTTAGGACCACGAGTTTGCTCAAACTATGTAAACTGCTCCAGAAAGTGAATGCTGTAGTTTGGACTAAGAGTCGCCTCTTAGTAAGTAGAGAATCCCACATATTCTGATCCCTTGTGATAGAATCTCTAATGACAGGAGCTCTGACCTCTCACTTTTGGGAGGTGCTTTGAACAGAGGCTGAAAATGAGGAAAAAAGTTTCCTTTTTTTTCTGTATCTGTCTCTTTAATAATAGCAATTCTCACTAGGATGACATGATATTTCTTGTGTCTCAGTTTACATTTCCTTGATGACTAATGGCATTATTTTTTCATAAATTTGTTGACCATTTGAATTTCTTTTTTTTTTTTTTTAAGTAAAGAGAGGGAGAGGGAGAAAGAGAGAGCAAGGAGCTCCCATCTGTGGGTTCACTCCCTAAATGCCTTAAGTGGCCAGGGCTGACTTACCTGAAGCTGGAAGCTGGAAAACCAAGCTAGGTTTCCATGTGAGTGGCAGTGGTCCAACCACTTGAGCCATCACCTGCTGCCTCCCAGTACATGTATTAGCTGGACATGGAATTGGATGATGAGCCATGTTTCAAATTCACTCACTTCAATGTGGAATGTAGGCATCTCAAGCAGCATCTTAACCTCTAGGTCAAATGTCTGCCTCATTTAATTTCTTCTTTTGAGAAGTAACTATTCATATCTTTTGCTTATTAACTGTTTTTATTGAAGTTTTCAGTTCCTTATATATTTTAGATATTAACCCTTTGTCAGATGAACTGTTTGCAAAGTTTAGTCCTTAAAAAACTAAAACTAGATCTACTAATCTACTATATTATCCAGCTCTCCTACTTCTGAGCATATATATATCCAAGAGAAATTAAATCATCATTATAAAAGAGATACTTATACTTCCATGTTTATTGATGCACTATTAACAATACTCAAGATACAGAATCAACGTAAATTCCTACTGACAGATGAATGGATAAAGAAAATGCCATACACACAAACATGTTCACACACAGTAAAACCTATTCAGCCACAAAAAGTAATTAAATCTGGACATTTGCAGAAAAATGGATGGAACTAGGGAACATTATGTTAAGTAAAGTAAGTAGGAAAAATACCTCAAATTCTTCCTCATATGTGGAAGTTGAAAGCGTTGATCTGAATGTGAAATAGTTATTACTAGAGAATTGAAGGTTGGGATTGTTGGGGGAGGAGGGATAGTGTGAGGTTGGATAATGGCCAAAATACAGTTAAATGGAAGGAATAAGTTCTGATGTTCTACGGTACAGTGGGGTTACTATAGTTCATAATAGTTTGTCAATGTATTATGTGAAGAACTGGTAGAGGAAGCTTGAAGACTCCAAACATAAAGTAGTGATAAGGAGATGGCAGTGTTAATCACCCTGATTCAATCATGACAAATTGGTTTGATGTATTGAAACATCACTCTGTACCCCAGAAATGTGTATAATTACTATGTGCTACAAATTTTTAAAAAGCTCAAGGAGGGGCTGGCATTGTGGTGCAGTGGGTTAAGTTCTGCCTGTGACGCCGGCACCCCATATGGGTGCTGGTTCAAGTCTTGACTTTTTAACTGGCCAGTGAGCCAATCTAGCTCATTGCCTATGGGCCTGGGAAAGAAGCAGAAGATGACACAAGTTTTTGGGTCCCTGCCACTCACGTGGGAGAGCGAATGGCGTTCCAAGCTCCTGGCTCTGGCCTGGTCCAGCCCCAGCTGCCACTGCCATTTGGGGAATAAACCAATGAGTGGAAGATTCTTTCTCTCCCTCTCTCCCTCTCTCCTTCTCTCCTCTTCCCTCTGTGTAACTCAGCATTTCAAACAAATAAATTTAAAAAAACTCAAAGAAATGGAAATGCTGGCTACCCTGATTTGTACTGAAGTGTCACACTGTGCCTCTCCAAAATGTACAATACCAAAAATATGGAAAATAAATGAATCCAACCTGGACTGTTGCCTAGAGGAGAAACACTGCATTCTGTGTCACTTTATCTAGTCCATAGCCCTGTTCTCACACAGCACCTTTGTCACTTTTCTTGACCCTTTTCTTCTGCCCAGCTACCTCTTGGGCCTTGGGGGCTTCTCAAGAGATACCTCTTTTTGGGGGATGGCATCCATATCTGTACACAGATTGTTAGACAGCAGCCACAATATCAAAGAATTCAAATGTATCCCCAGGCCTGATCAGGCCTGGAGCACCCTTTCTGCATTACAACTGCCTCCCATATGGGTGGCAGAGACCCAGGCACTTGAGCCATTACCTGCTGCCTCCCAGGATGGGCATTAGGAGGGAGCTGTATTAGCAGAGCTGGGGTCCAAACCAGGAACTCTGATATAGGATGTGAGCATCCCAAGAAGTGATTTAATCTTTGTGCCAAATGCTCACCCATGCCTTCTTGCCTTCTGTTCCTATTGAGTACTGTTTTCCCTCTGGGACCACAATCTTGCTGTCCCTGGGCACTAATTCTTCCTCTTCCTGGGACAACCCCCCTGTATTATTGATGCTGTTCTCATCTATGGCATTAGGTAGGGTAGATGTCACTTGCAGCTACAACTAAGCACAGAACCTCTCTGTTTCCACCACCCTTATTCTGTATTTATTCCATTTATTACACTCACCACACTGCTGCCATGGCCTGTTTATGTATCTGTCTCCCTACCAGCCTGTTATTTCCTTGAGAACAAATGTCTTGATCATTGATGTAGCTCAAATACACAGGTGGCATACTCTTAATTTTTTTTAATGAATCAAAACTTTCTAATAAATCTTCCTGCTTCTTGTCTCATTCTCAACTTTCATCCTTGCTCATGTCCAAGTACTTTCTAAATTTAAGGTCTGGTTGTGTTTATTATGTTCCCAACAGTCCCCCTAAGCTTGCAGAGCAGAGGCCAGAGCTCTTTGCCCATCACTCAAGGACCGTGCACCCTTGCTTCTCTACTATGCACACTTGTTTCCCATGACTCTCAATCATCCTCTTTCCAGACTTATTGTCTCTCTCCATCCTCAAGCTCATGAGTATGGTATGCTTCCAGGCCCGTGGCCATAAATTTCTCTCTGCTTTTCCTGCCTCCACTTACCTTCTTCAAGGTTCAGTTCAAATATCTATTTGTTCAATAAATGTATATTGCTCTGTAATGGTTCCCAGGGACTACCATGTGCCCAGATATACAGACATAAGCAAGTCAGGCAAGATCCCTAACCTCCTGGAGTTTATATTTGAAAGAAATGCAAAAGAAGGAAAAAAAGAAGAAAGCAAAAGTAATGAGTAGGTAAGTTAATTAGCAATTTCTGGAAATGCTGTGAAATAAGTGATTGTATGTCAAAAGAGCCTTGTAAACATTCTTTAAAATAGTGTGATCAATTGGCATATGTTCTAATTAACATTTTCTTATTGGCTTTATTTACTAAGCTTTTTTTCCAACTTTTATTTAATGAATATGAATTTCCAAAGTACAGCTTATGGATTACAATGGCTCCCCCCCCATAACTTCCCTCCCACCCGCAACCCTCCCCTTTCCCGCTCCCTCTCCCCTTCCATTGACATCAAGATTCATTTTCAATTCTCTTTATATACAGGAGATCAGTTTAGCATATATTAAGTAAAGATTTCAACAGTTTGCACCCACGTAGAAACACAAAGTGAAACATACTGTTTGAGTACTAGTTATAGCATTAAATCACAATGTACAGCACATTAAGGACAGAGATCCTACATGAGAAGTAAGTGCACAGTGACTCCTGTTGTTGACTTAACAAATTGACACTCTTGTTTATGGCCTCAGTAATCACCCTAGGCTCTTGTCATGAGCTGCCAAGGCTATGGAAGCCTTTTGAGTTCACCGACTCTGATCATATTTAGGCAAGGTCGTAGTCAGAGTGGAAGTTCTCTCCTCCCTTCAGAGAAAGGTACCTCCTTCTTTAATGACCTGTTCTTTCCACTGGGATCTCACTCATAGAGATCTTTCATATAGGTCATTTTTTTTTTTTTTTTTTTTTTTTTTTTTGCCAGAGTGTCTTGGCTTTCCATGCCTGAAATACTCTCATGGGCTTTTCAGCCGGATCCACATGCCTTAAGGGCTGATTCTGAGGCCAGAGTGCTGTTTAGGACATCTGCCATTCTATGAGTCTGCTGTGTATCTCGTTACTAAGCTTTTTTTTAAAAAAAAGATTTTATTTATTTGAAAGGAAGAGTGACAGAAAAGAGAGGGAGAGACAGAGAGGAAAGTAGATCTTCCATCTGCTGGTTCACTCCTTAAATGGTCATAGCAGCTGGAGCTGGGCCAGTCTGAAGTCAGGGGCCAGGAACTCCATCCCAGGGTCTGTTTTAGCAGGAAGCTGGAGTCAGGAGCTGGAGAGTGGACCGAAATCAAGGTACTCCAATATGGGACATGGGTGCCTTAACTGGAATCTTAACCACTAGGCTATATGTCAGGTCACATGTTATTGTTTTAATAAACTTCATCATTTCTAACTCCAACAATGGATTCTCAGATATCTTCTGTGGCCCATCAGTAGCATTTGGCCAGTTAATTATCTTGTTGGCCTTGTTCAACCCTTTGTCCTGCAGTCTCTTGCCTCCCCCTTTCACTGAACAAGTTCTCTCAGTCTCTTCTGCATGTCCCTCTTTATCTTCTGACTTCCAGACAGTGTTGTGAAACAAGGCTTGGCTTGTTTTTTTATCTGTATTCATGCTAATTACCTGTGTTGGCTATTTTTTGCTGCATAACCAATTATCTCCAAAATGAACATCTTAAAAGCAATGAAGATTTATTATCTTTTAGTTTCTTTGGGTCAGGAATCTGGACACAACATAGGTGGGCCTTCTAAGGATTTCTCATGAGGTTGTAATAAAGAAGTCAGCAGAAACTAAGTTTTCATGTGAAGGCTTGACTGGGGATGGATGTGCATCTAAGCCCAAATGTTTTCCTTTCCTTTCCTTTCCTTTCCTTTCCTTTCCTTTCCTTTCCTTTCCTTTCCTTTCCTTTCCTTTCCTTTCCTTTCCTTTCCTTTCCTTTCCTTTCCTTTCCTTTCCTTTCCTTTCCTTTCCTTTTCTTTTTTCCAGGTTGAAGTTCCTTTGGAACTAAGGCCTTCAGTTCTTAGCTGGTGTTGGCTAGACACCACCCTTGGTTCATTTCCACACAAGCCTCTCCAAAACAGAAGTTGCTTCATCAGCCTTCAGGATACATATCTACCTACTCCCGTTTAGTACAGATAATCATAAAATTAGTGATGTCAAATAAGTGTTTCAAAGTTAACATCTCCAAACTGAATTCCTGATTTTCAAACCAGTCTCCACTTCAAGTATGCACCTCCTGCAGTTTTTGCCCTCTAAGTAAATTGTAACCACATCTTTACAGTTTCATTCAAAAACTGTTGCAGTCATCCATGACCCCTCTTTTTATCCCTCTTTCTCCTCCACATCCGCACATTAGTCCATTAGCAAATAATACTGACTTTGCTGTCACAAGACTTATATTCAGAACTTAACCATTTCATGCTACTTTTCCTCCTATCATCCTGGTCCAGGCCATTTCTTGCCTAGATTATTGTAGTAGATACTCAAGTAATTTCTCTGCTTTTTTCATTGTCACCCTTTAGTCTATTATCAACGTAACAGCCAGATTGCTCTTGTTGAAATGAAAGTTGGGTCATGTTATTCTTCTGGTCTGATTCCTTCAGTGGTCCTTTATTGCACTCAGATTGACAGCTATTCCTTGTAATTGTCTCTAAGGCCTTGCAAGGAGCCCCTTGTTTCCCTCTCTTGTTTCATCTCCTTCTCTCTCTGCTCCACCCATATTTCCCCATGAACACACTAGGCATGCTTTACATTTTACCAGGGACTTGTTTTATTCAGGTATAGTATGCAACATAGACACAAAAACAACTGTTCTGAAGGAAGAAATTTTTACTGACTGTTCCTTGGAGGTACAGAACAACATGCAGAGCCACAGAGAGAAGTGCCAGTGTCATTCAAGAGGAAAAAGGGGTTAGGGAGAAGCTTGGCAAAAGACATTTATTGTAATTTCTGTAGGGAAAAGCAAGGGCAGTAGGGTAATCAGACTTGGGATAAGCTCCTTGAATGATTTCCATTGGCTTTAGGGTTTAGGAACTGTCTCTAGTTGTCTGATACCTGGTCCTGGGGTGATTAAGACATGGCAGTATGGGCCCTCAGTGTAAGAATGAAATGAAAGAGGTGGCTGGGGTATGCACTTTTTATTGACTGGTTTCCATGTGAAAGATTTGTTCCTGGTCTGAGCTGTTTGCTGTGTCTATCAGTTAGCTAAACCTAGGAGAACAATTTCACTAGGATCATCAAAACTCCAGATGCTAGAGCATCACAGATACAGAAAATAGAGCTGAAAGTTGTATCAAAGAAGTTTAGCAGCTACTTGTGGAGTTGTGGTTAAGTCTCACTTCTGCTTCTAACCCAGCTTCCTGCCAGTGCACATGCTGAGAGGCAGTGGTGATGGCTCAAGTACTTGTGTAACTTCTGTCTATGTGGGAGAACTGGATTGACCTGTCTCCTGACTTGGCTTGTCCTGCCTTAGATGTTGCAGGCATTAGAGTGAACCAATGGATGGAAGGTCTCTCTGTCTCTCTCTCTCTTTCTCTCTACCTTTCACATAAATAAAACCCCACAAATATATATATATATAAAGAATTTATATATATTATATATTTTATATAATTTTATATAATATAAATATATAATTTTATATGATTTTATATATATTCTTTATATCTATATATAAAGAATAGAGAAGATAAGAGAATATAGTTAATTTGGCATGCTTCCATGTAATCACAGTTGCACTTCCTGTTCTTATGTCTAGATGTTTCATTTCCAATGCCATTTGCACAGAATGCTCCCTCATTGAGCTCAGGATCACCATAACATAAAGGCCTTCCTGGGCTCCCACCCCATGTGATCTACCCCCTGCCTTCATCTCAGTCTCGTTCATCTCATCTATTTTGTTTTCCTGATCTCTTTAGCACTTACCGTTTTTTGGGAAATACTTACTTATTTACTTATTGTTTGTATCCCCAAGTTGGGATGTAAATTTCCTTAGTGTAGAGACTTTGACACACACACACACTCACACAGACATACACACACACACACACACACACACACTGCACTCCATTTTCAGGACCTGAATAGGTGATAAATAAAGTGCTTAGGTTAAGATAATATGAGGGTTCTTTTTATTTTTATTTAAAAAAAATTTTTTTTACAGGCAGAGTGGATAGTGAGAGAGAGAGACAGAGAGAAAGGTCTTCCTTTGCCGTTGGTTCACCCTCCAATGGCCGCCGTGGCCGGCGCCCTGCGGCCAGCGCACCGTGCTGAGCCGATGGCAGGAGCCAGGTACTTATCCTGGTCTCCCATGGGGTGCAGGGCCCAAGCACTTGGGCCATCCTCCACTGCACTCCCTGGCCACAGCAGAGAGCTTGCCTGGAAGAGGGGCAACCGGGCCAGAATCTGGTGCCCTGACCGGGACTAGAACCCAGTGTGCCGGCGCCGCAAGGTGGAGGATTAGCCTAGTGAGTCGCGGCGCCGGCTGGTTCTTTTTATTTTTTAAAAATAAATGGATTATAAATAATATTATACTTGATCACATGACATGGCCATTAAAATATTTTATTTTATGTAGCATCTCCAGTGAGCTGAAGTAGTTAAACTTTTTCCCCACGCACCACATTCCCATAAATGTACATAACATAAGTGAGATAATATCATATCCTGAAATGGAGAAGCACTGGGGAGATTTGTCAATGGGCTGCTTGTCCCCCTCTGAAGGTGAGGGATGAGTGGGAACCACTGTGAAAGAACCAAGCCTGAATCAGAGTTCAAGACTTGGCTGGCCCATGCTTTCTGTTTGATAATACCTGGAGAACTCTGCTGTGCTTCCTGGAAAGAGCCTTTGGCAGAAATTCAAATTATGGTTGGAGAGGGATGAGTGACATCATATCTGCCATCACACACCTCTGTTCCTACTGGATGACTTGAAAACACCCTGCCCTGCAGCCAAGGGGTAGGTTAACATAGAGTTGAATGGTTCATGAAGTTTTTATTTACTGGACAAGAAATAGCTCTCTTTTTCTTTAATAAGAGTTAAGAATGTTGAGATGAAATCTTTACTTAATATATACTAAATCAATCTTCTGTATATAAAGATAATTGAAAATGAATCTTGATATGAATGGAATGGGAGAGGGAGTAGGAGATGGGAGGGATGCGGGTGGGAGGAAAGTTATGGGGGGAAAAAGCCATTATAATCCATAAACTATACTTTGGAAAATTATATTTACTAAATAAAAGTTAAAAAAAAGAAAGTACAACATTTGCAACAAAATGGAGGAATCTGGAAAATATCATGCTGAGTGAAATAAGCCAGTCCCAAAGGGACAAATATCATATGTTCTCCCTGACCGGTGACAACTAACCAAGCACCAAAAAGGAAACTTGTTGAAGTGAAATGGACACTATGAGAAATAGTGAGTTGATCAGCCCTTGCCCTGACTGTTGATGAACAACTTAATACTTTATCCCTTTTAGTATTTTTTGTTCTACTTCAAGCTATTGGTTGAACTCTTTAATGAAACATAATTATTCTTAGGTGTTTAAATTTAACTGAAAAGGGATCCCTGGTAAATATGAGTGGAAAAAAGAGAGGGAGGAGATGTACAGTTTGGGACATGCTTAATCAGACTTACCCCAAATGGTAGAGTTAGAAACATGCCAGGGGATTCCAATTCAATCCCATCAAGGTGGCATGTGCCAATGCAATCTCACTAGTCCAAGTGATCAATTTTAGTTCACAATTGATCATAATTATAGGATTAAGAGTCAAAGGGATCACATAAACAAGACTAGTGTCTGCTAATACTAACTGATAGAATTATAAAGGAGAGAACGATTCAACATGGGAAGCGGGATTCACAGAAGACTCATAGAATGGCAGATGTCCTAAACAGCACTCTGGCCTCAGAATCAGCCCTTAAGGGATTTGGATCTGGCTGAAAAGCCCATGAGAGTATTTTAGGCATGGGAAGCCAAGACACACTGGTAAAACAAACAAACAAACAAAAAAACAAACCTAAATGAAAGATCTCTGTGAGTGAGATCCCAGCGGAAAGAACGGGCCATCAAAGAAGGAGGTACCTTTCTCTGAATGGAGGAGAGAACTTCCACTTTGACTGTGACCTTGTCTAAATAAGATCGGAGTTGGCAAACACAAGAGGCTTCCATAGCCTTGGCAACTCATGACAAGAGCCTAGGGAGATTACTGATGCCATAAACAAGAGTGTCAATTTGTTAAGTCAACAACAGGAGTCACTGTACACTTACTCCTCATGTAGGATCTCTGTCCTTAATGTGTTGTTCAATGTGAATTAATGCTATAACTAGTACTCAAACAGTATGTTTCACTTTGTGTTTCTACGTGGGTGCAAACTGTTGAAATCTTTACTTAATATATACTAAACTGATCTTCTGTATATAAAGAATTGAAAATGAATCTTGATGTGAATGGAATGGGAGAGGTATTGGGAGATGGGAGGGGTGTGAGTGGGAGAGAAGTTAAGGGGGGGGGAGTCATTGTAATCCATAAGCTGTACTTTGGAAATTTATATTTGCTAAATAAAAGTTAAAGAAAAAGAAAGTACAAAACAAACAAACAAAAAAGAATGTTGAGATGGGGCCAGCATTGTGGTGCAGTGGGTTAAGCCACAGCTAGCAACACTGGCATCCCATATCTGAGCATCAGTTTGTCTTAGCTCCTTTGCTTCTCAGCTAACTTCTTACTAATATGCCTGATTAGGCAGTGGAAAATGGCTCAGTACTTGGGCTCCTACCACCTATGTGGGAAACCAAGGTAGAATTCTTGTCTCCTGGCTTCAACCTAGTCTAGACTTGAGTGTTGTGGCTATAATGAGAGCGAATTAGTGGTGGAAGATCTCTCTCTCTCTCTCTCTTTCTGTCTCTCCCTCTCTCACTGTCACTCTGCCTTTTAATAAATAAATAAATAAATCTTAAAAGAAAAAAATACTGAGACAGATTAGTATAGGAGATAGGTGAGAGATGATTAAAGTAGTGCATTTTTAATTATCCTGGTTCATCCAGATGTCATTGTATGACATGGCATGTGTGTTTTTATGCCATAAATCTGTCTCTTAGAAGCTGTAAGAATCAAATTACAAAGGCATTAAGAAACAAGGAGAAGAAACACCTAACATCATAATCATATTTTAAATGCTTGGAAATTTCTAAATTTTTTATAAATTTTTCATTTTTGAGTATTCAGTCTATATTTATTTTTAAAAGATTTATTTATTTATTTATTTGAAAGTCAGAGTTACAAACAGAGAGAAGGAGAGGCAGAGTAAGAAAGAGGTCTTCCATCTGCTGGTTCACTCCCCAGTTGGCTACAATGGCAGGAGCTGTGCCGATCTGAAGCCAGGAGCCAGGAGCTTCCTTGGAGTCTCCCATGCAGGTGCAGGGGCCGAAGAACTTGGGCCATCCTCCATTGCTTTCCCAGGCCATAGCAGAGAACTGAATTGGAAGTGGAGCAGACGGGTCTTGAACTGGCGCCCATATGGGATTCTGGGACTGCAGGTGGCGGTTTTACCCAGTATGCCTCAGCGCCGGCCCCCAGTCTATGTTTATTGAGCACCAACTGTACATCTGACTCTGTACTAGTCACCACGAGTGAAATAGAGAACTAGACAGACAAGTACATTCCAATGAGGGAAATGATAATCAATTACCTATTCCAAGTGAAAGAAGTCTGATGATCTAGGTATGAGTGGTGAGGAGAAAGGCGGGCGAGAAGGTTGGAGAGAGAGCCTGGGACAGAACCTTAATGCCAGTGTTTGGATTTCATGATGAGGGCAATGTAAGGAAGCCTCTGGAATGTTTTTAGAAAGAAAGTGACATATTCATCACTCCTACGCCTCCTATCTGACATTTTTTAAAGCATCTTTCACATAAGAAATTTATTTTTGCATTTGGCTTTTATTTATTCTGTTGTTTTTATATTTACCTAGCTAGCTCATGGCTAGCATGGCAAAAAAGTGAGCTTCAAGAAAAATAAATATTCATTAATTTATAATTTCTTTATTATTTTTTAAAAAGATTATTTTAAAGACAGAGTGAGGGAGAGCACAAGAGTGAGAGCAAGAACGAGAGCAAGAGACAGTGAGAGAGAAAAAGAGAGAGAGAGAGAATCTTCCATCTGCTGGTTCACTCCCCAGATGGCCACAACAGCAATAAATTTTGAAATTCATGCAGTTTTTTCATAATAAGCATTTCCCATTAACATCTTGAAATACCTTTGAACACTTGAATACTTTTTATTGTTCCCATTCCTCTAAATCTCAAAATACTCATCTTTGTGATTAGAGGCATAACAGATTGAGAAGCTGTGAAAGTTACCAATATCAAAATAGAGCCACTTATGTTAAATCCTAAAAAATGTACTTGAGAGGCCATGAAGTAGGAGCTTTCATGCCTGTGCAAAGATGCTTATGGTAAGAACAATTACAAGGACTCTTAAAAAATAAGTCTTGCACAAAGGTCATGAAACCTTACACAAAAATTACTCTACAAGGATAGCAGCCTAGCAACTATTGATTTCACTAGTGGCCTGATGCCACCCTTGTTATTAATTCTTTTTTTAAACATTTTAAAAAATATTTATTTGAAAGGCAAAGTGATACACACACACACACATAGAAGGAGAGAGAGAAAGAGAGATGAGAGAGAGCGAGAGCGAGAGCGAGAGCGAGAGAGAGAGAGAGAGAGAGTTTTTCCATCTACTGGTTTACTACCCAAATGGCCCCATTGGCCAGGGAAGGATCAAACTGAAGCCAGGAGCCAGGAACTCACTCTGGCTCTCCCATGTAATTTGCTGGGGCCCAAGCACTTGGGTCATCTTCCACTGTTTGCTCACATACATTAGCAAGGAGTTGGACCAGAAGTGGAGCAACTGGTACTTGAACTAGCATTAATATGGGATGCCAGTATTGCAGGTGATGGCTTGACTTGCTGCACTGCAATGCTGTCCTCTGTTATTAATTCTTTAATAGAGAATAATTATATTAAAACAACTTATTTTATAATCTTTCTTATTTTGCTTTCAAAAACCCTTGCCTTCCTTTGCCTCTTGGATACACCTATAGTCAGCCATGACATCCATATCTTGAATTGCAATCCCTAGCCACTCTGAGATAAACCCTTCATTTTGGGGAGCCAATCTCTCTGTTGCTCCTTTTTCTGTTGAATATAAAGTTGCTGTTATACCTTGTTATATGATCAAGCTTCATGATGTCAATAGAAATTGGCTTTTGGTCAAGTCTTTTAATTAATTGGCTTGTGGCTAATTAAGAGGAATATAAAAATCTGTGTTATTAAATGGTGTCACATCAGGTTTAATGGCTGTAAGAGTGGAGTTACCTCCAGGATCAAAACCTGAATCTTTGACACTCATAGACTGGAGGTTGGCTTAAGCTTTGGCTTTGCACTGAGTAGACCCCAAGGAAGAGCACCTCACACCTTGTCCTTGACATGAGGTTCCTTGGGCAGGTGAGATTTTGACCTGCTGACTGCTTTGTCTGCTTCTCTCTTCCCAAATGGATAGTGTGGACTAATTCAGTTTAGTCCTAAATCTATTTTCTTTTCTAAAAATTTTGTGAAAGATGCTTGTGCATGGATAACACTGAAAATTGGCACTTGGACACAGCAGGAGACACATTTGCTGCTTTGAATTTAGGTTTTCATTTTATCAAGCAACACACTCCCCTTCTCTCCTCTTAAGCAGATTGGAGGATGTTCCCTAGAGTCTGTGTTTATTATGAAAATACAGAGCTATGGGCCAAATTTTAATTCTATTAACTTTCCCATGCAATGGAGATGCAAAGGAGAAATGTTGATGAAGCGTATGTATAAAGCTAGAAATTTAGAAGCAAATGCTTCCTAAGCTATAACTACTTCTCTAGATGTATTTTCTCTTGGGTTTTACCTATTAATTTACATTAGAGGCCTACTTTATAATTTCCATTTGCCCCTGTGGTTTGTTTATAAACAGTTTGTTTATGGAAGCTATATGTCTTATTTTTAAATAAGATTGCAATATTATTACTGCTCATGGCGATCTCCATCTTAATTTAATAATTCACACACTATAGTTTCTCTAAATGAATTGTACAAGTCTTAGGCAACGTGAGGGGTTCAAAGCTACCTGTTATCCCACAGCTCTGTTCATTCCCTCTGAGTGGGAAGCTGAGGTTTACACAGAGATCACTTGGTAAACAAGAATTTAAAGAAACACACGCTGAGACCATTGGGGACTGTTAAAAGCTCAGATAATGCAATAATGTTACCCGTAGCTCTGGGTGTACAAACTGCAGATTTATGCAAGTAATTAATAGTATCTTGCCAAGAGAGTTGGTAGGCTTTTCAAAAGGAATCTTTCTTTGTGTCTTTTGATATCTAAAGAGCTGTAATTACAATGGCAGAGCATTGAATTCTTTTTTCCCCCCATCCTCTTATACACATTAATTTATGGACCAATCCAGTGTTACAGACAAGCTAATGAAAGAACCACACACTCCCTTTATTATTTTTTTACAGTTTCACTTATATGGATGAATGTGAAGTAGTTAATGCTATAAATAAGTATAATGATGTATCTCTTCTCTGAATTGCCAGTTGTTGATGCTGTAGTCTTACACAATAGAAGAAAGGAATTGAATTTAAATCTCTACCCATCTTACTTTCCTCTTCTCTCTGTGTGCCAGTTAAGAAATTCAAATGTTTCTGCCATTATGAAGTTTTTTTTTTTAAAAAAACTCAGACTGTATTTTTTTACCTTCCTCTTTATTTTTAGATTCAAAAAATGAAATTACATAACTTGTGCAGTGAGCTTAGTTTTTGCTGATTTCAAGGACCAGCATCTGAGATCCTCAGTAAGATTCTCTTCTTCTTGTTGGGATTGGGAAGATAACTGCCATGACTAGAGCATGAAGATCCCCTGTCTCCAGGATGCTCTATATGGTTGTACACTCTCAGTGAATTTGGATAATCAGCAAAATGCTTACCTTCTTATGGGAATACGTTGACTAGAATACAAGAATGTATTCCTTGAGATTTTTCAATGCCCTGCTTAAGGGCTTGAAAGAATTTTTACTTTTGTTCCAAACAAGCCATTTCTTAAAATCAATCTAACAAAAGGTAAAATTTATTAGGACATTTTGCCAACATAGCATGCTGAACACAAGGCTAAGGACATTGGCTCATAGCCTCTTAATAATAGGGAACCAAAATACAAAGCATCATATTATATTTATAGAAGCATCGGAGCCAAGATGCTTGAAGTCCTTTCTCTGCAATGATTCATAGGACTTTTAACAAGTGAAAGAAAATGTGTTTTTGAAAATAAAGTACACATTGTGTAGCACTTAGTTCTTGGGACATAATGACACATTCTATAATACCAATAGCATGAATACTAATTCTTATCCTGTTTATGTTGTGTATTTTCTCC
This sequence comes from Oryctolagus cuniculus, assembly GCF_964237555.1. NCBI lineage: Eukaryota > Metazoa > Chordata > Mammalia > Lagomorpha > Leporidae > Oryctolagus > Oryctolagus cuniculus. The sequence continues at coordinate 88,840,496 of NC_091437.1, forward strand.
ATAAACTGAAAACCTGAATCATCTAATCTAAGTTTTGGTTTGTATCATCTAACCTGAAGTTTGTTTATTACATGGATGATAAAGAAAAAGGAGGTGTTGTACTAGGGTCCAACAGATAGTGGCAGAGCCAGGATTCAGGTCTTTATTATTCATGGACAGCACATCCTTCAGTATTATAATCATTCATTTTAATGACTTCTATTAGTTAAGCTGAGTCAGAATTAGAATAGTCATTTTGCTTATTTTTCAGTTTGTTGACTCTTCAACTACAATTTTCTTGGAGGACAAGGGCATTGTGTGTTTAATTTGCTCACTCTGGTACTTGGAAGAACTTCATAAAAAATAATGAGTGTGTATGATATGTACCGCACTCCAGCAGCAACACAACATAATTTTAGAAAAACCAACTCTGGGCCCCATAACGTTGACACTGCAAGTGTTTTGGCAAATCATTTTGTTCATTCCAGATGGAAGTCCTTACATTTAAGCCATATTAACAATAGGAAGGCTTCTTGATAAAAATAGAAAAACATAGACAATAGGTATAACTCCATGTACGTTTACTTTTAGCACAGTTTTGTAGACAACACTTACAAATAACTTTCAGTACTAAGAGCATTGATTTCGTGTTGGGCCTCTTAAGAGCATGTGTTTGGTCGTCTTTTGGGGCATTGTTTACTGACATGTCTTGCTGTTTCAAACTTTTGTTGGTTTACTTTGGAAATTTCTTCCTGTCTATCAAAATTTTTGTACTAATCACCAAGAATTAATTGTTGAGATTTTTATTTACATTTACTTAAGTTCAAGCTCTAATATTGAGTTATTATTAACTATATTTCCATAGTAAGAGTTATTATTTCTCATTTGTCACTTCACAGATCAACACTGGAAGCATGATGACCTATGATCAATTTATCTCCATTTATAGGGAGATAGAGTATATTTACAAGAAAAAGAAGACAATAGACCAGATAAAATATCCTTATAAACATGTTATTTTGTTAATGTGGTATTTCTCATTTGTAGATGTTCATTTTTTTGTTTATATATTTGAGAGGCTCTGAGCTCAAGAGAAAGGGAGCTCTCATCTGTTGGTGTACTCTCCATTAATGACAAAGGCTGAGTCAGGTTGAAGTCAGTCTCCCATATAGGTGGCAGGTACTTAACTACCTGAGCCATCATCTGCTGCCTCCAGAAGTGCATATTAGCAGGAAGCTGTAATCAAGAGTGGAGCTGGGACTCAACCCAGGCGTTATGTTACAAGAAGCAATGTCCCAAGTGACATCTTAATGGCTAACATAACTGCCAATCCTTGCAAACATTTTAATAAGAAACCCAACTAATGCTATGCAATAGAAGAAGAATCCTTATCTTTGTAATGCCTTAGGAAGATGTCTCTGGTTTGGGATGTTTATGTTAAGCAAATATGAACTGTATGGCTTTATGGGGCACAGTTTCCTAGCAAATATACATAACTTTACAAATATAATTTGAAAGTATTTCCTAAACTGAAATACTCCATGCTGTCAGAAAAAATCATACCTCAGCTGGAGAACTCATCTATTGCTTTGATCTAGGGGGTGCAACTGATGCAAGAATTGAGGACCCGAAGAGCTGTACTTGGGATTTTAGATGTCACTTTGCTGTACCTGTGCCTTCTAGATTCCTATGTTCTTGAAATTAGTACTAAGCCTGATACTGCGTGAAATCTTGATTCATGTGAATGATGTGAGAAGCTGATTTTTTAATTTGATTAATCTGTGATGTAGGAGAAAGAGAAGATTGTCTCTTCTTCAATTTTTTCCCCTAGGACATTCTCCAAAGTAGTAACAGCAGAGTTTGTTCCATAAAACCACTACACTATTCTTCATGTCCTATGGCAGAGAAGTTTCATCTTTGAACATCCTTTTTTTACGGACAAAAGAAACCAACTCATAGGCTGAACATTATCTGAAAAATTTCTCTAAAGTATGAAGAAAAAGCATCAACACTTTCGGAATCCCACTTTTGAATTCTTCCAAAATTTTCCCCATGTAGGTTTTTTTTTTTTTTGTCTTTTTTTTTTTTTTTTTTTTTTTTTTTTGACAGGTGGAGTGGACAGTGAGAGAGAGAGAGACAGAGAGAAAGGTTTTCCTTTTGCCGTTGGTTCACTCTCCAATGGCCGCCGCGGCTGGCGCCCTGAGGCTGGTGCATTGCGCTGATCCGAAGCCAGGAGCCAGGTGCTTCTCCTGGTCTCCCATGGGGTGCAGGGCCCAAGCACTTGGGCCATCCTCCACTGCACTCCCTGGCCACAGCAGAGAGCTGGCCTGGAAGAGGGGCAACCGGGACAGAATCCGGTGCCCCGACCGGGACGAGAACCTGGTGTGCCGGCGCCGCAGGTGGAGGATTAGCCTAATGAGCCACGGCACCAGCCAATTTTTGTTGATTTACAGTATGGGTGTGAACTATGGGTAGATTACAAATAGTGGTGGTAGGGTTGAATTATTTTTGGTATAGCTAACATCATCAATTATGTATATTATTCTTGAAAGAACAATGGTTTTTCTAATAATGTACTGCGCATTAGACTAAAAGTCAGATAAAGATCCCATTTGGCCTCTAATTATCCTTCTGAATTTGGATATGTTCTCACCCATATCCAAAAATAAAGTTAAATAGCTTCTTTTTTTGTGGTAAAAGTTCTTATTTTTAAAATTTATTTTTTGTTTATTTGAAAGTATAATTACAAAGATGGAAGGAGAGACAGAGAAAGAGATGTTCTATCTGCTGGTTCACTCTAAAAATGGCTACAATGCCTGGGATTGGGTCAGGCTGAAGCCAGGGGCCTGAAGCTTCTTTTGGGTCTCTCATGTGGGTGCAAGCACTTGGGGCATCTTCCACTGCTTTCCCACATGCATTAACAGAAGCTGGATTCGAAGTGGAGCAGTCAGGTTTCAAACCCGTGCCCTCATGGGATGCCATCGTCACAGGTGGAGGCTTAACCTACTATGCCACAATGCTGGTCCCAGTAAAAGTTCTATTTTTTAAGAATTTTATTTAAGAGATGCAAATTTAATATATTTCATATATACAGATTTAGGAGCATAGTGATACTTTGCAGCCTACTCTTCCTCCCACCCATACTCCCACCCTTCTTTCTTCTCCCTCTCCTATTCCCTCTTTTAATTTTAACAAATATTGTCTTCAGTTCACTTTATACTCATAAAATTAACCCTATTCTAAGTAAATAGTTCAACAAATAGTATGAAGAAAAAACCACTATTCCTCAACAGTGGAGACAAGGGCTGTACATGATCATCAAATCTCAAAATTTCGATTTCAGTCAAATACATTAGATTTTAGGTACTATATAGCTTATCACAGATTAGGGAAAACATATGGTATCTATCTTTTTGGGACTGGCTTATTTCACTGAGTATAAGGGTAGGCATTTGCACCTGTTTTGTTGAAAAATACAGAATTTCTTTCTTTCTTTCTTTTTTTTTTAGCTAATATGTAGTATTCCATGGTGTCCCTAATTTCTTTTCCAGTCATCAGTTGATGAACATCAAGATTGATTCCATACCTTAGCTATTGTGAATTGAGCTGCAATGAACATGGTGGTACAGACGACTTTTTCATCTGCTGATTTCATTTTCTTTGGATAAATTCCCAGGAGTGGGATTGCTGGGTCATGTGGTGGATCTATTTTCAGATTTCTGAGATATCACCATACTATCTTCCACAACGATTGCACCAGCTTACATTCCCACCAACAGTGGACCAGGGTACCTTTTTCCCCACATCCTCACCAGAATTTATCATTTGTTGATTTCTATCTGAGAGCCATTCTAACTGAAGTGAGGTGAAACCTCATTATGATTCATTATGATTTTGATTTGCGTTTCCCTGATGGCTAGTGATCTTGAGCATATTTCATGTGTCTGGCCATTTGAATTTCCTCTCTTGAAAAATGCCTGTTCAAGTCTTTTGCCATTTTTTTTTTTTTGACAGGCAGAGTGGACAATGAGAGAGAGACACAGAGAGAAAGGTCTTCCTTTTTGCCGTTGGTTCACCCTCCAATGGCTGCCGCAGCCGGGCGCGCTGCGGCCGGCGCACCACGCTGATCTGATGGCAGGAGCCAGGTGCTTCTCCTGGTCTCCCATGGGGTGCAGGGCCCAAGCACTTGGGCCATCCTCCACTGCACTCCCTGGCCACAGCAGAGAGCTGGCCTGGAAGAGAGGCAACCGGGATAGAATCCGGCGCTCCGACTGGGACTAGAACCCGGTGTGCCGGTGCCTCAAGGTGGAGGATTAGCCTAGTGAGCCGCGGTGCTGGCCTGAGTCATAGATTTAGATCCTTGATCCATTTTGAGTGGATTTTAGTGTAAGTGTTATGGTTCACATTTCTGTAGGTGGAGATCCAATTTTCCGAATACCATTTATTGAAGAGACTGTCCTTGCTCCAGGAATTGATTTTGGATCATTTATCAAAGAGAAGTTGGTTGTAGGTATGTGGATCGATTTCTGGAGTTTCTATTTTGTTCCACTGGTCTATATTTCTGATTTTTGCCAATACCTTGATGTTTTGATTATAACTTCCCTGTAGTATGCCTTGAAATCTAATATTGTGATGTCTCCAGCTTTGTTTTTGTCGTATAAGATTACATTAGATATTCAGGGTGTCTTGTGTTTTCATATGAATTTTGGCATAATTTTTTTCTAGATCTGAGAAGTATGTTCTTGGTATTTTGATTGGAATTGCATTGAATCTGTAAATTGCTTTTTGGTATATGGACATTTTGATGACAGTAATTCTTCTAATCCAGTAACATGGAAGATTTTTCTTGTATTTTGTGTCTTCTTCTATCACTTTCTTTAATGATTTATAATTTTTATTGTAGATATCTTTGACCACCTTGGATAAATTTATTCCAAGGTATTCAATTTTTTTGGAGCTGTTGTTAATGGCATTGATCTTAGAAGTCCTTTCTCAGCCATAACATTTTCTATGTATAAAAGGCTTTTGATTTTTGTGTGTTAAGTTTTATATTTTGCAATGTTGCTAAACTCTTTTCTTTTTTTTCTATGTTTTAGATTTTTTAAAACTTTTATTTAATAAATATCAATTTCCAAAGTACAGCTTTTGGATTATAGTGGTTTTTCCTCCCATAACCTGTCTCCCACCCACAACCCTCTCATCTCCCACTCCCTCTCCCATCCCGTTCACATCAAGATTCATTTTCAATTATCTTTATATACAGAAGATCAATTTAGTGTATACTAAGTAAAGATTTCAGCAGTTTGCACCCACACAGAAACACAAAGTGTCAAGTATTGTTTGAGTACTAGTTATACTGTTAATTCACATAGTACAACACATTAAGGACAGAGATCCTACATGGGGAGTAAGTGCACAGTAACTCCTGTTGTTGACTTAACAAATTGACACTCTTTTTTATGATGTCAGTAATCACCCAAGGCTCTTGCCATGAGCTGCCAAGGCTATGGAAGCCTCTTGAGTTCCCCAACTCCAATCTTATTTAGACAAGGCCATAGTCAAAGTGGGAGTTCTCTCCTCCCTTCAGAGAAAGGTACCTCCTTCTTTGATGGCCCATTCTTTCCACTGGGATCTCACTCACAGAGATCTTTCTTTCATTTAGGTCATTTTTTTTTTCCCACAATGTCTTGGCTTTCCATGCCTGAGTATCTCATGGGCTTTTTAGCCAGATCCAAATGCGTTAAGGGCTGATTCTGAGGCCAGAGTGCTGTTTAGGACATCTGCCATTCTAGGAGTCTGCTGTGTATCCCGCTTCGCATGTTGGATCGTTCTCTCCTTAATTCTATCGGTTAGCATTAGCAGACACTAGTCTTGTTTATATGATCCCTCTGACACTTAATCCTATCATTATGATCAATTATGAGTTCAAATAATCTCTTAGTTCAATAGTCTTTTGGTTCCTTGTATATAGAATCATGTCATCTGCAAATAAGGATAGTTTGAGTTTCTTCTTTCCAATTTGTGTCCTTTTGATTTTTTTCCTTGCTTAATTGCTCTATCTAAAACTTTAGGACTATTCCAAATCTTAGTGGAAATACTTACAACTTTTTCTCAATCAATGTAATGTTTGCTATGGGCTTGTCATAAATTGCCTAGATTATGTTAGAGAATTTTCCTTTTATGTCCAATTTGCTTAGTATTTTCATCATGAAAGGATATTGTATTTTACAAAATGCTTTCTCTGTATCTATTGAACTAATGATATGGTTTTAATTCTTCAGTTTGTCGATGTGCTATGTCACATTTACAGATTTGCAAATTATGAGCCATTCCTACATAACAAGGTTAAATCCCACTTGGTCTAGGTGAATGATCTTTCTGATGTGTGTTGGATTCAATTGGCTAGTATTTTGCTGAGAATTTTTGCATGTATATTCATAAGGGATTGGTCTATTCTTCTCTTTCTTTGTTGTTTCTCTGGTTTAGGAATTAAGGTGATGCTGCTTCATATAAGGAGTTTGAGAGCTTTCCCTCCCTTTCAATTGTTTTGAATAGCTTGAGAAGAATTGGAATTAGTTCTTTAAATTTCTGATAGAATTCAGTAGTGAAGCTGTCTGGTCCCGGGCTTTTCTTTGTTGGGAGGGTGTTTATTACTGATTCAATATCCATCTTGGTTATTGTTCTATTTAGGTTTTATATGTTTTCTTGACTCAATTTTGGTAGATTGTATGTGTCCATTATCTCATTTCTTTGAGATTTTCTGATTTGTTGGCACATAGTTCTTTATATTAATTCCTGATGAATCTTTTTATTTATGTGTTTTCTGTTGTTAACTTTCCTTTAACTTTGATTCTATTGATTTGAGTCTTTCCCTTTTTGGTTTTCTTTTTTCTTTTCTTTTTTTTTTTTTTTTGGTTAGTTGGGCCAATGGTATACCAACATTGCTTAGTTTTTCAAAAAACCAGCTCTTGTCATTTCACTGATCTTTTGTATTTTTTTTTTGGTTTGTTGTATTTCTTCTCTATTTATTTCCTCCTACTAATTTTGGCCTTGTTTGTTGTTGTTTTTCTAGGTCCTTGATATGCATCTATAACTCATTTATTTGATGCTGTTCCAATTTCTTGATGTAGGCACCAATTGCTATATACTTCACTCTTGAAACTGCTTTTGCCATATCCCTTAGATTTTTTTTTAAATTTATAATTGACTTTAAAAGCAGAGCTACAGAGAGGCAGAGAGAGAGAGAGAGAGAGAGAGAGAGAGAGAGAGAGAGAGAGAAAGACAGGGAGAGAGTTCTATCCTCTGGCTCACTCCCTAAATGGCTGAAACAACCAGAGCTGGACTGATCTGAAGCCAGGTACCAGGAACTTCTTCTGGTCTCTCATGTGGGTTCAGAGGCCCAAGGACTTGGGCCATCATCTACTGCTTTCCCAGACCATAGCAGAGATCTGGATCATAAGCAGGACTTCTTCCATCTGGGACTGGAACTGGCACCCATATGGGATGCCAGCACCGTAGGAGGTGGCTTTACCTGCTACACTGCAATGCCAGCCCCCTCAAGTAAGTTTGGATATATTGTATTGCTGTATCCATTCATTTCCAGAAATTTTTTGATTTCTACTATGAGCTACTGTGCATTCAGGATCATGTTGTTCAGTCTTCATGTGTTTGCATCTTGAGATTCTTGAGTTGTAGATTTCCAGTTTTATTCCACTGTAGTCAGAAAAAAATGCATAATATGATTCTATTTTTTTTAATTTGGTGAGACTTGCTTTAAGGCCTAGCCTATGGTCTATCCTAGAGAAAGTTCCATGCACTGATAAACAAATGTGTATTCTGCAACTGTGGGATGAAAAATTCTGTAGATATCAGTTTGGTTCATTTTGTCCTTTGCACCCTCCTCCAAGCTTGAGCACACAGTAAGTGGCCAAAGGGCTGTCTTGGAATTCAGTGCTGGGCTGGTAAAGCTCAATACTGGGCAAAAGTTAACAGTTTATATCCCTTGGCTGGTGCCTGTGAACAGAGTCACTGGACTTGCTCAAATTTCAGGGGAACCCTGCACCCTGGTGAGACAGATTTGTTTTCTCTGTAGCACCCCCAGCTTCTTGTGGCCTGATATTCATATCCAAGAACATGCAGGGCCTAGCCTAGTGACTGTACAATCCAGTTATAACCCTGTTATGACCTGAGTAGTGGAGAAGCTGCCTCTTTCATGCCTCCTACCACCTTGGCCAGACAGCAAGGAATGGCAGCACTGTTTTGGAGCTCAGTGCCAAACTGATAAAACCCAATATTGAGCAAATTCCAATGGTCCCTGTCCCTGGAACAGCACCAGCAGACTGAGCCTCTATACCTGCTACTGTGCCAGTAGAGTTCCATGGTACTGGATGGGCAAACTTATCTACCACCCAGAATCTCCAGTGACTGATACATGCAACATCAGGTGATGAGCCCACCTCAGCAGCAGGTAGACCATAGTCCACTCAGCAGTATAACAGATTTTCTAGAAGGACAGCCATAAATGAAGCCAGAAACTGAAACTAACCTTTTGGCATTTGACATTGTGTTTGAAGATGCAAATTTCCAGGGAAACATGACCTCACCTAAAGAGCAAAATAAGGTGCCAGCAACAATCTTTATGTGAATCAAAATTTCCAAATGCTCAGATGAAGATTTCGAAATAGCCATTTAAAGGAAACTCAACTTAACACAAGAGAACACAAAGAAATTATTCAATATTCTTATGGAAAGATTCTATAGAGAAATGGAACTAATGAAACAAAACCAAGCATAAATCCTTCAACTGAAAAAAATACTAAGTGAAATTAAAAACATGATAGAGGGTATCATTAGCAGACTAGATCAGACAGAAGAAAGGCTCAGTGAGTTCAGAGACAGGGTATTTCAAATACATAATTGGAGGAGAAAAAAGAAGAAAGAATCAAGAGGAATGAAAAGAGGTTACAGAAAATATGGGATATTTTGAAAATAGCAAATATTTGAGTTATTGGGATTCAGAAAAGACTTGAAAATGCCAAAGGAATAGAAAGCACACCCAAAGAGATGGTGACAGAAAATTTCCCAAATCTGCCTAAAGATATGACTGTCAAGGTAAAGAAAGGTCAGATATCACCAGCTAGATTCAACATAACTAAAGCTAACACAAGACGTATTATAATCAAGATTAAAGAGAAAGTAGATTATCAAAGCTATAAGAGAAAAGAAGCAAATAACACATAAATGGGTCTCAATTTGCCTGACTGCAGACTTGTCAGCAGAAATTTATAGGCCAAGAGGGAGTGGGATGAGACTTTTACAGTACTAAAGGGAAAAATTACCAACAAAGAACACTGTATCCAGCAAAGCCATTCTTCAGATATGAGGTATAGATGAAGACGTTTCCAGACAAACAAAACCTGAGAGAACTTATCACCACCATGCTTATGTTTTAAGAAATGACAAAGGGAACTATTTGAACAGAAAGAAAGAGACACTAACAAGAAAGAAGATTGTATCAAAAGCTAGAAAACTCACTGGAAAGAGTAATTATACCTTCAAATTCAGAATGCTCTAATATTGTAAATATGGTATGTGAATCTTTTATGCCTTTACTATGATGACAAAAGTATAATTATTGCACTAAAATGTTGAGAGAAAGAATATGGAAAAAAATTAAATGTAGCATCAAAGATCCAAAATGTGGAGAAATAGAAAACAAATGCAGAATATTTTGTTACCTTAAATGTCAATGGACTGGGGCTGGTGTTGTGGCATAGCCGGCAAAGCTGCCACCTGCAGTGCCGGCATCCCATACAGATGCTGGTTCTAGTCCTGGCTGCTCCACTTCCAATCCAGCTCTCTGCTATGGCCTGGGAAAGCAATAGAAGATGGTCCAAGTCCTTGGGCCCCTGCACCTGCAAAAGCAGTAAAAAAAAAAAAAAAAAAAAAAAAAAAAAAAAAAAAAAAAGACCAGGGAGATCATTATATGATAAAGGATTATTATAAATCCAGCCAAAGCACTAACACTTGTAAATATGTGTGTACCCTGGGGGCCAGTGCTGTAGTGTAGTGGGTAAAGCCGCTGTAGGTAGTGCCAGCATCCCATATGGGCACTGGTTCAAGTCTTGGCTGCTCTGCTTCCAAACCAGCTCTCTGCTATGGCCTGAGAAGCAGCAGAAGATGGCCCAAGTCCTTGGGCCCCTGCACCTGCGTAGGAGGCCTGGAAGAAGCTCCTGGCTTCTGGCTACAGATAAGCTCAGCTCTGGCCATTGCAACCATCTAGGGGTGAACCAGCAATCAATGCTTGCATTTAAAAAAACCAGAAAGATCTCAAATAAGTTATTTCTGTACCTTAAGAAAGTAGAAAAACAAGAGCAAATCAAATCCAAAATTGGTAGAAGGAAAGAAATCTTAAACCTTGGAGCATAAATAAATTACATAGAGATTAAAAACTACAGAAAAGTCAGTTAAATGATGAGCTGGTTGTTCAAAAAACAAAATATATAGGAATAGATGTTTTGGTACAGCATGTTAAGCCACTGCTTGCCACACCCACATCCCATATTGGACTGCTAGTTTGAATTCCCGCTACCAATCCAGGTTCTTGCTAATGCATCCTGGGAGGCAGGGGGTGATGACTTAAATGCTTAGGCCCTTGACACCCATGTGGAAATCCATATAGAGTTCTTGGCTTCTGGCTTTAGCTTGGCTCAGTCCTGGCTGTTGCGGGCATTTGAGGTGTGAATAGCAGATGGAAGATCTTTCTGTCTCTTTATTTGTCTCTTTCTGTTGCTTTGCCTTTCAGGTAGAGAAAAATAAATTAAAAAAATTTAAAAAATAATAAGCCTTTAATTTGAATAACCAAGAAAAGAAAATGAAGTTTTAAATACATAGAATTAGAGATGAAAATGGAGACATTACCACAGGAACCACACAAATGCAGAGGATTGCTAAAGATTGCTGTGAAAAACTATATAGCAACAAATCAAATAACCTAGAATAAATAGACCAATTCTTAGACACATATACCTTATCCAGATTGAAATAAAATATTTAAACAAATTGATGAATAGTGAGATTGAATCATCAATTAAAAAAACAAAACAAAACAAAACAAAGCTCCCATCAAAGAAAAGCCCAGGACTGCTAATTTTATCAAACATATACAGAAGAATTAACACCAGTCCTTCTTAAATTATTTAAAAAAATCGAAGAGGAGGGAATTCTTCCAAATTCATTCTATGAGGGCAGCATAAGCATGATTCCAATCCACATAAGGACACAGCATAAAAGAAATTTACAGGTCAATATCCTCAATGGACATAGATGGAAAAATGTTCATCAAAATGCTGACAAATCAAATCAAACAGTGCATTAGAAAGAGTATTCACCATGAGCAAATGAGATTGATCCCAGGGATATAAGAAAGCTTCTGTGTATGCAAATCAATAAATGTGATACACAGCATCAACAGAAGGAAAGACAAAAGTATGATCATCTCAAAAGATACAGAGAAGGTATTTGATCAAATTCAACATCCCCTTATGACAAAAACTTTGAAAAAATTATGTATATTAGGAATAAACCTCAACATAATAAAAGCCACTTGTAAAAAGTCAAAAGTTAACATCATAATGATAGGGAAAGGCTAAAGTCTTTCTAAAGTCTGTAACAAGACATGATGCTAACTTTCACCACTTTTATTCAACATAGTACTGGAGTTTCTAGCTATAGCAATTAGGCAAGCAAAAGAAACAAAGGGCTTCCAAATTGGAAAGGAAGAAATCAAATTGTTGCTGTTTGCAGATGACATGATCTTTTATAGGGAAAACACAAACACTCTACCAGACAGCTGTTAGATATAGTGAATTCAGCAAAGTTTCAGGATACAAATCAATGTTCAAAAATCAGTAGTGGTATGCAACCTACCTAAATTGAACCATGAAGACATAGAAAACCTAAATAGACCCATAACTGAGACAGAAATTGAAACAGTAATAAAGGCCCTCCCAACAAAGAAAAGCCCAGGACCAGATGGATTCACTGCTGAATTCTACCAGACATTTAAAGAAGAACTAACTCCAATTTTTCTCAAACTATTCAGAGCAATGAAAAAAGAGGGAATCCTCCCAAATTCTTTCTACGAAGCCAACATCACCTTAATCCCTAAGCCTGAAAAAGATGCATCATTGAAAGAAAATTACAGGTTCCAGCAAGATGGTGGAATAGGAAGAGAGCACACTGATAGTCCGAGAAAAGACAGTTTAATAAAAGTAGAGATCCTGCAGGTTCAAGGAAGAGTTAGGGAAGAAACAGCAGAGGAAACTCTTCTGGAACTACTGGTTCACAGTGAACCTACGTGGAGGGCATGGCCGCCCACAGCTTGGGACCCCAGCCAAAGAATCTACGCACCAGCGCTGGAAAGGGAGGTGAGCCGAAACCTCAGTAGCCCGAGACACCGACTGGAAAGTGGAAGGAGAAGCCTAGAGGGAACGAGGCTTGAAGCCCCATGGGGGAAAGTTCACCAGGCTAACTAGAGGAGAGAGAGAGAGAAAAAAAAGGGACTGGTACGGACACGAGTCTCTCCACTCACCTTTCAAAGGTGAGCAAGACAAAGAGCAGGCGCCATTTTGGACATACATAAAAGCTGTGTGACCTCAGGGATGCACCCGACCTCAGCCAAACAGAAAAACCTGACTCTGGGGGGATGAAATAACAGGAGGTTATGACCTAGTGAATGTGTGGAGCTAATGAACTGAGACTGTGGGGAAAAAAAAAGGTGGGTGAGAGAACGTGAGTACTCTCCGGATATGCCACAAACTCGGTAACCTTGGCAACCTGGTAGGAGACTGCAGGGGAATTTGAGCTCACACTGAGGGCAGAACAGATCCTTTGTGTGGTCCTTGGCACAGAGCAGATGAATATTATACCCACAAAATGAAATGAAGAATTCAATAGATCAAATGACAGACACATTAGAGAGCTTTAAAAACAGAATGAGTGAAGCAGAAGAGAGAATATCGGACTTAGAAGACAGAGCACAGGAAAGTATACAGTCAAACCAAAGAAAACAAGAAATTAGAAATCTAAAAAATATTGTTGGGAATCTACAGGATACTATTAAAAAACCCAACATTCGAGTTCTAGAAGTTCCTGAAGGCATGGAGAGAGAGAAAGGATTAGAAGGCCTTTTTAGTGAGATACTAGCAGAAAACTTCCTGGGTTTAGAGAAGGACAGAGACATCCTAGTACAGGAAGCTCATAGAACCCCTAATAAACATGACCAAAAGAGATCCTCACCACGACACATTGTAATCAAACCTACCACAGTGAAACATAAAGAAAAGATTCTAAAATGTGCAAGAGAGAAATGTCAGCTTCTTCTCAGAGGATCTCCAATTAGACTTCTCATCAGAAACCCTACAGGCTAGGAGGGAATGGCGAGATATAGCCCACGTACTAACAGAGAAAGACTGCCATCCCAGAATATTATATCCTGCAAAGCTCTCATTTGTGAATGAAAGTGCAGTAAGACATTCCATAGCAAACAGAAATTGAAAGAATTTGTCACCACTCGTCCAGCCCTGCAAAAAATACCTAAAGATGTGTTACACACAGAAACACAGAAACACGGCCATCAAGAAGAAAGAAGGTAAAGGAAGAAAAACTCCCAGTAAAAGATCACTGGAAGCTCAAAGCATACACTAGAAAATATCTTTGGAAAATGGCAGGGCAAAATTATCGGTTAATTCTCTATTTATTGTGAGGGAGAGTAGAAAGAATTTGCCAACAGATTGGATATAGGGCATTGGAACAACAACAAAAAAAGAGGAACCAGAGACAATTCCAAGGTATGTCTAGAATAATGAAATTTCTAGTAATGGAGATGGGGAGGAAATTTTTAGGTTCAGTTCTGAGCCTGTTAAATTTGTTACGCCCATTGGACATTCAAATGCTAATGTCCAGTTGGTAGTGGAATATGTGGTTATGAGGTTCAGAATAGAATCCCAGGTTGGAAATATGAATTTGGGATTCATACTGAAATGATGCTATCTAAAGCCATGAGTGTAGATAATGGATAGGATCGATGAGGGAACAAATGAAGAAAAGAAACAACCAGGGAAGATTCTTGGGGAATTTCAATGTTGAGAGGTTGAGAATGTGAGGGAGGAGTAGCAAAAGGCCCTGGCAAAGGGCTCTATTGTGTAGGGGGATAACCAAGTCAGTGTGGTGTCCTGGAATCTGAGTAAAGACAATGTTTGTGGTGGAGGGTGATCAGCTCAGCCCAGATGTTTGACTATTTTTGGAATATGTTCTATTGAGAGTCTATTTGGAGCATGAATAAATTTTCCATTGTTTACCATTTTCATACTAAAAATGAGAAACTTAATATAAACATTTAAAATCAAGTATTTTTCCTCTAAGAAGGTAGGTAGCATATTCATCATCTTCTTCTTTATTTGGTTATCTTTTGGGGTTGATATTGGAGTGAATTCACATTCATTTTTATGTTTGACATTCGGGCTGGGGAATATCTGGCCTATGGGCCACACAAGGTCCACAAAATTATTTGGCCTGGAGCTGCTAAGGCAGGGCTTGAAATTCAACAAATCTGTAGTTGATAATTTTATATTCTCTGTGAAAGATGTTATAAATATCCAAATGGCCGTTGGCAGAAAAAAGCTTCCTCATCCTTGTTTCACTTGAAAGAATACACATATACATATGAAGATACTTCAAAAGGTTTATGAAAAATGGAATGAAAAGATAAGTTTATTGTGATGAAGAAAATTTTGACATTGCTTTTTGTTAAAAGGCATTTCCATGAACTTTCTAAAAACCCCTTATATGCATGAATTTAAAAACACTTTGCACCAAAATAAGCTTATCTTTTAATTTCATTTTTTCTATAAAAATTTTTGAAGCACCCTCATACGTTGTACACAGACACATACACACACAGAATTTATGTAATACATATTGATTTGATGTGGATAAAAATTCAAGATTTAAAGTTCAATAACCATTATCATCATACTCTTTAAAAGTTGACAAAAATACAAGAGGGTTCCATTCATCTGTGTGCCAATGTAGAAGACGCTTGTTATTTCTACATATGCAATTCTGTACTTCTAACTCTCTGAGGTTCTTTTTTGCGCCTTGTTGTGCATTTGGAAAAAGAATTATTCATATTAGATGTGTGAAATTCATGAAGCCAATGGGACATTGTGCTAGATGATCTCTCAAGGCTCTCCCACTTCAAAGGTCCTAAGGAGAGTGCTTATGCCAACGACCTGTGTTAAGCCAACTTGGATGGGGCCAAGGTGTTAGCAGTCCTTCAAATAAGCTGGATTAACCCTACTGCTATTTCTCTCAGGGAATAACAGCTCAGCTTTTTAGAGTATATGGGTCATCAGCAAAAGTTAGATTATAAAAATACAAAAATCCTCAAGTCACAATCATGCCATACAGTAAAGGAATTGAATGTGATTTAGGCTGCAGAGAGAGGGAAATGAATTTTTAGTTAAAAGCCATGAAAATCAGCACTATTTCACATAGTTTAAATAGAGTGCTATTCTTGGTTCAATATAGGCATTCATTCTGTTCAGTTTCCTTGAGTTCAGAGGTAATAAAAAGATACACATTTTTCTACAAATTCAGTCCATTTTGGAAGGGTCTATCATTTTTAAAGCTATTTTTTGTTTAAATTGCATAACTACTAATTTTCACTGCCTATTTCAAAGAGAAATGCGACATCTCCAATCCTTCCCTGAATGTTTTAAGGCTCCATGGAGAAAACATATGATGATAAGATGCCACTGTGGCCCTTTTACTTTTCAATCCTCTTCCAGTGTTTCAAAGAGAGTTTAAAATTGGACAGAATCATGTGAAGCAATCAAATCAGAAGTCTCCTCCTCAGTAACAATTCCTTTGTTATTAGTGTATTGTAAACTGAACCTTTTGAAGAATGTTGCAGAAGTTTGCCTCATTTAATGGAGAAAAGTGCTGAAACCATTGATAGATTAGGCTTATCAAAATTGAAAGTGGGCCAGCGACGTGGCTCACTAGGCTAATTCTCCGCCTTGCGGTGCCGGCACACCAGATTCTAGTCCCGGTCAGGGCGCCGGATTCTGTCCCGGTTGCCCCTCTTCCAGGCCAGCTCTCTGCTGTGGCCAGGGAGTGCAGTGGAGGATAGCCCAAGTCCTTGGGCCCTGCACCCGCATAGGAGACCAGGATAAGCACCAGGCTCCTGCCTTCGGATCAGTGCGGTGCACCAGCCCCGGCAGCCATTGGAGGGTGAACCAACGGCAAAGGAAGAGCTTTCTTTCTGTCTCTCTCTCTCTTACTGTCCACTCTGACTGTCAAAAAAAAAAAAAAAATTGAGAGTGAAAGGTGATTGCGTAGTTAAATGCAGTAAATTTGAATCTTCACTGCTGGAATAAGATTGAGACTTGAGGCACAGATTAGCAAAACTGGATTAGTTAGCATCTGAGATCTGAGGAGGGAATCCATAGGCTTCTTATTCTGTACCTTTGTTCTGGGGAGAGTGCTATTTGTTCACACATGACAATAAGACCACAATGTAAGGTGCCTGATTAATAAGACAAAAACATTAATTGTGTGAATCAAGCAGCAGGGTTTGAGTTAGAAAATGTTCCCTGAACCAAGTCTTAGAAGGGCTATGGGTATTTAGACCCTAAGATGACATACATTTTCTTTTCTCTGGTTTTATAAACTCTAGTCGTTCAGGTCAGGCAGGAAATCATCTTGTGTTTGGGCTCTCAGTGTACATGTTCTTGTTGAGAAATTAGTCGTTCAGGGCTCAGCTGCTTGTTTCTAGAGCCCACAATTCCTACAGGGGAGTTCATTGAGAAAGGAGCCCCAGGGTGGGGATGATGCAGACTCCCTAGCTGGGGAGGTGGCAGGTGCTTTGGTTGGATCAATAGAAGAGAAAAGCTGCTTTGCTGAGGGGCTGCTGGGATGTGAAGCGAAAGGCGTTATACAGCCAAACACTTTCAGTGCATTCATGATTTTTCTTCTGAAAATTCTCTGCCCAGGAGTGTAACAGTGCCCAGGGAAGAAGCAGGCTGCACAGCCGGGGACTGCTGCGTGCCAGGCAGGGTGGAGAATGACTATATACCTTTTGCCTGACTTGGGGCTCCAGGACAAACCTTCTCTCCTAGGGGCTGGATATGACAAAAGAGTCTGAACGAGAATGATGTCATCCCATTCACATTCCTGATCTACACCATCCATGATACAGGAAAAAATACTAGGCATTCTCCACTCCCCTTATTCATGGGGGACACATTCCAAGACCCACAGTGGATGCCTGAAACCATGAGTGGTAACAAACCTAGTATTGCCTGTGTTTTTTTCTATGTGTCCCCAGCATCATCACAGAGATACAATGTGAATCTGTCTTAGCACGTTTGATGCCCTGGTGCTTCTTCACATCACTGCATTTGCTCTTTACGGCCATTGTTAAGCAAAATAAGGGTTCTTATTTATAACCCTTATAACCTTATAACCTTTCTTATTTATAACCCTGACAGTTGGTCGTATACCTGAGATGGCTATTGAAGCACTGCTCAGTGGCAAGATTGTAACAGATGTTGGAAAGAAGACCGGTAGGGACTTAGCAGGACTGCATGAGCTGTCACCACACTCTTCAGAAAGGGGTGCCATTGAAAAGTTAGAAAGTGTTTTTTTCTGGAATTTTTCATTTCATATTTTCAGATCTTGATTGACCATAGGTAATTGAAACCATGGAAAGTGGAAACCCCAACTAACATGACCAGGACAGAAGGGTGGACTACTGTATTTAAGTTTTTTTTTTTTTTTTTTAATTCCAGAGAACTTAAAAAAAGGAGACAATCAAAAAGATGCAATCAAAGTTCCTCCAATTCACCAAGGGAAACTATTTGAAGTTTTCTTTTTCAAGTCTCTTCTAAGTGCTTACCCATGGATTACTCTGCTCCTCCTCCTTCCTCAGAAGATGACCTTGCTGCCTCCTTCACAGAAAGTGTGAAGCCATAGTCTCTCCCAGTGATATCATACTCACCTACAGTTTTATGTGAACATCCCTTCCTCTAGCCCCAGAAGATTCAGTCCTCTTCTTTCCCAAGATGAATTTGACTGGAGTTCCTGCATACGCTGCTCAGCCCTTCAGGTTCCTATTCACCTGCGTGTGCAACATCTCTCTCCCTCGGCCCTTCACTCTTGGTCAAAAACACAGGCCAATCACAGCCATCCTGAGAGCAGCCTGTGTCAGGGCTGTGGCCTCTGGTGCTCTTTGTAAGCTCTTCTGTCCTAGTACATCTGCAGAGAATTGCTGTTTCTGTTCAATCACCTGCCATTCTCACCTTTTCTTCTTTGACTGATTTGTCTTACTTCTTAATTTAAAAAGAGAGGCAGACAGTGCCACAGTTAAGACACTGCTTGGGACACCTGCATTCTATGTTAGAGTGCCTGGGTTCAAGTCCTGGCTCTGCTCTGACTCCAGCTTTCTACTCCCTGGGAGACAGCAGATGATGGTCCAAGAACTTGGGTCCCTGCCACATACATGGGGGATGTGGATTGAATTCCTGACTGCTGGCTTTGACCTAGCCCGGCCCTGGCATGTGGAGAGTGAACCCACAGATGGAAGATCTCTTTGTGTGTGTCTCTCTGCCTTTCAAATAAATGAAAACAAATTAAAAGAAAAAGAAATACATGTATGTGATTTTTAAAAACAAGCAACTCAAATGGGGTTAAATAAAAGGTAAATTTTCTACTCATTCCAAAGCCCAAGACTCCTAGTTTCTTAGTTCTTCCTACAAAAGGCAACCATGCTATGAAGTTGTTCTTCCAGAAAGAATTCTGTGCATTGACAAATTTACATGACCCCTTTTCTTCCTCCATCCCCTCAAATAATGCATGTTAAAAAAAAAAAAAAAGCAATGCTAAAAGAATGAATGGAAATATGCCAAACACATTGTGGCACTTGGGACTTGGAAACCAGGGTCAGATCTGTTCCCCATCATGCACCACCCCTCCACAAGCTGTCTCCCCCTTCACTTCGAGAATGGGTTCTGAGTTCTGAGCTGCCCACTCTCTGCTTCCTTGCTCTCCTACTTTTGTCCCCACTTTGCCAAGTCACTTCCCTCTGCTTCTGCTTGGATCCTGGGATGTCTACCATGTGTGTGTTGGTGTGGGGTGTGCCCTGGGCTGTCTTGCTCCAGGCTGGTAGCACCACAGCACATCTGGCTAATGATCAGGGTAACTAGCCCCCTCTCCACCAGCTATCTAGGCTTTGAGAATGCCCTTGTGGGGTTGGCGCCGTGGCTCACTTGGTTAATCCTCTGCCTGTGGTGCCAGCATCCCATATAGGCACTGGGTTCTAGTCCTGGTTGCTCCTCTTCCAGTCTAGCTCTCTGCTGTGGCCCCGGGAAGGCAGTGGAGGATGGCCCAAGTGCTTGGGTATCTGCACCCGCGTGGGAGACCAGGAAGAAGCACCTGGCTCCTTGCTTCGGATAGATGCAGGTCCGACCGTAGCAGCCATTTGGGGAGTGAACCAACCACTGTCTGTAACTCTACATGTCAAATAAAAGCAAACAAAGAAACAAAAAAAAAGAGAATGCCCTTGCGTATAAGGCCAAACCCTTGGGGGTTGCCCAACTGCCATAGGTGGGGGCAGGTGTTTGGAAAGGCACGTGTGTCCTGTGGCTGGTGGAAGGCAAATTCTAATAGTTGCTGGGTCATATGTGTATTCTGGCCACAGAGTCACAGAGCCAAGTCTCTGAGCCTGGGAAGTTCCTGGGTCATTCAGTATCCCCATGCCCAAGGGGATCACTAAATGATGAGTAAAAAAAAAAAATCAGGACAGATCAAGAGACTTTGGAACAAAGGATAAAGAAGTATATTATAGTATCTTTATAGTCTCTTCTCTCTTTTTGAACAAGGAGCCCCACATTTTACTGTGCATTTGTCCATGGAGACTGCAGCCAGCCTTAACTGCAGCCTTCCTGACCAGGTGCATCTCATCCCCAGGTGGTTTCTCCACACTGCCAGCCAGCCTTATGGGTTTCTCTAGCCAGCTGTCTCCTCATTGTGCATTGTGGCTAAACATTCTCTGCTTTCACTCAAATTTGTGCTCCTCTGCCTGTCTCTTCACCTCAGCAGGCAGTGTTATCTCTTCTTTTAGGGACAAAGAAATAGAAGTCACCAAATGAACAATTCCTCATGACTCTAATCCAAGTCTCTTCCACTCCTTCTTTACCTTTCACTCCATGGGATGAGGCATGCTCTCTCCTGTCTTAGCCCTCACCTGCATGCTGGATTCCAGCCCTTCCTTCATTTCTGTCTTCAAGGACTGAGCCTGATTATTCCTCTCCTCTTCAAGAGATGGAACTCAGCTGTGGGAAGAGCTAGAGCTCAGAAACATTGCTTGGAATGGGTCCTAGCTTCACTTCTTTTTACTTGTATTAGCTTGGGCAATATGCCTCAGTGTCCCTGTCAAAAAACTGATATAACTTGTTGAAGATTAAGTTAGTTAATATTGATAAAGCAATTAGAATAGGGTTGGCACATATGAAGGCTGGTACTATGCAAATGCTTGTTTGATACAAAATTAGTCAAACTTTTCTTAATTTCTTTTTTAAAAGATTCATTTTATTTATTTGAAAGGCAGAGTTAGAGAGAGAGAGAGAGAGAGAAGTCATCTATCCACTGGTTCACTCCCCAATGGCCAGGACTGGGCCAGACCAAAACCAAGAGCTAGGAGCTTCATCTGGGTCTCCAGTGAGGGTGCAGGGGTTCAAGGACTTGGGCCATCTTCTGCTTCTTCCCCAGGAATATTAGCAGGGAGCTGGATTGAAAGTGGAGCAGCTATGATGCCAACTGATGCCCTTGAGGAGTGCCAGCATTGCAGGTGGTGGCCTTACCTGCTACACCACAGCACAGGCCCCCTCTCTCAACTCTATTTAACATACTCACTTCTCTTCCATCTTAAACAAACCATGTTTTTTGACCCCTAAACTCCTTATAGCTGTATTGCCATGTCTTTAATCACCCAAGAGCTAAATTTCTTCATTGTTATCTTACACACAGGCATCTGCTTTTTCCTGGCTCACTCCTCATTGCATAACAATATGGTGCCTGTCCCAGCATCCACTGAAGTTAATGTTGCTATAAAAATACACACAGTCCTGTCATCAAACACAGTAGCCATGTACACATGCACACAGACACACACACACATTTAAATCTTACTTGATGCTTCTTCTGCATTTGATAGTTTCGGCCATTTCTTGACAATCGTTTTCTCTTGTTGTGATTCCTTTCTCATCTTTCCTCCTTCTCTAGAAGTTCCTTCTCACTGTTGTTTTCAGAGTCCTGCTTCTCTGACCACCAATAAGAGTGGGTTTTCCTCAGCATTCTCTCATCTAATTATTCTACCCACTCCCACAGCTACAGTGAGTTCAGTAAGTTGATGGTATAAAACAGATATATCCCCTCCTGAGCTCCAGGTTAATTTATCCTTCTGCCTGCGGACAGTCACTTAGATGGCCCAGAGATACCTCAAGGTCAACCTAAGGTTGAGATTGTCCTTTCCTCTTCACCTGCTCTTACTTGCTGAACTTCTCCTCCATGGTTCTGCTCAATCATTTTTCTTGTCTGCTGTTGAACTCCATTCTCTTTTCCACCTTCCCTGATTAGGCTCTTGGTGGCCTCTCCAATCTTTTCTCTTCTGAGGCCTCATATTAACTTCTGGGCCACAGACTAAATGCACCTCTGGAATTCCTCTGAACACACAAAGTTCAAGCTTTAGTACCCTGTTCAGAGATCACTTCCCTTTCTGGCTTCAAGGTAAACAGTCCTTGTATTACTACAGGATACTACAAAAAGATCATAGAAAATGGAATTTAAGAATAGATTTATTTTGGTGCAAAAGTATTTTGAAACTCATGTGTGTTTCTTCATAATGTGATTTGCATGAGTTTTTTGGAATATTTCTAGAATGCATGGGTTTAAATTTTTTTTGCATCAAAATAAATGTACCTTTTATTCATCTTTCCATGAATTTTAAAAATGTTATCAAATAATAAAATACCTGAGATAGACTACTTTATAATGAAAAGAGATTTATTTTAGCTCCTGTTTTCTAGGTACAATGTCAATTGGCCTCATCTGGTGATAGTGTTCTTGCTGACAGTCCCAAGACAGCACAGAGCATCCCATGGCAAGGGGCAAGGAGGGTCTGACCATGTGTCTTCTGGTCTTGCTCCCTCTTTTCATGCAGGCACCAGGAAGCTGCACCCTAAATACATCACCTGCTCCTAGTAACTTCCCACAAACCTTGCTTCTAAAGGCCATAGTCAGATTAAATTTCTATCCTCTCAGTACCTCATAACAGGGATTGAATTTCAACATATGAAGCCCTGGGGTGACACTCCAGCTCTAACCAAATCATAGCACCTAGATCTCTTTAGATCCTCTGTGAAGTTTTTGCAATTGACTACAAACTCAAAGGAGTAAATGTTGTCATTTTAATTTTTTTCTATACATGAAGATAAATTTTTTCTCTTTGCCCTTATTCTACCAGACTGATGGAAAATGAATGACAGTCCTTTTAAAGAGCTTCCTCCCCTCTCTAGAGTTTAAGTACTCATGGCAGGGTATGCCCTGATTACCAATGCCTCCTGAAAGCATCTGCATCTTTCCCCAGATAGGAGAAAGGACAGAAACTCTGGCAGTTGTTTGAAGTTTCTGTGGCATTGTTGGGGTATAGAGGTTTCGGTTAGATTCTCAGTGCTTTCTAACTCTGGACTGCAAGACAACCATTCATCTTTAGAAGCTTCTAGATGTCTCATAAGCAATATGGCATGAAGATGGGCTGCATTTCTGCTGCTCTCAGAGCCACAGACTTCTCTTCAGTTCCATTTTTATATATTTGAAAGGCACAGAGAACTATCCACTGGTTCTTTCTTTCAATGTCTGTGATGGGTGGAGGGCTGGAAGCTTTGAGCTGGGATTGCAGTCCAGGTCTCCCATGTGGGTACAGGGAAACCAATACTTGAGCCAACACCAGTAACTCTCAGGGTCCACATTGGCAGGAAGCTGGAGTCATGAGCCGAGGCAGGAAATCAAACCCAGGCACTCTGATGTGAAATGTGGGTATCTTAATTGCTAGGCTAAACACTCATTTCCCTTCCTTTTCTTGTTTTTTAAAGAAAATTTAAAGAAAAGTTTAAAGAAAAGTTTTCTAGGGGTGTAAAATAATGCCAGAGAATGAGTAGAGGGAAAAAAGACAAAGCTACACCAAGGACTTATATGCTATTTTATCAGTTTATATTAATCTTTAGGTGATAGAGAAATCATATTGTTATTAAAAATGAAAACGTTATATTGCATATTAAGAGAACAGTTAAAGGACTACACTTAGTGGTCTTTTTGTCTGTACAGTCCAACATTGTCAGATGCCTTGCTTAATGTTGGTAAGACCCCACACTGTGAATTTTACCTCTGCAAATTTCAGTTGTGGCCTTAAATCTGGAGTATAGGCATGTGATGTCAGATGAACCTATAAAAGCCAATTTTGAAACTGAGACACCAGAGACATTGGCTAGGTGTGGGGAAACTGCGTTTGCAGCAAGTTCAGAGATAAGCCTGTCTGGCTCTGGAAGCAGCAGAGGCAGAGTCCTTGGCTTTCAGTCTCCATCTTCCCAGGTGCCAAGTGGGGGCATTACTGGAGCGTTCACGGAGCAGCCCCTGTGGCATGATTGGGCATTGTTCCTGGATGCATATCAGGATCTCTGGCCCTCATGGGGATTCTGTGAGCTGCTTAGTGCAAGTCTGTAGAACTTGCTACCTGCAACTAAGGACACTGACCAATACCAGATGACAGCAATGATCATGCTGTTATCTTTCCAATGAGAGCCAACTAGGGCTGGCATAAAGATGTGGACAGGGCACAGATTTGAAAAATGTTAGGAAAAACACTCTCATTTGGATGTCAGTGATTACATAAGAAGGAGGGGGTTGGGGGATGAGAAAGACATCTCAGGATAAATGTTGAGCAGAAATGAAAGGAAGCTGAAAAGGGTAATGCTGTATGGCCTTAGGTGTTCACAAAACTGAATGACATTGTATGCTATGTGCTGTGAATATAATGGATGAGGGGCTAGAGGACTGTCCAAAACAGGCCCACTTAGCAGCTTGGAAGTGGAAGCAAGGAAGTGAATAACTAGCTGGCCCTGGCATTTTGGGATATAAGGAAATTCAAAATAACAGAGTCAAGTAGCCAGAGCAGATTCCACCTATCATTCAAGGTCCTGTCTGTATCCCCAGATAATCAATAACTACTTGACATAGGAATGAATGACTCAAATGTTCCCAGGGGTAAACAGAAAGCTAGAGAGAAGTATAGAATTTAAGATCTTGAATCTAATGCTAGAAATTTGCTTTTCTCTCATTTGCATGCTAAATGTAGGGCTGCAGATGGCTTCATGTTATTACAGCTGTGGAATTGACTTACATTGGCTGCAGAATTCTATTGCCCTTGCCACAGAAAATGACCTTGACGTATTAAAAAATTCTGTGGGCTTGTTTCGGAAGACAAAGGCAAAAACAAGATTAATTCAAATGATGAGTTAATGTGTACCTTAGGGTCTGTCAGATAATTTCAAGAGCAACTAGAAATCTTTTTAAAAGTCTGACTTTAGATTTAGCAGCTCTGTAGCTCCCTTTCTCTCAATTCCATGTTGTCATTTTGTTCTTTACGCATTACCAGCTTTTCTATTTTTGACTGAGTTTTTTTTAAACATTTTGCAGCCTCTCTTTTCTCCTCTGCTTTCCACACTCCATTTTTACTAAAAAAAAAAAAAAAAAAAGAGTATCTTTGCTACCTATTAAAATAATGTTACCTTTGCATTAGCATGTTTCTCGCTTCTCATAATTTGTGAAAGTGTAACTATTTTAACAGAAGTGCACAGTGGTTTGTCTGGAATCTGTCTGAAATCACACAGCTCCTCATCACATTCAGAAGATCCCAAAAGACAAGTGAAAACTGCTGGGCGATTCGCATAAGAGCTTGTGAGGAAAGGTTAAATGGATTGGGATTATTCATCCTGTATCTTAAGAGAATTTGCTAAAAATAATATTAATTTGTCTTAGCCAAAGTGATCTGTTAAAAAGAGGAACTACAACATCTTTTTTAAAATTCTTTTTCCTGAGACTCTTAAAGAGACCCAGTTATCTTAGTTGGGTTGAGGGAAGTCCCCTTGGAAACATCTGACTTTAGGGCTGGGTCAAGGTCCTATCAGGGAAAGGAAACAACATGGAAATCGGAGCAGGGAAAGCTTATTGCAGGGAACTGTTAATTTTAACAAGGCTTTGGAGTTATAAGAAATTGGCTTGGGAGAAGCAAAGGTAACTCCAGAGAATATAGGAGTGGCAGGTATATGGAGCAGCACTACCCTTAGGGCTGAGGTAAGGCACCCAAAGAAAAAGCCCTCTCCTTGGTGCCACCAGTGGTAGATCCACTCCTTGTTGGAGATGCATGGCCATAAGTCATTGAGTGTCACAGAAGTTGTTTTGGTCCTGCTCTGGTGGAAGTTTCAGCAATCCACCCCCTAGGGTATCAGGGAAACCTATTGTGGTTGGGTTCTCAGTGGAGGCGTTCTGCTACTGAGCCTCTTGGAGAGTAGTGCCCAGAGGAGCTGCTGGCTGCTGGGTATTTCTGGGTGCCACATACCATAGGAGCTGAGTATAGAAAGGCTGTGAGTGCGAACTCATTCTGTGAGGCCTGCACTGTCTGGATGGTGGGGAGAAGGCGTTCTTCGACAAGAAGCACTGGAGACAAGTGTCAGTGAATGTGTCCATTTATTAACAATCAAACATAAGCTTTTAAAGGGAAGGCAGAGGGCATGAAGCTAGCTCAGGGCAATGCTAATTCTATAGGGTAAAGCTGATATTGGCACCGCTATGCTTCTCCAATCAGCTTGAAGGTCACATAGCCTATGTAGCCTTCCAGGTGACCTTTATGTCAAATGTTTCTCACCTGGCAGTAATTTTCATGCACAGACACTTGGACTAATGGACAAAATACAGCCACCTCATCTATGTCCTTCGGAGCTGTTTTTCTGATGATAAATTACTGTGGTTGACAAAATTCAAAAGACATTCTTCCAAGATTCTTTATTGAAGCCTGAATCTATTTATTGCCTTGAAATATTTGTAGAATTGTATTTACTGATCAACTGATCAGTTGGATTTAGACTAGAGAGAGCATCCTGGATAGTCACAAGGGCCCTTTAAAGCAGAAGCATCAGTCAGAGATGCAACATTATTTATTTAAAAGGCAGAGTGACAGAGAGAAGGTGGAGGGGAGAGGAGAGAGAGAAAAAGAGAGATAGAGAGACACCATCTATCTGCTGGTTCACTACCAAAATGGCTGCAATGATGGGGGCTCAGACAGGCTGAAAAAAGTAGCGTGGAACTCCATCAGGGTCTCCCACATGGGTGGTAGAGGACAATGTAATTGGGCCATCTTCCGCTGCCTTCTCAGGCACATTAGCAGGAAGATGGATCAGAAACAGAGCAGCTAGGAATTGAACCTGTGCTTGATATGGGATGCTGACATTGCAGGTAGTGGCTGAACATGCTGTGCCACAAGGTCGGCCCCTGTTTTGATTAATTGCAATCAAGGATAATGTTTAAGTTTACAACATTTTGAGAGGAAATACTTAGGAAAATTACTTAGAGTAATATAGTAACAGATGAGGATAAAGTTTAATTGTAGCTTGTGTATATATTTTTGTAACATAGAACTGTAATAAAATAATAAAAATATCATCATAAAAATATACTACATTAGGATAATGTTCTGCGAAGAAAGTAGAATAGATATAAGTATGTAAAGAGAAAGAGGAATGTACAATAATTTTCACTGTTGAAGGATGTAAGGCTGCCACAAAGCACACCAAAACACAGACCGGAGGGAAGGGGCAAGGAAGGAGAAAGAGGGAGAAGGAGAGCTTAAGAGAGATCAAGAGAGAGAGAGATCAGGAGACGGAGAGAAGGAGAGAGAGTGAGAGAGTAGATACAGAGAGCGAGT